>NC_041411.2:7939079-8269079 GCF_900747795.2 Erpetoichthys calabaricus
GATAGATAGATAGATAGATAGATAGATAGATAGATAGATAGATAGATACTTTATTACTCCCAAGGGGAAATTCACAGGACGTGTTCTACCTTAAAACTAACATGCATAGCGTTCATTTCAATCTAACAGAAAAAAATGAGTAAAATTATTTTCAAATGACACGCACTTTATTTTCTATTAAAGAGCAAGCAGTGATGTCCTCCGGAAATTAAATCCAGAATAATGTGGTGGATAACGTGTTGAACTACAAAGTAAAATGTTTGCCAATTCGGTACCAATCACTCATAGAGTGATTCCAAGTAAAAATACTTATGATTTGTAACTTATAGATAAACACTTGATATAATAAATTAAACAGAAGATCTTTTTATGCATTGTTATACGCACAGTATATTAATTAGTCTCTGTAAAAGCCATGACATATTTGCATAATATTCCACACATAAAAGAGATTCTTCATTTATTAAATCATACTAACAGCTTCCTAAAAATCCAGAAAATATGTTAACAATAAATTAACCTTTACAATGGTCCTTATTCCATATTGTACATCCGGCGCCGCCGAGAGTGGCAGCCTTTTCAGCAGCTCCGTGTATGACTGTATGTGTATGTGTACTTTTCTACTTTTATTTTTCTATTTTTATTTATTGATCACTTTTTTATGTGAATTTCCCATTGGGATTAATAAAGTATCTATCTATCTATCTATCTATCTATCTATCTATCTATCTATCTATCTATCTATCTATCTATCTATCTATCTATCTATCTATCTATCTATCTATGTATTGAATAAAGTGAATTAAAATAGTAAATGCTGAGAGAGCAGAAATAGGACGATCCGAATATCCTTGCATCTTAAGCTAGTTTTTCAAGACCTATTCTCCAGTAAATGTTTACATGCTAGACAGAACATGTTTTTTAATTTCTTTTGCAGAATGGCACTGAAGGATATGCATGAAGATAACGATCTTTTACCTAAGCCCAATGATCTGTCCTAACAAGATGCCTAAAGCAGCAAATGGAGCAGAAGACAAAGCTGCAGCACCACGCAGCTTCATTGGTGCACTTTCACCCAGATACATGGGCTGAATATTCATACCAACACCTAAATGGGGAAAAATGGGTTTTAAAATAAGATTCCAAATCAATAAAAATTAAACATTTAATATCAATAAGTAACTCAGAAAGTGAGATGATTAAGTAATGACAAATAATTATAGTACAAAAAAATCAACATTTTTCCAGTTATGAAAAGATTCAACCTCATAGATTAAGACAATTTAATTTTCTGCGCAGAACATCTATACTTTAAAAGCATCGTTTTCAAATCATGCACAAATATTCAAGAATGGATCATGGGTAAGTTTAGTCATGAGACACCCGATTTGGGATACAAAAATGGGATGCCTGTCTCGTACAGTACCTGCATTGATTCCACCAAAGAGTCGGGAAATCATAATCATTTCAAATGATTGGGCTTCCTTGCTCATAATCACCAGTGAAGCTGAAATGATTATAAACACGTTGTTGACTAGGAGTGATTTTTTCCTGAAATATACAAAACAAGAAAGTCAAATGTATTTTGAGAAGTGATCAGCTTTATTTCTTCATTATGGACTAACATGGTGACATAAAGAATACTACTACTACGACATGAACATAATACAGGGATTTCCAGGTTCAAATAATGCTTAATTTAGTAAAAACAGCACAGCACTTTATCTTGGATAAAGGTAAACATATTTTGAACAAAATTAACATCCATTCATCCACCCATTCATTTTCTAATTTACTGAATCAATTCACAGATGGTCACAACAACACTATTCACAAGACTTGAACAAACCCTGGGTGGAGGCGCCTGTCCATCACAAGGCACATTCACAAAGAAATCCAGCAGGACAGCTTATCTGGCTATTAGCCTAGCATGCAGCCAGAGGATAAAACCTGTACAGAGCAGGGTGACTGTGCATACTGCACAGAAAAGTCACTAGACTAAGACTGAAACCATGATGCAAGAGGTGTGAGGCAGCACTGCTAACCACTGCATCACCATGCTGTCCAAAAACATTACAGAGGACAATTTAATAGTGAAGAGCAGAAAACATTTTTTTGGTTTGCCACTTATAAACAGTATTTAACTCGGCCATCTGGCTTCATTCCATTTGTTCTACTTTACATGACACAACATTCTCAAACCTGCTTAAAGCACAGTCTTCCTCTACTTTAGTGCAGAATCATAAATTACAATCGCCTTGGCAAATGCAAAAGTGTTTCTTTAGAGTGTGCTGTACTCACACGTCTGGGTCTTATGTTTACGCTTCATTATTGTCCTGGATACAAGCATACCTACCTTCCAAACTGAACTGCCATTGGCCCAGCAATCAGTGCGCCTAAAAGACCTCCCAAGGAATATATTGACACAATGAAGGACCAAATGATCAGAATCAAGTTGCTTTCCAGTGGAGTGCCCCAGCGCTCAAGCCACGTTTCATTAATAAATGTCTGAATATACTGTCACAAAAAGAGAAAGACAAATTAAGCATGGAAAATCATTCAGAGTGGTGGCTCTGAGGATAGGGATCTGAACTGGCAGTCGGAAGGTTGCCGGTTCGATTCCCGTAAATGCCAGTAGGGACTCTGCTCTGTTGGGCCCTTAACCTGCAATGGCTGAGCGCTTTGAGTAGTGAGAAAAAACGCAATATAAATGCGAAGAATTATTATTTAATTCAATTCAGCTTTCTTACTCTCTCTTACTACCACAGGTATGGGAATAGGTGTACAAATGGAAATACTGGACTCACTGCAATGGTGCTAACCTACAGGAAGCTGAGCAGTTCAAGTACTGCAATACCATGGGATTGGTACAGCAGTCTTAGCACTCCTGACTAATATTATAACATACTTGATAATAATTTTGAATAATAACATACTGTACTTCAGCCCTACAACACAACGGAGCCCACTCCAAGCTGAAACCAAAAATAAATCCTGTTTATAAGCATATCCCAGCAGCACTGGGCACATGGCAAGAAGCCATGGGAGATAGGCCACTAGTCCATCACAAATTTCACTCATTTAAACACTCGCACTCAAAAAGGACCAGTTTAGAATTACCCATGAGCCTAATCAGAATAACTCTGGGATGTGGGAAGACTTGAAGTAAAACCAATACAGACATGAGAACATGAAAACTCCACATAGACAATGACCAGGTGCAGGATTCACACCCAGAGAGCTGGGCCACCATGCTACTATAAATAATACAGTAAATCATTTTAACAAATCAGTTATTTTTACGATTGGGATACAAATCTGTTTACTTATACAATATATGCACCAAAGAAATAAAAATACAACAAACAGGCAGGACTACCCAAACATCCCTTATAGCAGAATAGGTTGCCGCATAGTTGTAGACCAGGGGTGGGCAATGTCAGTCCTGGAGAGCCATAGTGGGTGCAGGTTTTCATTCCAACCCAATTGTTTAATTAGAAACCAATACTTGCCAATGTCTGACATTAATTATTTTTATGGCTTGTTAGTCTGCAATGTAAGGCTCTTATATTGTAGATTTTTTCCTTTCCAAGGATATCATTCAAATGATTTGAAGCCTAAAATGGATAATTTTCAGTCTGAATGTAAATGGAAACAAGCTAGATGGAGAACTATTGGCTGTTTTGTCATTTACATCTTATTACTAATAAGGAGCTATTAAAACAGTGAGTTCAGCTGTTTAAGATTGAAATAAGCAATTGGGGGGGGGGGGGGGGGACCTTAACAAGCAAGACCACTAAAATGAAATATCACAATGTCACTTAAGCAATAAGTGTTTCATCAGCAGTAATTGACTTCTCATTAAGAAATTGGGTTGGAACAAAAACCTGCAGCCACTGCGGCTCTCCAGGACCGACATTGCCCACACCTGTTGTAGACCATATACTATACAAAATGTAAAACATGTATATAACCTGTTATTAAAGAAATAAGCTATACCAATAATTAAAGCCAAATGAAAAATATAAAATGTGTAATGCTTGCAAGTATTGAAATATCTTATCTTCTAGCCTTGTATTATTTACATAATGTATACTTTACAAGACTGTAAAGCACATGAGACATACATTACAAATATTTACCAAGATGTGTGTAAACACATAAGGGATTTGTTTAAAAAAATGAGACAGAAGTCAGAAAATTTATCATTGGCAGTAAAGATTGAAGGTAAATTTATGGTGATACAGAAACATGCTGATACCATAATATACTCTCCTAGTCCACAAGGATGGATGAACAGTCTGTTAAAAAGTTCACTAAACGTTTAAACAAAAAAAAAAAAAGAAACTTTATTTCATTCAAATTTACACAGAGCCATGAATAAAAGGGGTTTCCTTCTGTAAAACTGCAAGAGGGAAATATAGAGTAATAAGGCACTTCAATGATCGTTTGTTATCTCACTGTCTATTTGAGTCATGATACACATTAAGAGAACAGGATTATTTTGTCTTACAGTGGTTGGTGCATTGATAGTTGAAAGGTTGTAGCCGTACTGGAATGTCCCACCAATTCCTGCCGCAAAGATGATAAAGATGAGGATTTTACCTTGAAACTGTTAAACAAAGAAGAAGTTGATCTAGAGTTAGATTTATGCAACAAATAAAAACATGTGCAAAAAACAGACTTAATCACTACCTTTGGAATTTCACTTGAATGGTGAAAACCTGTCTCTGAATGTAGACAAAACAAAGGAGAAGATTGTTGACTTTAGGAAGACTAAGAGTGACCATCTGCCACTGAACATTGATGGCTCAACTGTGGAGGTCATCAACAGCACCAAATTCCTGGGTGTCCACCTGCCAGAGAACCTCACCTGGTCCCACAACACCAGCTCTTCAGCCAAGAAAGCCCAGCAGCTCTACTTTCTGCATAGGCTGAGGAAAGCCCATCTTCCACCAGCTACTCTAACAACATCCTACAGAGGAACCATAGAGAGCATCCTGAGCAACTGCATCACTGTCTGGTTTGGAAATTGCATGGTCAGGGATCGCAAAGCCCTACAACAGATAGTGAAGACGGCTGAGAAGATCGTCGGTGTCTCTCTTCCCTCCATCATGGACATTTATACCACACGCTGCATCCACAAAGCCACCAGCATTGTGAATGATCCAACACACCCCTCACATTTACTGTTTACACTCCTGCAATTGGGAAAAAGGTACTGAAGCATTCGGGCCCTCACCACCAGAATGTGCCACAGTTTCTTCCCCCAAGCAGTCAGACTCCTGAACACTCATGGACCGGAGTGATATCTCGTATGTGTTCTGTTCTGCAATGTTGCACATGTTTGCACATTTGACTCACATGCGCCATGTTATATAGTATGTGTCTTTATGTTATGTGTCGTGGATTCTTCGTTGTCCTGTGTTTTATGTAGCACCATGGTCCTGGAGGAATGTTGTTTCGTTTCACTGTATGCTGTACTACTGTATATGGATGAAATGAGAATAAATACTCTTGACTTGACTTGCTTCTAACATTGAGGATGAGAAACAGCTTGCTACGTGAGCTGCTGTTCCATACATTAATTCTTGTTGGTTAAAATGTCGTTTTTTAAGAAATGTGCCTTTTTTAATCTAGACTTTAAACAAATGACCTTAGTACTAGGGTGTTGTACCGTGTTAGCCATTATGAATGTTGAGAAAAGCCAAGCAAAATGACACCTTTTATTGGGTAACTAAAAAGATTACAATATGCAAGCTTTCGAGGCAACTCAGGCACCTTCTTCACATTCTTCTTCTTTACATCTTGCCTGAAGAAGGGGCCTGAGTTGCATATTGTAATCTTTTTAGTTAGCCAATAAAAGGTGTCATTTTGCTTGGCTTTTCTCAACATTCATAACAAGGTCATTCAAGTGCATGAGAGATATAAAGTATAAAGAGAGAGATAGACTCAGAAAGGCCAAGAGAAGTGGTTAATTATTTCTTAAACAGTCACCGGTTCTTACACTTCGGACATTATAGCACCTTTTGCAGGTTGGATTTAGGTTAGGCTGTCTCAGGAAGGGCTCTGAACGAACCAGGGGGGCACTTCAACCAGAGGAGGCTCAACATTGAGAGACAGAAATCTGACTTTTCTAGTGATTTAACTCTGAAAGAAAATAAAATGGGATAGAAAAGACATGGGGGTATTTTGCCTTACAGTGACCACAAGTAACCAAATTCTGCCAGACAGGCTGATCATGGCTATTTATTGCATATAAAAGAAAGCTACTGCACTAATTAGGGACAGACATATAAAGAGGGAGAATTTAATATTTGTGAAGATGAAAGGAGTAAAAATAAAACTTCCAGGCACCTCTGAGTTGATATTTGAGTGGCCCAGTCTCCAGGTTTATTGAGTGTTAACACACACATATACACAGTATGTGGGTATCACACTTATGTTATCATGTACTGGAATATTAAGTATAGAAACACCAAGTAAATAAAGGTTTACAAAGCAAAAGCTAAATTTTGCAAAAAATATATGCACTTGTTAGTTTTTATAATTGTATATTTAAAAAAAATCAAACTCATTTAAAATACTGGGAGACCCCATTTATACATATAAAGCAGTTTGCCAATACACTGAGGTTACTAAGTGTAGAGTGAGAATAACACCATTATGATGCATGTAAAAAGCTTTACTTTCATTTCATTTTTGGATATAGGCCACTTTTGAAATAGTGTATATTACTGTTGGTAAAGGGCACAAATATTGGAGGAAAACTGGAGGAATAGCAGACACTGAGCTGGAATTGGCCAAAAGAAATCAAAAGATCTGTACAGGCAACATGAATGATAATTATCAGTAGAAGATGGGAGACGATGTACTACAGGAAGCAAACGCTGAAAAGGATTTAGAGGTTTATGTGGACAAAAACTTCTATGTGCTGAAGAAATTTAAAGGCAAAATGTTAGGTTATACGGCAAAAACAGCAGAAAATAAATTGAGCTATGTTATTCTTAGACTACATAATAAACTAGTGAGACCACATCTGGAGGCCTGTGTGCAGTTCTGGTCCCTGTGCTCTGAGAAAGGCATAGCAGCACTTGAAGCTGTGCAGAGAGCAGCAGCCAGGTGCATCATGGGACCCAAGTACAGTACATTTATTCTGAAAGACTCAGGGACTTAAACCTGCTTAGTCTGAAGCCGTGGAGACGGCGAGGGGACTTAATCCAAGTCTTCAAAATCCTCAAAGGAATTCATAAAGTAGATCCAAAAGAATTCTTTCAGTTTAGGGATGAATCATCAAGGACATTAGTGGAAATTCAAGGGAAGTGCTCTTAAGACGGAAGCTAGAAACACTTCTTTACACAAGTGTTGTGGAACTCTGGAACAAACCACTGAGACATAGAATTGAAGCAGAAACCTTTCACAACAAGTATATAGATAGATACAGAAATTGGGGTAGGTTAGCTATTAGCTAAACAAACAAGCTTGACGAAGTGAATGGTCTCCTCTAATTTTTCAAGATTTTTATGGTCTTATGTCCTCAATATGCCGGAAGAACATGTTAATCTTGTACATATTAAAGTGTAACTTTATAAACACATCAGAGGTGCAAGTATTGTTAAGGATTTACGGATAAATCAGTGTATGTTGTTTTCGAAAGGAACGTCAAGCATATAGTGCATTTTAAGCAGGAATACTTACTTTGGTCATAGACCTTTTAAAGTATATATACTACATTACTATGTATACGGATGTTTAAGAATTCAATTAATAGACAATACTTGATAAAAAAATTACAAAAGGTCGCCATAGATCTTGAGCAGTGGCAATGAAAGGGTTAAAGAAAATAGCCGCATCTTTAACAGTGACGTCATAGCACCGCCTAGGGATGACACATAAGTATATTAGGGAGGAAACACTAAGCGAGGGAGACTGAGACTGAGAAATGAAATAGAGTTGCACTGATTATTACTGGTACTGTACATAATTCAAGCGAAGCCTCTATCTTCCACTATTTTGGACTTTAACGTAAATATTCCTACATATAGACATTCCAGCAAACATACAATACACCCAAAAAAAAATAATGTTTGAAAAATTATGTTAAAAGTAGGAAGCGTACATCCTCGGTCTTTTCCCCTGTACCTCTGAATTCGGTATGTCGTCCGTCCAGTTATCTTCAATGTCTTCCATCGTGCTTTAGAACGTGCGAAGCTCTCCATATCTGAGTACACCACTTATAAAAAGAGACCTCGTTGCATTGTTAGAACTCGGGGTGCGAATATGACGCACGTCTTTGGACCGGCACTGTATTCATAAATAGTCGCGGCTTTATATTTCTGGAATGCGGATATCCATTTTCCAACCGGCCTCCAATGAGAGTATCTACCCCTGCTTTCGATGCCCGTGGCACTGAAATTGGACGCCGCCGCAGTAATGCACGACAGAGCAGCGCCACCTGTGCCCATTAGTCGGAGCTTGTGGATGTGCTCGAGTGTGTATCGAGGTATTTCAAACCAACTGATAAAGATCCACAGAAACTCCACACAGCTCACCAAAAATCACACTCCTCTGTGCACTTACGCTCACTGCCGTCTAGTATATTTTGTCACATGCCTCCCCTATAATATACAGTACATATCTTTGAACCACAGAAATATTCACTGAGAAATTCGACAGACAAGGAGAATTCGGAACGCTACAGCGTGAAATTATTGTATTTATTCTGCGAAAATACGATCAATTTACTTTTAATCCAAAGAATACAATCTTAAAATATTGATAGACAGAACTTCATTTGTCCCTGGTGGATATTTGTTTTTTTTTACAGAAGCACAAGAAACAAATTATAGTATATTATGACGAACAAAAACCCTTCTACACCAGAATGAATAAAAATAAAGAAAACATCTGATTTGGCAGTTAAAGTCGCAGTGAGGGATTATAAAGGCGCATTGCACAAATATAATCATATGTTGACTGAACTACAATGTACAAATAATTATTTGTACTACTATTTAATCTACACATTTACCACAGTTCGTTAACAACATGAGGGAGCAAACAACATATTGAATGTATTATTCAGTTAGCTGATAATTGAGAATAATTAAAAAGAGACTCGTACCATATGCCTCATGTTTGCAGTCCACCAAAACTCTCTTCACTTCAGTGCCTCAAGTGTAATATGAAATGTGCAAGTCAATCAGTAATTCAGTTCTTAGAAATCACTGAAGATCAACCATGTATATGCAATAAAAAAACTTATTAACCCAATTTATTTCATTCTAGCCATGAGGAGTTTTTTTTTTTTTTGTATGTTATCATTTAACATTTTTCATTACATTAAAAAATACTGTATATAAAAATCAAATGAAAACCCTTAAAGCGAGACCTGGGTTCGCTTCCCGGGTCCTCCCTGCGTGGAGTTTGCATGTTCTCCCTATGTCTGTGTGGGATTTCTCCGGTTTCCTCCTACAGTCCAAAGGCATACAGGTTAGGTGCATTGGCGATACTAAATTGTCCCTAGTGTGTGCTTGGTGTGTGTGTGTGTGCCCTGCGGTGGGCTGGCGCTCTGCCCAGGGTTTGTTCCTGCCTTGTGTTGGCTGGGATTGGCCCCAGCAGACCCCTGTGACCCTGTGTTAGGATATAGTGGGTTGCAAGATGACTGACTGACTGACTGATCCTTACAGCATTTAGTCTCTCAATGATTCCCAGCTTGGGATGTTTTTGTGGGCATTATTTTCAATAGTATGATAGATGTTTAATGCAACTTTTTGTAACCTAATGGTTTTAGCTAAGTCCCTGAGTCTCAAGACCCTAAACTCCGCCTGTTAATTTTTATTCAAATATTCATATGGTCTTATGCTAATAACGATCCACTGTTTTACTGAACCATGTTCAAAGTACTATGTAAAATACCTCCGCGTTGCAGTGGTAGTGCTGCTGCTTTGTAGTAAGGAGACTGTGGGTTTGCTTCCCATGAGGAGAGCACTTTGAGGAGTGAGAAAAGAATTATTATTAATACATTACCTGCTTAGGCTGCATTTGGCTTAAACACCAAGGGATTTTTAGGTTTCAAATTTTAAGGCAATGTACTCACTGCAAAGGCTGGTGTCATTAAGACGAAGTGAAAAGCAAGCTTTAAAGTTTTGAAAAGACTATACATGTGAAAAAAAGAAACCAGTTACATACTGTAAGTAATTTATTAATGAAATATAAACAACCCTTTAATATTTTTGAACATTTTTTGTAATCAGCTTAAAGTACTAAATAGTTTGTGTGTATCTATCACTGCTCTTGTCCAGAGTATTGAACAGTTTTTAATTATTGCTGGATTCCAAATATTTACACATTTTGTTCCATTCTATATTTTTTCAAACCCACATAATAAAAAAATAAAAACTGCAAGGGATATTTTTTAGTCAGCAGATTTTTTGTAAAGTTATAAGTACTTAAGTTTTCAGTCCCCTACACAAATCTGGATAGGTTGCCTTTTGTCTTCAAAAAAGCTGCCAGGCTTTTGACGTCGGTGTTCTACCTGCTTGTTGGGTTTGCCCATCCCTCGTGGCACATTTGCTCCAAATGTATTTTGTGCTACAGATTCTTTTTTCTCACCACTGCTGCTTTGGTCTTGGGATCTTGCAAACAGTTAAATTCTTCTTTAAGCTTACCTTCTTATTTGACTGAATCAAACCCCTTTCAATATTTTTACAGCACCATACTCCATCTATTTCTGCTTTCAATCTAAACAGTTGCTCAGACCCACATTATAATGCTGCCAACCACCATAATTCACTGAAGGGACTGAGTTTGGCAATGGTGGTGTTGGTTTGCCCCACAATACCCTTCATCAAGTTACCTGGTACATATTTCAATTTCTAGCAAACTTAATTTGGGTCTGGAGGTTATTATGCTTCATTATTAGCTTCTCTCACAAAGGCTGGTATTTTGCTGAGCTAGCTGCCCTGTGCACCATTACTCTATTACACTCTTTATTCAGTACTAGGGTGTTGTACCGTGTTAGCCATTATAAATGTAGAGAAAAGCCAAGCAAAATGACACCTTTTATTGGCTAACTAAAAAGATTACAATATGCGAGCTTTCGAGGCAACTCAAACAACTCCACACAAACAAAAGAAACACAGACTCAGTCGTGCCTCTCTTAAAGTTTTTCAGGTAAGGAAAACAGATGTTTCTTGAGGTAAGGAAGACAGACACTTCATTGTACTCACTAATCAGGGTGACGTGTTTCACACGGATTAACACATTCCTGTCAGAATTTTGCTGGACTATGTAATGACATTATAAATATATTAGGTTGACTGATGACTCTAAACTTGCCTGAAGAAGGGGCCTGAGTTGCCTTGAAAGCTTGCATATTGTAATTTTTTTAGTTAGCCAATAAAAGGTGTCATTGTGCTTGGCTTTTCTCTACTCTTTATTCAGATACCTAAATCTGACAGACAATTCCTCTGAAGGCTGTACCTCTCCAGATGGAGACCCAAACTCTCTAATTTACTTTTCCACTCTCTTTTCACTCTTCAACTATTTTTAAATGTCTTATTTTAACACAACTGAGGCTAATAGAATGGCAATGATTTTATCCATAGGGTGATATTTTTTTACTTGTGATTGATTGATTGATTATCCAACATCCTTGCTTAAATCATACAGCTTTGCAAGACCACCAAGATCCTACAATACCAGCCTTCTAAGCATTACAAAGACTAATTTTTTCCAATTCAGGATGAATATTCATTTTTAACTTTTGCGTCCTGCTCTCTTTCTTCCCAAGTCTGTTTGTCAACTTCAACTACTGGAATCATTCAAAGCATGCGTAAGTAGACTAATTAGATGCATTTTAATCTTTTTAACTTGGAAGTGTAGTGTATTCTCTGTTTTCCCTGTGTTGTTCTGTAACAACATAATGTGACATATTTCAATTTCAATTCAATGCAATTTATTTTCATCGTACTTTAGGTACAATGTGAAGTATTTGTTACTTCTGTCACTGGTGCATAAACATACATTGACAATGCATGTACATGTGGCAACAACACAGGACATTCACTTAATTATTAATTACTTACTATTTGAATTATTAAATTACTTATTATTTCAGCTATATCATCATTTTATATATGTTTTATTGTTTAATTTTGTTTCCTCTTAATTAATCATTAATTTATTGATTCTACTTTACACAATCAGAATACAACTGTTTACAGATAACTTTTTCCAGTCTGAGCACAGGCAGGCCAATTTCTTTCTTGGGGTTACACAGGAAGACAGAGGTGATAACTATATTAAGCAGGTTATCCTGCAACGGACTGGTGTCCCATTTGAGACCGGATCCTACCTTATACCCACCAAAGCCGGAACTGGCATCCTGCAGCACTGTATGTCAAAAATTTGGCTGATAAAATAGATTTATGATGTCTATTGGACTGGCGATTCTAAATTGGCTCTAGTGTGTGTCCTGCGGTGGGTTGGCACCCTGCCCGGGATTGGTTCCTGCCTTGTGCCCTGTGTTGGCTGGGATTGGCTCCAGCAAACCCCCGTGACCCTGTGTTCAGATTCAGTGGGTTGGAAAATGGATGGATGGATGGATGGATGTCTGTATGTTTTATGTATCTGTTAATAAGTGGATTTTAGAACTCACCTTTTCATACACAACTTTAGTGACTGTTTTCTTTGGCTGGTAGGTAATTTTTGCCTGCAACTCTACAAGCATAACAATATGTGTGGTGGGGGGGCAACGGACCAGAACGACTTGTAATCATTAAAAAATATATCACAAAAATAACAAAAGTGTCTTCAGATCTACTGCATTAGAAAAAAAAAACATAGTCATGATTTTACACCTCTGAAAGATATGCATTTTTATTGTATATCCTCACATGGACAGGCTGGCCATGAACTCTGGATCTCTGAGTCAGGAACTAGTTCTGCTAAACTAGATGTTCTTGGGCTCAACAGCCAATTGTGCTTCTGTTTGTAAGGATGCCAAATATGCAACAGTGGTTGCTGTCTCTGAGCCTTGTTCCTATAACAGTCAACCTTTCTCTTAAATTAATCTGGATCATATCACTATTTGTCTCATCTTCTCCTGAGACAGAAATAGCTGTGAGATTGTACAACAACCCTCCCAGCAAATGATATAGTGACAAAGAAGGTTGACGGAGCAACACTGGGATTTCCCACGCAAGCAAAAGAAACACAGATTCAGTCGTGACTCTCTTAAAGTTTTTCAGGTAAGGAAAACAGATGTTTCAAGGTAAGACAGTTTCTTGAGGTAAGGAAGACAGACACTTCATTGTACTCACTAATCAGGGTGACGTGTTTCACACGGATTAACGCATTCCTGTCAGAATTTTGCTAGACTATGTAATGACATTATAAATATATTAGGCTGACTGATGACTCTAAACTGCCTTGGTGTATGTTCTGTAACACAGTGACGTCTTGAGCCCAAGCTTGGTGATGGCTTCCTTGTACCCCATTTATTAGACTAAGAAATTCATTCCCTTTCCATATCACCTGATTCATATAAGGTACATCTTTGAGTCTGTCTGTAAATAAATTACAAATCACACAGATATTAATGATTTACCTCTAAATAGTCTTTTAAGCATCTTTGTTCACTCATCCTGGGAAGTGGGCCTCATAAAACGTCAACTTTACTGAAAAGAAATGATAGAAATAATAGAGGAAACTCTAACCTCTAACACTTCTTAATTCTTAATGCACTGAACACTAACCCATATGTGTTGATAGTGGTGTTTTACAGTGTCTTGCAAATGGGAATATAAGACCGCTTTCCTGACAGCTCAGTAAGTATTGGGAATTATAAAATTACAAAGAGAAGCCAAGTAACATTACACATTAAGGCATCTGAGTTAGTTGCATTATATTGGTTAAACACAGGACAGAAAAATAATTTGCAGAGTGGAAGTGATTTGCCTGGAGACTGTAACATGATATTGAGTGCCATTTAACTGAAAAATACCAAATGTTCTCATTTCCATTGTCTGGATACTGTCATTGCCACCCTATGATAATATTCCCAGTGCCGATTTACTGTGCTTATTACAGTCAGTTAAAGGTTTTGGATTTAGACAGGAAATACAAAAGTGAATACAACTCTGAAGATTTATGACATCAAGGTTGGGCTATGTTAAAAAAATATCTGCAGACTTACAGTTTGATAAATTAGAACAGTTACTTCCTTTCCAGAAGACTTTGGTATTTGAAAGGTTGCAGGTTAACCTTTTAATATAAAAAAAAACCTCTTTGAAAACTGCACCCTTTCATTAAATGGAGTCAAAGCCTGAAATAATGTTAAAAAAAATAGAGCCACGTATTAAGTTGTTGGATAACAGTTTAAGTGTCGTTTAAGGCCTTTGATTACCTTCCTGAACAAAATGTCAAGAAAAATAAAAGCATAAGACCATGTACTGTAAATAACATATCTGAGTAAGACACGGCTTTTCTTTATTCTTACAGTTTACAAAGGAGCCTTCCCTGGTGCTCTCACATGAGAAAAATGAATGATAAGGTTTCTTGCATTTACTTTAGCCGGCTATACGGCAAGTCTTGGTAATGTAAACTGAAAGAGCCTCCCTGTCTCAGAACCTCTGATCGCCATGTAGAGCTAACAAAGAGGACTAAAGCTCCACTGCTTGAGACTTTATTTTAAGAATCCTGACATTCTGTCTCCTATGATAAATCCATCCATCCATCCATTATCCAACCCGCTATATCCTAACTACAGGGTCACAGGGGTCTGCTGGAGGCAATCCCAGCCACCACAGGGCGCAAGGCAGGAAATAAACCCCGGGCAGGGCGCCAGCCCAACGCAGCCTATGATAAATGTTGGGGTTAAATGTCTACTTGCCTTTTAACCTACTATTTCAGTAATTATGTTGTTTCTTGTATTTTCAGTACCATTTTTAAATTTAATGTTGTGTTATTCATTTGGCCTTTCCTTGCAACACTGAGTGAAAAGTACAGACCAGCCCTGAACAGGATGAAAACTCCATAGCCCACTCACACACAAACACCCACATAGAAGCCAATTTATAATTAACAATTAAACATTCATGTCTTTGGAATGTGGGAGGAAACTGATAGCATCCAGAAAGAAAAAAAAAGTCTCACCCAGCCACAGGGAGAATATGTAAATTCATATAAACAACAAATAAGTGCAGAATTTGAACATAGCATGCTGAATGAGCATTACTCACTAACGCAAGACCATGCAATCATTGCTTTCAGTATATCTGATCAACTAATGATAAAACTAATTACAATGCCACTATAATTAAGAATTAGTAAAATTAATAACACTTTACAGTACAGTAAAACAGACTAATTTTTTTTACAGGTTGGGTCTGTCCGGCTATGGCCACCAGAGGTCCCTATAGTGCTGAACCAGGCTTTAGGTTTTAATCTGTATGAAACGTTCAAGCCTTCCCAAGGACAGGTTTGATCTCCAGACTATAAAAATAAAATAAAAGTGGTAAACAATTTCCCAAGAACAGCTCCACGATTTATTCCAGGAGTCTGTGATATTAACTATGAGGAAAGATCAATCGAGCTGAATCTTTTCAGATTAAGAAAATAGTAATTAGGAGGTGATGTGAGTTTGTGTATGCATGCTCTGTAATGGGCCGGGCACCATTTTGACTCCTGCCTTATCACATGTCTGTATGAAGACGAGTGTTTGAAATATTGAATGGAAAAGGGTGGTTGCAAGGCACCACCTTAAATAAGCATCTTGAACAAGAACATGCGTGCAAAGGGTAACTTTAACACAAATCTAAATACAGTAACTCTCTTTAGATAGAAAACTGTAAATAAGTGGATCAAGTTACCAAGAAGTGCAAGCAAACATTAACACATTTCTGACCTTCCAATCTTAAACTGATAATGTTATACTAATTTCAATTGATTAGGAAAAAGAAAGCTGTGCTAGGATGTTTGGCACATTTTAAGAAAAAAAAAGGTTTCACTCTTACCATGAAGAGCCATTATGCAGTGGTGCTGTAAGAATTATGTTTCTGGACTTCTCTGACACCTTCAACACCATCCAACCTCTGCTCCTTAGGGACAAGCTGACAGAAATGGGAGTAGACTCATACCTGGTGGCATGGATCGTGGACTATCTTACAAACAGACCTCGGGATGTGCGTCTCGGGAACTTCAGGTCTGACATTGTGGTCAGCAGCACAGGAGCGCCGCAGGGGACTGTACTTTCCCCGGTCCTGTTCAGCCTATATACATCGGACTTCCAATACAACTCGGAGTCCTGCCACGTGCAGACGTTCGCTGACGACACTGCTATCATGGGCTGCATCAGGAGTGGGCAGGAGGAGGAGTATAGGAACCTCATCAAGGACTTTGTTAAATGGTGCGACTCAAACCACCTACACCTGAACACCAGCAAAACCAAGGACCTGGTGGTGGATTTTAGGAGGCCCAGGCCCCTCACGGACCCCGTGATCATCAGAGGTGACTGTGTGCAGAGGGTACAGACCTATAAATACCTGGGAGTGCAGCTGGATGATAAATTGGAATGGACTGCCAATAATGATGCTCTGTGCAAGAAAGGACAGAGCCGACTATACTTTCTTAGAAGGCTGGCGTCCTTCAACATCTGCAATAAGATGCTGCAGATGTTCTATCAGATGGTTGTGGTGATCGTCCTCTTCTACGTGGTGGTGTACTGGGGAGGCAACATAAAGAAGAGGGATGCCTGATGCTTGGAAATACTGGTGATGAAGGCAGGCTCTATTGTAGGCACGGAGCTGGACAGTTTGACAGACTGCTGTCACAATCCTGCTCCACTGACAGACTGAGGAGATCGTTCCTCCCCCACACTATGCGACTCTTCAATTCCACCTGGGGGGGGGGGGGGTAAACTTTAACGTTATACAAAGTTACTGTCTGTTATACCTGCATTGTTACCATTCTTTAATTTAATATTGTGTTTATCAGTATGCTGCTGCTGGAGTATGTGAATTTCCCCTTGTGGATTAATAAAGTATCTATCTATCTATCTATTTATCTATCTATCTATTATATCTAACCAGTCTCTGAACTTTCTAGTGGTTTTCTAACATGCAGAAAGGGCAACCATATTCCTATGTAACTAAAGCAAGCAAAAAAAAATGCTAGTACTTTATTATAAAAGCCTGAAGCTGGGCATAGCTACGCCCTGCAGTTCTACTTAATATAAAAATGTCATTACATTTTGAGTCAGAAAAGTATTTCAGAATGCACAACACAAACTGTGCAGCGGATGGGCTACAAAAGCAGAAGACCGTGTTGGGTTCCACTCCTGTCAGCTAAGAAAAGAAAGATAAGGCTTCAGTGGGCACAGACTCACCAAAACTGGACAGCGGAAAAACAGAGCCTAGCCTGAAGACTCTTGATTTCTGAGGCACACAGACGAAAGGGTGAGATTTTTGCCTGGTGGTGGTGGTGCAATAATGTGGGGTATGTTTTTTGGCACACGTCAATCAGTCTTCATTAAATGCAATGGCCTACTTGAGTATTGTTGCTCACCATGTACATACTGTCATGGCCACAGTTTACCTAACTTCTAAGCGCAACTTCCAGCATGGTAATGTACCATGTCACAAACTAGTTTCATGAACATGATACAAGTCCAGTGTTCTTTAGTGGCCTGTACTCTTCTGTGCTATGGTCTCCTGGGAAAGCAATGTGAGCTCCAAAGACACACAATGCCTGAACAAACTTATCAGGAAAGCCTGCTCCATCACTGACTTAACCTTGGAAACACTGGAAGGTGTGGTGGTAAAGAGAATGGTTGCAACTTTGGATGCAATCAGGAAAAAATCCCTTCTGAGAGGGCAACTATAGCTACAGGTTTATTCCGCTAAGATGTGCCAAGAAGACCCTCTGGGGATTTCTATAATTCAACGCTTCCTCTCAAAGTCTCAAACTAAATGCTTCGACTCTTCAAGTTCATTTTGCTATTTCTGCACAATATACCTTTAGGTATCAAGCTGTTGATTGCATTATTTATCCTGTGAGTCTGTATACTTTTTTGATGATTCTGCAGCTGCATGCATCTAAATTCCCCTGTGGGATTAATAAAGTCTATGTAATCAAATCACAGTCACTGGATCTGAAGCCAATAAACCACCTTTGGAATGTAGTAGAACCAGAGATTCACATCATCACTATTCAGCAGACAAATCTGCAAAAACTGCCTACTATAATTGTGTCGATCTGAGACAGAATCTCAACAAAATGTTTTCAACATCTTGTGGAATCGATACCTGGAAGATTCGATTCAGGCTGTTTTGAAGGTCCTACCTAGTATGAGTATAGTGGTCCTAAGCATTTGCTCATTGCCTGTTACGTTTGTATGCGCAGATTACTTTCAACTCCTATAAAGGGCTGGCATTCCATCCAAGGCTGGTTTCTGCTTTAGCCCAACCACACCAGGGCAGGCTCCACTCATTGAAGAATTAGAATTAAATTAGTTAAAAATACGTCCTTTCATATATTCGATATTGTTGCTCCGTATATTTTTACTAGGGAGCATGAATAACTGAGTTACTAAGTTTGTCTAAAAAATAAAAAAAATACAAATTAAATTAAAAATTTAAAAAAGCGTTAATTGACTTTTTGCTAATAATGTTTCCATTTCCATTTAAAAATAAGAAAGTGAAAACATTATCTTTTAAAAATTTGTTTTGGATAGTTAGTACGGTGAAAGCCCCTTATATATTTTTCTTTAACGTGAGAACGACTTATGTGGTCTACGTTGCTTACTTTTCTACCTGGTTCTGTTCCAAAAACAACTTAAGCACAAATACACAGGGGTATCCTTACGCATGATATATACCTTTCATTCTGCTTATTCTGCATACTATTAATACTTTGATAAATAGCATGCTTTCCATGACGCACAAATAGACACAACCCCAACAAACTACGACTGCGAACTACAAATCCAGCAGCGTGCGTGAGACGAGGTCCGGCCGAAGCGTGACGCGCTCCGGAAGTGGCAGGTTATTTCCGGGTTAGGGGCGTGTCGAATAGCAAGGCACAACAATTTGCGCATGCCTGCTTGGGTGCTTTGTTACAGCCAAGATGGCGTTAAGTAAAACATTTGGCCAGAAACCGGTCAAATTTCAGTTAGAAGAAGATGGAGAATTTTTCATGATTGGTTCTGAGGTGAGTGTCATAAAGTAAAGAATCTTTTTATTAATCCGTACACGTTTCTGGCTGCTACTGGGTATCCATTATGAGTAAGCTAGCGGCTGAACAAGCAGGACAGTCCTTCATTGTTGTGTGAACTGAATGAATTATCACCAGACTTAATTCTGCAGTTACTCGTGGTTTGTTTTCTTAGAACTGAAAGATAACATTGTGGTTGCTATTCGCCTCATGAGTCCAATAAAGGGAACGTTTATTATGAAAACTGCTTTTGAACAAATTGATTGGCTTGGTTGAGAATTGATGACAGCTCTTGACGCTGGAGGAATATTTGATTACACCGTACATAGACTGGGATACTCGTACACTAAACTGCTTGTACGGCACATGTTAAGGTATTCGGAATAGTGTTTACAACCTTTGTGTTAAACTTGTCTGACCTTATCTTACCTGCTGGGTTTATGTCATGTCTTAAGTGCTGTGCTCTCACAAACCAGTCTTGTTGCACGAGTGTTGTTTGTGTTGTGAAGGACTGAGTCCTTTGGGCATCTACGGGTGCAAGATTGGAAAAATCATTGAAAGAAGCACCAGCCCGTTGTACATCGGACTTTATTAGACAGATTATCGTTCACAGCCTGGATTCTGACGGCTTTTAGCTGAACTTATAGTTGTTAAATATAACCGCGCTCATCCGTAATATTTTGTTTAAAACGATGTGTTAGACAGCGTAAAGATTTGGGAATTTTTCAATCAAGAGCAGTTTTACGTTATTCTCTGTGTGATCAGGCGGATCAGCACCATGGTGATTTACTTAAATTATTAGTCGTCCAGTTATGTAATACAGGATGGACCTGAGAAATAAAGTTCTAATCAAATGTGAACCTATAAGGCTGCTTTTAATTAATTCATCCTTTTGTGAGCAGGGTCGCGGGCAGGCTGGAGACAATCCCAACAGCTATAAGGCTCAAAGCAGGAACATTCCTTGGACATAGTCCCTAGTGTGTGATAAACTGGCACCATTTAGCTTCGCCAATCGATTTGGTTTTATTTAAGTGTAATTCCAAGAACAGTATTGTATTAATCCTGCCAGTCAGTTGTTAGTATAATTCATTTAGAAGATAGATAGATAGATACTTTATTAATCCCAAGGGGGAAATTCACATACTCTAGCAGCAGCATACTGATAAAGAACAATATTAAATTAAAGAGTGATAACAATGCAGGTATACAGACAGACAATAACTTTGTATAATTTAAATAAAGATGCCTTTATCCAAGGAAACGTACAAAGCAAGTTATAATACATACAAAAATGATGGTGCAAGATAAAAAAAGTGAACCTAAGGGAGTTGAACTTAAAACATAATAATTGCAGCAACTTGACTAAGACGAATATCAGTATCCTTAACTCTTTATCAGTACAACAGTAACTGTCATGTTAGAAGAGAAGCTAAGCCGATCCAAAGTCTTAAATGAAAAAAGTGAAATTTGAAGAGACAAAGGGAAATCTTTCCTCAGTTTTGGAACAAGAGCGAAGAAACCTTGTCCAGGCTTGACATGTCTAGCAAGAGGAGGGACGTTCTGTAATGGCGTCTTTGAGTTTCATTGGCACAGCTCCCATCCTCATGTTGAACAATGACGACTACAGACTACAGAGGTAGTCTGTCGGCAGAAGCAAGCCAAGGTATGCCTCATGGCTGCACTCATGAAGCAATGAAACACACTTGAGTAATTATCCCTAACAATATGGTGCCCTGATTGGGGGGGTATGTAGAAATAGTATTGCAATTTCTGCATGCTGTGACTGAAATGTATGCAAATGTGCACTTAAATCCCATGTTAATTGTTTGATTTGTAATTTTAAACTGTGGAGCACAAGGGGAAATCAATGAAAAATGTGTCTTTTTTTCCCAAAGAGCTAAAATGGCTGGACTGAAAAATAGTAAACTCAAAACTTAAGGCTGTTATGAGATGATGATGTGCTGAGTAGTTTTTCAGCCAAACCATACATGATAAAGAGGCACTCTAGAGAAACCCCTTAATTCTACAATTAATTTTGAATTCTTCTTGTCAATTGCTATCATAATGACCTATTTTATGATCAGAAAGATCAGCATCAGAGCGGTAAATAATGACTGAAATGTTACAGAATTATTTGGGTAACTTGGTTCCTAGGGCGCAAAGCCTACTGAAGCTCACGTCTGAATTTTTTACATTATAGTTACATTTTGTGCTTGTTTTACAGGTAGGCAACTACTTGCGTATGTTTAGAGGCTCCTTGTACAAAAGGTACCCATCTTTGTGGAGGAGATTGGCATCAGTTGAAGAAAGAAAGAAAATTGTTGCTTCTTCACATGGTAGGTTTCACTGCTCTGAGTAGGAAGTATCTTTGCTTTTGAGTCGCACATGCCGGTTCATTCTTTGCACCCAATGCCGCCTGAACAGGCCCGGTCCCTCGAAACCCTGAATTGGATTAAGTATATTTCAGGATTTTATGTAAAAGGAAACAATTCTTTTTACTAAGCAGCCATAGTACTTTAGACAATAGTAGATGCTACTTTTTTCCTGTATTTGTCCAAAGGTAATCATTAGGGATTTCTTTTTTACCTCTCTTACAATCAGTGAGAAGGCCAAATTAAACTGAGTCCTCTTCCAGGCAAGTTGGTCACAATTCTAGTTGATTTGAACTTTTTAATTTCTGTAGATATGGGCCTTTTCAGGCGAGTACCATTATTTATTTATAGCCATTCCCTGACTTAAGAAGATCAACACACTTTTCTCTCATTTAAATTGTGTGTTCTCTTATCTTTCCTGAACAAGGGAATTTGGCCTCTTTGACACCTCATATTTATACCCCATGGACAGAGAAAGTCATGGATTACTGCTGGAAAGTTTCAAGTTCTAGTTTGTTGCTAGAAAGAAACAAGACTTCATTTACACTGTGTTCAAAAGAGTTTCTTGGGATGACAATAATTGTGACACAAGGTTTTGTTTCTCTGAATACATTTATTTCAATTAAAGGTTAGATTTCTGCAGTGTTTTTCAAGGTTAGATTAAGGTAATTCACGAAAAGGTGATTTTTTTTTTTTTTTTTTTTTTTTAAACACAATCCTTTTTACCTTTCTTTACCAGGGGTGTCGTTACTTGTGGAGGGGAGTAATTTTCCTAGTTATAACAGAAACCATTAATTGTAAAGAGGTATATTGACATACAATGGTTCCGTGAAATGCAGGAAGTACATGGAAGAGGGCTCTGACCTGTGACAGCTACCCATGTACTTCTGCTAATTTCATTGCCCTTTTTAATTTGTTGATGTGGTGTTTGAGGTCTTAATTTATTTCACCTTTCCAATTAAATATTTAAAAGAAATCTGTGAAAAATAAAAACATTTTCTGCAACTCCATTTGTGTTTTTACTTGAAAACACAGCATAACTCAAATTTGTCCATGAATGTTCTTGGGTAGGGCGGCACGGTGGCGCAGTGGGTAGCACTTCTGCCTCGCAGTTGGGAGACCTGGAGACCTGGGTTCGCTTCCCAGGTCCTCCCTGCGTGGAGTTTGCATGTTCTCCCTGTGTCCGCGTGGGTTTCCTCCGGGCGCTCCGGTTTCCTCCCACAGTCCAAAGACATGCAGGTTAGGTGGATTGGCGATTCTAAATTGGCCCTAGTGTGTGCTTGGTGTGTTTGTATGTGTCCTGCGGTGGGTTGGCACCCTGCCCGGGATTGGTTCCTGCCTTGTGCCCTGTGTTGGCTGGGATTGGCTCCAGCAGACCCCCGTGACCCTGTGTTCGGATTCAGCGGGTTGGAAAATGGATGGATGTTCTTGGTTATAGCAAAGACAACAGAATTTAAAGAGAATTTTATGTTTTTTTTATTTTTATATTAGAATTGTTCTATTAGTAGACTGGTAAATAAGTAAGCATACGTGTGCTTTTTACACAAATCATGTGAGGTGTTTTAACATCCCATTTAGGTCCTTCAGTTGTAAGCAATTATTTTTAACTACTTACAGTAAGCAGATTACACTGGTGGTGCACAGTCCATACCTACCAGTTCTGTATATTGTGTATTAACTTCTGTTGATGGTAAGGAAACGTTAGAAAAGACAATTAAAATATTACTTTGTAACTGTAAGTAGCACTCCACTTAAAAGGGTATCGCCACGACTTGGAACTTGATAAGTGGGATGGAAGAATGTTTCAGATGGTTGTACTCAATGTGATTAACATTTTTACACACACACACACACACACACACACACACACACACATCTATATATACATAAACACTTTGTGAAAAAAATAATTACAAATGAATGGAATTGTTTTAAAGAAAATAGCAGCTGTGTGGTTACACAACCTTCCTTGGTCAACAAAACAGGAACAACCTGTTGTGTTCACAACATCTGACCAGTGGATGAGTTCCCAGATGATTTGTATTTGAGAATATTAGATCATTTGATCTTGAATACATACAATTTTGCTATAGCTAGTCATCCATGTCTATCAAGTTACTGTGTACACTTTATAGGTTGTTTGACATCACAAGTACAAACTTAAAATAATGGTAATGATGATTCAGAAAAGGTCAGCAGTTCAGCATAATACAGACAAAACAGCTAAAGTGGTTTCTGATGTCAATGACCTGTTTTCTTTCAACAGATCACGGTTATACAACTTTGGCAACTAGTGTTACTCTTCTGAAAGCTGCAGAAGTTGAAGAGATTTTAGAAGGAAATGATGAAAAGTACAAAGCTGTTTCTATAAGTACTGAGCCACCAGCCTACCTCAGGTACAGGCTTATTCTTACTTACTGTGTTACTTCAAGGGCATAGGGTGGTAATTCAGTGAAAAATTGTGGACATCACAATTTTATTCTTTATATGAACAGAAAATGTCTAATATTAAGGATTTTCTCATCAGATTTAATTGCCTTTTAAACTTTAATAGGGAACAGAAGGCAAAGCGAAATAGCCAATGGGTTCCCACTCTACCAAACAGCTCCCATCACCTGGATGCTGTACCGTGCTCAACCACGATAAATCGCAACCGTATGGGTCGTGATAAGAAAAGGACATTTCCACTCTGGTAAGTTACTACTACTATTTAAGTTCTTTTACATTTATTTAGCATTATAGACTAAAGGTGTACAAAACCGAACTGTTAATGATTTTTTTTTCTTTACTTAAATTTAGACACTTTAAGAACCAAGTAGTGCATAAAATAGAAATATTATTTATATACAGAAAAATATAATATAGACACATCTACAAATGTGATGGGCAGTTTATTAGGTACATCCATCATCCAACCTGCTATATCCTAACTACAGGGTCACGGGGGTCTGCTGGAGCCAATCCTAGCCAACACAGGGCGCAAGACAGGAAACAAATCCCGGGCGGGGTCACACGCACACACACACACACACACACACACACACACACGGGACAATTTAGGATCGCCAATGCACCTAACCTGCATGTCTTTGGACTGTGGGAGGAAACCCACGCAGATAAAGGGAGAACATGCAGACTCCACACACTACTTTTAATCACATCACTGAAAGTTAATAAAAAAATTCAATTGTCATTTGATTAAACATTAAAATGGCCATGACACATGACCTATGGAACCTCACCTATCATATGATTGTTTGTGGCAGTTGTTGTGTTTCCAACATTACCGAAATCATTGCCGTAAAAAAGCTGAAATAAACAAAAAACTTCCAGTGAGTGACAGTTCTGCAAGCAAAAACACCTTGTTAATGACAGAGGTCAGTGGAGAATGGTCAAACTCATTCAAGCATACTAAAGAGTCACCAATATTCAAGTAAAAGCTCTTCTGCACATCATTGCAAATGGCATCTTTGAATGTCTTCCAAGTGTGCAGACTACAATAGAAGAACAACACACTAGGTTCTTCCTCTATGGTCAGCAAGAAAGGGCTTCAGTGGCAATGTATCCACCAATTTATCAAATTAATGTGGCAGTTAAGAACAATTTAATAAACAGTCCAGAATTAAAGTTGAGTTCTTGTCCTGTACTTGCAAGGTCAACACAAAATGCAGCAGGGAATTCTTCTCTTAATTTCACTGGGCAGGATGTGTTCAGTTAACTTTGTTTATAATCTACATGTTAAATGAATTTATACCACAGTTTTAGTTTTATGGCAATTTTTTAAAGACTTTAAAGGAGGGGACATTTTTTGGAACTCATGAAATATTCATTTCTTAGTTTTGATGATCATGACCCTGCAGTGATACACGAGAATGCCTCCCAAACTGAAATACTGGTCCCTATCAGATTGGATATGGAGATTGATGGACAGAAACTCAGGGATGCTTTCACATGGAACATGAATGGTAACTGCTGCTAAATCATGTTTTAATTCTGAGGAATGTTTTCCCATATAATTGTAGCAGAAAATATTTGATAAATACTTGTTTTGCTTTTTAATAACTTAGGGGAATTACCTGTACAAAGGGAATGTATATACAGTGTAATCATGTATAAATATCTAGGGTGTTTTCATTTGAGGTTACTTGCATAGTGTTTTTAAAAGGGTATCTGTGAAAAGTGAAATTTCTTTCCTTAATTTTGACGTTTAATGAATGCTTTTCCATTTCACAGAAAAACTAATGACACCAGAAATGTTTGCTGAAATTTTATGTGATGACCTCGATTTGAATCCTTTGGCATTTGTCCCTGCCATTGCTTCTGCAATTAGGCAACAAATTGAATCCTACCCCACAGACAGTATCCTGGATGAGCAGACGGATCAGAGGGTCATTATCAAGGTATAGTTAGACAATGCCTCAATGTTCTGTTGAGAAAAAGCGTATGAATCATAGTTTTTCACATAAGACAGTTAAATGTGAGTAGCACCGTATTTGGTTTCACGCTGTCATTTAGACGTCTACCATTTTAGTAATAAATTAGCCAAATGTGTACTACATAAGTATGTGTTTTTAATTAATACACAATTCTCAGTTATTTAGTACATGTGTTTTAAAAGGTTAACAGATTTTTGTTATCTCCTTTTTCATCTGCAGTTAAATATCCACGTTGGAAACATATCTTTGGTGGACCAGTTTGAGTGGGACATGTCTGAAAAGGAGAATTCACCAGAGAAATTTGCCCTAAAGCTATGCTCAGAACTAGGTTTAGGAGGGGAATTTGTCACCACCATTGCCTATAGCATCCGCGGACAACTTAGTTGGCATCAAAGAACCTACGCTTTTAGGTATGCTTTAGATTTGTGCTTCTGCTTTCCTGTGAAGGTAGTATTGTTGATATATTTTAATTCCCTATTAGACAAAAATAAAAAATTGCTCACACTGAACCACAGCCACTAGATGGCGCATGCACGCACTTTTACATTTTTTCAGCGCTTGCATACACATCACTTCTCACTACGAAAGACCTCTTGTGCAGCAAATGCTGCCACGCAACAACGATGTTGTGCTAATGACATAGTTGAAGAGACACCATGTCGAAATGAATCAAATGCCGTGACTCAACAACGTGCATGTGAAACACCTCAGCAACAGAGGGCAAGGTTTGAAGTTTTCGCTAAAAACATTGTCTATCTGGAGGTACAGTATTTTCTGAAGACAAAAATTAATAGGACTCATATGCCAGTGATAAGGCTAAGATATGGTATTGCCAAGCCAGCGTGGCAGCAAGCACAGGTTGGTCCATGTCCGCTGCACTGGTAATTCTTAAAAGTTGGATGATGCCTTTACAATTTCATGAATGTAGTAAAACTGCTAGGGAGTCTTTGGGTTGTTTTTTTGTCCCAAAGACCACATGCAGCTAGTATAAATATAACACATTTTCCAAGAGATTTTCTAAATCATATATGTACAGAAATCCAGTTATATCACCTTATTAATAACCTGTTATGTTACATTTGTAAGATAGAGTAAGAACAATAAAAAAAAAGAAATGGTACCTGCTTTGATGGATTTTACAGAAAACCATTCAAATAGCTTGTGTTTGTTCATTACAAATTGTGCATAATCCAGTTATGCGATGGTCTCTCTCAATTTATGGACAGAAAGCCTTATTTAACAGCTTGCTGTTATGCCCAAGGATTGATACAGGGTACATAGCTTTACGAAGTGTTGGAGAAGTCTTTTGTATCTTGAAGCTATGTTTTTTTTCCTGCTTCAAAATTCAGACTGGAAAATATAAATTTATTTTTTTTTAATTTTTAAATTACTTTTAAAATACAAATTTAAATTTTAAATTATTTTTTGCTTCTAGTCAACAATTATCTTATTATCACAAAGGGGTACTTGATAGCAGTCAGAAGCAAGATGATCACTGACACTGTTCACATAATACTTGTCTTTGTATAAATTAGTTAAATGTCATTATAGTGAGTAGTAAATTACTCGTAGAAGCCTAACCTTTTGAGTTAATATTCCAAACAGGTCAGATTCCATTTACCCATCCATATTCCATCTATTAATGTACTGAATCCATTTAATCAATCCATAGTCACAAGAACTAGAGCCTGTCCCAGCAGGAGTTAACTAATGATGGGACATCAGCTCATCACAAGGCACACTGACTCCTATGGAGCCAACTTAGTGTTGCTAGTTAACTTTAAACGCATCTTATAAAAGCCCTTGTATCAAAATCATGAACATAATGTACATAAAATTAGGAAAATAATTTTCTCTGTTTAAGCTGGGTTAAATTCCACTTTTCTCTCTATTAAAGTTTTCCGTCGTGTCCATGTTATTCAGCCTTGACCACTCCCTTCCACACCGCTTGCCGTAATCATTACTCCTGCTGCGCACATCCTCTCTCCATTCCACCCTTCGACACTCTCTGTGCTGCAAACTCACCCTTCAACACAGTTGGTTATAATAGCATGGCAGAAAAACAAATGATCTGTTTAAGCATGTCGAATTTTTGATCGGGATAGACAGTGACAAGAGTTGATAATGAACATGGAGAAAAAAATGAACAAAAAAGAGCTGCATATAATAAAACTCGAGAGAGAAAAGTGTCCAATAAATGAGAAAAAATATCCCGAACAGAAATGCAAAAAAGCAACGTTTATAGAATGTAAGTTAGACGATCAAGTAATTCATAATAATATTTTTGACAATGCGTTAATGTAATGTAATTTTTTTATTTACTTTTTTACTTCTTTAAACTACGTTTTATTATTCATTGGTATTTAAAATAGACCGTTGTAGTAACATACTCAAGTAACTGACTTTCTATCTATAATAACTAAGAACCAAACTCTCTTCCTCACGCACCCCGCATACTCTTCCATATACCAAGTCTTTAAATATAATCGCTTTCTCTAACAGAGGGGCACCCTGAAGCCCTTCACGCGGCTCAGCCGCAACATAGTGAAGCCCCCTAATATTTATAAAACAAATAAATAGACTAAGCAAAACCAAATATAAAAACAACAGTAACACTTTTGTAAATAACTGTATTTTTTGGCTTACCCAACACACCAGCATTAACCTGCCAAGCTAAATAGACATTTTTTACAGTGGTGTCTTTGGTGCTGCAAATTATTCCTTCACAAGGTAATGGTTTGCTAAATATATATGAAGCATTGTAAATGTTTTAAAGATACAAGACACAATTAATGAAATGCTTTGATGTTTATCATCAGTGAGTTATATGTAACGACTGTAATTAGGCTGGTTTCATCATTTGCACTTCCATGTTAACACGACACGAGTTGAAAGAAAACTTGTAAGAATTGTATTTGAGCTGAACAAGTATGTTTGCTTGCTTTCCCATACAGAATATAAACAGCTTAGCTTTTGCCGAGGAGCAAAATAATTTACATGACACGCAAGAAACCTTAGTGGGGAGGGGGGTGGGTGTTTGCAGCTTAGACAAAACAACTCTGAAGTCCTCTGACTCATATAGAGGGTCTCTTGAACAAAGATAAAGATTTACTTAAACCACACACATAATTACTCTGTATCCTGTTTATACCACCAATTGTCAGATTTTTTTTTTCTTCATATTATTTTGTTAAGTATTTTGACCAGCTGCTTTTCACTTAAATGAATTCCATCAACCCACTAAGTTACTGGAAATGAGAGAACAAAAACATCTGAAAGAATGCATGGAAAGGCAAAACTTTGTGATATAGTTCAATAGGCTTCTTTTTTTTAACCTTGTTTGAAATTAATCCCTTCTTTTGCTAACAATCCATCTTAAAACCTGCAGGAATTAAAAGCATGTTTGACCATGCTTTTTTGTTTAGTTTACCAGGTCATCATGATTGGCTTGAATAGTACAACAGTTTACAGTGTGCATGCAGGTTTACATTCAGCTTACCTAGGCACTACTCAAATGAAGCTGCAGCAACTAATGTTAACATTTTGTCTCGTTTGTGTAACACTAAATTTGTTACTGTAACCCAAGAAATTAAATGCAGCCATTCATTGTAGGGAGATACTGTGTTTTCCTTTAAGGGAGGTTCTCTTAGGATGGCATAAGAGCCATTGTCTGTCAGTTGAAGTTTTTAAAAATTATTTTGTCAGCTATGTTCACTTGCTGTTTCTGGTGCAGTCCTTTGATTACATCCTGTTACACATACTGAACTTTTGTATGTGCTGTTATTGATCCCTGATACTTTGTATGGTTGCTGGGACATTAAGCTTTTGTAATCTTTCAAATATATAAAATAATACAATATATCAGGCTCAAGAAGTGTGGTGGTGCTGGGTGCTGCTAGTCATTACAATAGAGCAAGCCTTATGGGCCAGTTTACCCTTTTTTTTTGTTAAGATATATAAATGATGGTAATATGAATATGGGCCTATTTTTAAATTTACTTTTATCGAGCTTTATTCTTCACATTTTAGAGCTGAATTTGCCATTAGACCAAAAAAAAAAAAAAGTTTGTAACTAAAGCCCACCAAACCCCCCACTTTTGTTTCCTTTGGCGCCAGTAGAGTCTCCTTGTTTGTGAACGTCATTTACATTGCTCTTCATGCAGCAAGAATGCACGGTGCCAGAAAGTCTAATACTTTAACCTGGGAGACAGACGTCAAGTCCACTAAAATGTAGATGGCTTTACTAAAGTAGTTTTTTCTTTCTCCCTTCAAATTCCATATCCAGCAATATACTCTAGTAGATTTTGTAACAGAATCATGTTTACATTTTTTGTCTGCGTTATATCTGCCTCAATAGTGAAATATTTATTCTACAGTAACAAAGAAGCATGCAGAGCTTTCTTACTTGTAGACCATGGTGCAGCTATCAAAGCACATAGTGGGTATCCATTTTTATGTACTGTACTATTTACAATTTTTACTCTTGAATTTGTCTGTAAAACAATTTTGGCTTGTAATTACCATATTTTCTTTTCACGTGTACAGTGAAAATCCACTTCCAACTGTAGAGATTGCTATTCGAAATACGGGAGATGCTGACCAGTGGTGTCCACTTCTTGAGACGTTGACAGATGCTGAGATGGAGAAAAAGATCAGAGACCAAGACAGAAACACAAGGTACAAGGGCAGCTGGACAGACAAAATTAATCTTCTGTTATTTACTAGCTTACTTGATAGTATTTGTGTAATAAGGATTTCATCATTCAGCATGTTGTTTTTGTTTTCCTATGTCTAGTAGCTTGATCTTTGCTTTAAGTATTAAAATTCTTTGCTGTAAAAACAGGTCTTTTTCATACTACTAAAAGGAATTAGACTGGAGTTATTGTGAGGGTATGAATAGAAACAATTTGTCCTTTCTCTTTACAGCATTCTTTTATCTGCTTTGGAAGAATCCATACTTTTATGTTGCCTCAGAATTGTCAGTCTGATTGTTGACTACACACACATTTTTTCCCTCTTTTAAAAAAACATTCTCTAACACTTGGCTCTTGTTAATTTTAGGCGGATGCGAAGACTTGCCAACACTGCTCCAGCTTGGTGAAATACTTTATCAGGGAAATTGTTGGAATCATATTTACAGGCAATTGTACGGAGAGTAGTATTAAGAGCCGACTGGTCTAAAATACGGAGACATTCCAGTTCTGAACCAGTTATGACTTGTTCCAGCCTTTTCCCCCATAGTGCTGTAAGTGTAAAGACTGATACTCTTGTTCAGTGTCTTCAATGGACCGGACCAGTTGGTACAACGACACTTGCCAATGTGGAGACGTGTTTCAGTAATGTGATGTTGAAATGGTTTTGTAAAGTTGCTTGGCCCTTTTAGTAAACTTTTTTTTTTTTTTTTTTTAATAAAAAGGAATGCTCACTAAGACATCATGTCTTTTCTTTTTCTGAACTTAGTTAAAAGTCTTGGCTATTGCAGAAAAATATACTGTACAGCAGATCTTAAAGATAGAATAAGTGGAACATTCAGGAAAAGATTTCATAATCTGCCTTTGCCATTTCTCATTTATTTAAATTTTGTTTTTTATCTGCAACTACTGTGCATATGTTTATGTTTTGCAAAAAGAGACTAGTGGTTGTTACTAGTTACTGGAGTATGAATCACTTCATTACTAGTCCCCACCACTAAGTAACTGTGTGACAAGAAGCAAGTCCCTGCATCTCTCCACAATCTATTTGGATCATTTTCTTTTGAAAATCCTTTTGGATAGAACCAGCAGAAAAAAATGTAATTGACCTTAACCTATCAAAATATACAAATGGATATAAAATAAATGTAGTGTGCAGGTAATTGACTATGGTAAGGTGTTTTTTCTAATCCCCTACAGTGTTAAACTGTAACATGAGGCTGTAGTTGATAATCACTAAATAGATTTATCAAGTAGAAATTGCAGTGCTTCCTCATATGCTGCTGTCTTCACCCAGGTACCAAACGTGTGGATTTTAATGTTTCCCAGCGACCATATTGGCTTTCTCGGTGTAATCCAAAATGTATGCATTATACTGAATAATGCAACATCACTCTCAAGCCCACATCAATGCTGGCCTCTTGCCACTCAGATTAAGCATAAGGAAATAACAAACAATATCTGCTTCAGGCACTGTTCAGAGCCAGAAAAAATTTGCATCCTCCACACAGACCATACTTCTGTTGTCCAGTTATACTGATTGGGGTGACTTAGGCCAGCATGAGTAGGTGTTTGTGCCCTGCAGTGGACTGGTGCTTTGCTTCCTTCGTTTTCTCAACAGGCCGATTTCAGTAAAGTGTGGCTGAATAGCAGAAACAAGCTGTGAGCAGTCTTCTCTGAAACAATTCCACAGTTGATGATTTAAGTGTAATGTTTCCCATTAAAATACAGAGGCCGTGAGTAATGAACACAGCTGCACTCAAAATAAAATCGTGCCTGCATTGGCAAGGGTTTTCTGCCAACAGAGAAACTTGTAGTTCAAGTCTTCAACCATAGTTAAAGTTGTTTCAAATGCAATTACTTTATTTTCAGATATGCAGTATCTGACCTTTGAGTGAACTTGTTGATTGAGATAAATGTAGTTAAATTATATTATCCTGCAAACATTTCATGTTGTAAAGCATGTTTACTGCCTTTAATAACAGGTTTCTAGCAAAAGAAAACCTTGATATAACTTCAAACTGACCACTAAGTAAAACAATGAGAATAACGTTTAGTTATTTGATTGTGCTTGGATTGCAGCAAATATTAAAATATTTAACCTAAATTGAGGGGAAAAAAAATCGTACAAAAACAGAACCTTTTCTATTCACTGTCATATTTTCTCCTTTCTGGTGAGAATTTGAAATTGATAGCTACTCTCAAAGCAGAGGTATTTAAAAAAAAAAATTACATGTGTCAATGTGCAAGCAATGATAAAGTTTTTGAAAAATGGATTTCCTCAATTATAAAAAAAAATGCAAAAAAAAAAAAGAATCATTTTGGTCGTAATACTGCATGTCCATAAATAGCAATTTTAATAGCATTGATTTGGTTTTGTTTTATAAATTATTTAAAAAAAAAAAAGCCTGCAGATTCTCAAGTGTATTTAAAAAAATGAATGCTCAATGTTGAGCGCGTGAAAGAGTTCTGTCCTTGATGCATTTTACTATAGTTTTTTTTTTTTTTTTTCTTCTTTCTTCAGTCATGTCCTTGGTGAATGTCACCACAGTACTTTAAACTGGCCTCCTACTACAAATGCAATCCACTTCAAGCATAGCACATCCGTCATACAGCAGTTTTTTTTTTTTTGTTTTTTTTTTGTTTTTTGCCTGGTTGCTTTTCACTCCGTTACCTCAAAGACAGCGTGATGACTTACTTCAGCAAAACATCTGCAGCTTTCACTGCTTTTAACAGTGCAGTGACAACCCAACTTATCTACAGACACCTGCTGCATCTTGTTCTGGCACAAATAAGTTAGACAGTTGTTCCTATTATCGTTCTTGGGCATCATGATCTTGTGCATCTTCAGGTTGTTCTTCTGTCCCAGCATTGCCTGGCCTTTGCATTTCTTCTGTTCTCCATGAGACATCACCTGGCTGGTCCTCAGCTAATGGGTTATAATTGGGGTCCTCTTCAGGGACATCAAATATAAATTTCCTTAAAAATAAATACAATAAATAAAATCAATCCCAATTTTGGATACTCAGGAGAAAGTAAACTTCAACTTTGAAAGACATTTGCCAACACCGGTTAGCAATAAAATTAGAAACCTAGATTAGTCACTGTGTACAGTATACATCTCCTCACCAGAGACCACAGGGCTCCTCTAAATTTGTTTCCTGGTACTCTAGTTTTCTTCCTATGCCCTAACCGCACACAACTATCTATCTGAACTCTACAGTTTTTGTCACAATGCTTTTTATTAGTAATCGGAGATGAGAAGCCGGGCAGATTAGACAAAATGTCAGAACAGCTCCAAACGAGGTTAGCAAAGATCTTAAATGCTGCAACAGTACTGCCCTTCGTAGGGCAAGGATGGGAAGATGGCTAGTCATTGCCCTCCATCCTACTAAGCTGACAGCATTTAGTGGCATCTGTTGTGCACCTATAAGAAGACCGGCAATAGGATGAGGTTATGTAAATATAAATATCTTTTAGAGTTACAGAAGGCTTGATGGAGTGTCCTTTAAAAATGTGTAAATGTAGTATACTACACTATGACTTGTTTGAAACTTTTTTTAATAGTTTTTTCTATGGAAATTTAAAATGGAACTCTCAGACGATTGCAACGTGGCAGCCCTCCAGGTCCATAAGCATGGCATTTATATCCCAGTGTCGGTCGTGCCATCTACGTACTCTGGTTTTACATCCCAAAGATATGCATCTTGGGTTAGGTTCCTGCCTACCACCAAATGCTACTATTATATTATATTATTATTATTATTTATATATATATATATTATATATATATATATATATATATATATATATCTTTTGTCCCCCACCACTAGAAACTGAATGAAGTGGGTTGGGTAATGGCTAGATGGACCTGCTTATGGTTATAAATGACATTAAACAGACCTATTTAAATATATTAAGTGAGTATTTAGTCTCCTTTTTCTGAATTTTCATGAAAGTGGTTCACTATTTAACTGAAAGAATTCTCTACAACCCTGTTTATTATTAAGTCACCATGTAACCCTTTCTTTTCTGGACAAAAATGATTTAATCTTTATCCACCTTGATACAGGAGAAAGTAGGGTGAAATGGCACCTTTTATGGGCTAATTAAACAGATTACAAATGCAAGCTTTCGAGGCAGCTAAGGCCCCTTCGGTAAAACACTCTACTGCTATGGATTATCCACCTTGGAAATAACAGAACTGAAATGTGAGCAAAAGACAAAAGTTAGCCTTAAGCCTAACAACACTGTGGGCAAAATTAAATTTAAAAGCATCCTTACAGAAGGCTAGGTGTCACCAATAACTTCCTCCCTCCAGGCTGGTTGGGAAATACATCTTCCAAAAAGTAGTAAACGTGGCCAACTCCAATTCCTTAGTAAGATATATAGATATATAAATAAATAAACAGAACAAATTACAGAAATCCATGCCTGATATGAAAAGCACATAAACTGTAGTACATCACAATTTGTACAACTCCAAAACTAGAAACATTCTAAGAATACTTCCCATTACAATAACATTAATTAATACTGAGGGAATTTGCACATTGTGGAAAACATGGCAATGCCAGATTAAAAAATGAGAGTGAAATAAAGAATATAAAATTGCAACATGAATTAAATTGGTTTGTTATAATAATGCAAATCACTAAATAGTCACACCAGAAATAAAAAAATTCTTTCTTAAACTTTTTTTTTGATCTTACAGCTTTATCTTTGCAGTATTAAACACATTTTAGCTTTCCTTTCAAAATTTCTATCAGTCCCCAGTCTTGCCGTCTTTTAAAGCAAAATGCCAGGTGGTACAGAACAAAGCACTACATGAAAAACATGAAGCCCAGAGGCAAAGGAAATGATCGTAAGTGGGACAATTGAATAGGGGTTGAGTCATGAGACTCTGGTGACCAACAAAGTGAGCAATCGGATGACCCAGCTGCAGTAAACCATTAACAGTGAACCTGAAACATTGCTGCTATCAACTGAGGCACTGTGCTCCAGGTCATTTATATATTAACACAGGATGCTGCCAAAATATTTTCTAAGGAGAAAAACATTGTTTCTGCTTTGAACAGACACTTTTTTTCTCCTTTGCCAAGGCAAAATTCTTCTATGACTATTTTATTTTATCCATCCATTACTAAATCTACAAAATTACGGTCAGTAAACAAGTGATGGGGATATTGCCCCATAAAAATTTGGGGGGTGATTTTATAGGCTTTTGGGGATTTTAGCATAAAACTGATGATTATTATGGACTACCTTGCTTCTTTTACCTTTTGCATATACTAAATGTATCTGCTAACATTTTTGTTCACAAACTGAAAAATGAATAGGCCAAATCAAAGCTAAAAAATAAAAATGCAAACATTATATCGGTGCCACATGAATAAGTCAATTTGAAGATTATTCTGGACAAATTAATTTACACTTTAAAACTGCATTTGTAAAGATCCATCTTTCAAATCAGCTTAGCTGGTTAATAACACTTCCTGACGAGTAATATTTGGACAAGTTCAATGTCTTTAAATTTCATGTCACAACCACCCTCCCCATCTTTTTATTTTTTTTACATTTGTCCCAAAATTAAGGCTGGTTCTGTGAAAATTAATTGAATATTTCAGTATTCTTCTGAAACTGCCTTTGATCTGTTTTCAACATCCAGAATTAGCCATTTAACTATACAGACTGTACCTGCAAACATTATTCTACATTGGATAAATCAGCCGATTTGCTTCCAAACCATTCAAATACATGTCATGTAAGTTTTCACCGCATTCCTCTCACTTCAGTTGCTATATTACAGCTGTTAAATAAAAATATAACGTCCTATATATATAGACTTAGTATTGAATTTTCAAAATTACTCCTGTCAAAGTAGCAAGAATATTTAGAGGCTATACCAAGGAGATCAATGACAATGGAGTTGCCCAGCAACAAGGAAAATCCCATTAGAACCCAAGGTAGAAAGGGTGCCTGGAAGTTAAGCAGCCCAAAAAAAATTCATGCGAACATAAGGGTTCCTACGACTCCAAATGTATACCAGCATTATAGTGAAGGCCTGACCCAGGAAAAACAGACTGGCAAAGAGGCCAAAAAGCTGAAAATTAAATTAGTCAAGGTCAAACATTTATGCAGAAAAAAAAAAAAAGTTCATGAGTTAAAAATAAATAAATAAATAAAAACAAAATGCACTAAGCCATTAGTTAATGCCAACTTATATTGCACTTATAGAGTATCAGACTGCAGACTTCTGTTTTAAGATGACATAAATTATCATGTCTCATAAAGTTTCACTGTAAATACTACACTGTTTAAAGTAATACTTTTGTAAGATACTCCTATAAAAAGGACAAGAAAGAAAAAAACTTGATCATTCACTAGATTCTCTGCATGCTGTTAAAGCATTCAAAGGAAAAATAAAGTGGGTTTTTAATTTGCACCAGCTAACCAAAATTCTTATATATTTTTTACCCTCTAACAGAAATCATACAGGTTTTACTTTCATTCATTTATAGTATGTAAGAAGATTTGTTAGCAGAACCACAGAAAAGCAATTTCAGGTTAAACAGGAAAACATTATCTAATTTCTTTTCTCCCTAAAGCAAAGGACACAGAAAAGGATACTGTCATAAGGATTCCCCCAAAGAGGAACATGAACACAAAGTCAGCAGTCCTGCCCCTGAAGGAGCCTTCTTCAAGCATGCGGCAATAACGATATCTAGACAAGGCCAGATAAAGGAAAAAAACAAACAGAATCCAGATACTTAAACATCTTGACAAAAAAGGTCAAAATATACAAATCAAATTGATCCTTTTGCTAAACAGAAATCTAAAAATAAGCCATGATACTGCCTTTAAGTACGCATTTTACATATGCAGCTGGAAATAAAGAAGTGAAACAGAAACTGCCACCTTGCAACTGTTATCTATTCCAGATGAATACATTTTAAAAAGACAAAGAATAGATTTCAAACATTAGTTGCAAAATACAACTTTACATCATAATATGTTAAAACAATACTAAAACACACACACACTACAACCTTCACATTAAACTCCTTCAGTTTACACCTTTAGTTTAAGACACCTTCTTTGGATCCAAACCTGCAAACATTTATTAATGCTTTCGTTTTTTTGAAACCAAATAAAATATGAAGAGACAGTATAATGAATATTTATCAAGGGGACAATGGCATTATTCTTTACATTACTTGTCAAATGCCCTCTCTATTGTCAAATATAACATTCTCTCAGTATCCTTAATGCTCCACTTAATCTTAATTCTCTATTATATAGCACAGCACAGTATGCAACAAAAAAATAAGTATGTCACATGAAAAGCTTTGTCCCTGCAACAACTACCGCTTTTGTTTCATACTATGGCTCTAATCTGTGACTGACAGAAGCCACTATACTGTAAACTGATAATACAGAAAGTATATTTTTCAAGCAAGGACTTGGTCTCTCCTACAATTATTTTCAATTTATTTATTGCTCCCACTGCACTAACTAAAAATGGAAAGAGTAAGACTGAAAAATAAGTAGAAAATAACCTAAGCTATCTTAAAAAAAATAAAAATAGTACTCTCTTTTCATTTCTAGCTAGTAAAGTGAACTGACAAGAAAACACACACACACACAAATTCTCTAGCTTTACTGTTACTGTTCTCCTGATAAGTACATGATATTATATAAGCCTAATCAAGGAACTGATAAAACAAAGGATACAGAAAAATCATGTTGAAGAGGAAGCTGAACCCAAGAGGACCAAAAAAGAGAAAATTCGTAATCAGCCGCCATAACTGTTAAAAGAAGGAAGGAAAATATTAATAATACTGTGAATAGCAGGGGTTTGGTCCATATGCTGTAATGAAATGAGCTTTATATTTTGAAGGTTTTATAGATCCCTCAAAATAAAACAGCACACTTGCACTGACACCAGCGTAAACCACAATTTATCATTCAGCTGAATCCATAAAAACCATGCCATTCTTATTAATGAAAAATGGTTTACACATACCCCATTTTTGAACTAGTGTCACTTCTAAGTGTGTAGTAACAAAAATTAGTCTTGATGTTTTTGAAATTTGAGTGACTTCACAAAACATTTAACACATAATTTGAGATGCTTTTGCAAGATAACCAACCTTGCCCCAAACCACCTCAACATAGATCAGTTAATAATAATTCTTTAATAATAATTCTTTACACTTTTAAATCGCGTTTCTCTCTACTGAAAGTGCTCTCCACACAGGGAGGACCTGGGAAGCGAACCCACAATCTCATTACTGCAAAGCAGCAGCACTACCAGTACGCCACCTATGAGTTGAGACCTATAATCTTATTAATGGCTTTTTAAAACTTTACATTAATCAACAACCTTCTCCAAATATTCCTAGGATTTTATTTGACATCTTCTCTGTTAATTATAAAAAAAATTATGTTGTAGAGGACTGGCCTAAATCAGGTCTAAAATGAAGTATTAGCTGAAAAATATTTAAAAACTTCAGTTAGGTTTAGTTTTTGGAGAAATAAACTTTTCAACACCTAAAAAACATGTTTGTCCTCCTTGCACACCAAATATTTATTAAGGACTGTCAAATGTTACCTTTTATACTCGGGCTAATAATAAAAAAAAAAAAAAAACACAACAGACCAGGATTTATCTTTGCAAAACTTTCAAAAACATGAACCGATCTCCATATTTTAAAACATGTAACTCTTGTTATACAATTACTAATTCTTTTCTGTTACATTATTCCCAGATAACAGTGGCCTTGGTGAGATGAACAATACCCCAAATAGATATATCAGCTTATTAAATAATTAGCTACATTTGGTTAAAAATAAAAAATAAAAATTTGCCAATAAAAAAAACAAACAAACAAAAAAAACATTCTATACACATTCACAGCAATGAACATTTTAAATTGAATACAATTCTAAAAATGGTGCCTTAATTTCCCACTACCACCATACCTGGTATCGCTTTACAATGAGGTCAGGGTTGAAGTACAGCTGAAATGGAGTGATGAATTCCAACTGCTGAAATATTGAAAAATAAACATAAAAACAGTGAGACACTTATGTAATTACAGTTAATCATTTTAAACATTTGACTAAGACAACAGTATGGCATTTTTGGAAAGCAGATGAAATGCTAATTAAACAGCAAAAATATTCATATATGTAAGAAAACAGAAGTTATAAATAATGTTGTGTTAATTTACATTCTTGAATCACTGAATAAGTTCTGTTTATCACCGAGATGGGATTAGGGGACAGTTTTAAGATTCTCAATCAAATATCACTGAAGGCCAGGTGATTTACAAAATATGCATATTTGTTTTTTTAAATCTAAAAAACAAAATACCCATTGAAAGTATTTTAAATACATTTGAAAATGTTTAATAAAAAATTCAGTGTAATAGGATTATTAATGTTTAATGAAGACACTGTACTTCTCAGATGCTCATATGCTCAATGCCCAGGGTTCATATCCCTACCCATGACCAGCACGTGTTACACATTTTCTGTGTCTGTGTGCGCACGTGTGTGTGTGTGTGTGTAGATTTTCTTCAAACACTTCCATTTTCAGTTTTCTTCCCCATCCCAAAAAAATGCTATTTAGCTGATATTTAACAGATTATCAATTCTGGAATTAAGTGTGATGGTTTCTTGGCCCATATGCAGCTTAAATATGCTCATGTTCTGTCACAACTGTAAAGTGGAATAAGAAAATTTGTACAAATGTATGATTTATTAATATTTCTGTACAGAAACAAACAAGAAGGCATGACAATATTTATATTACTTTTCATTTTGACAGCTCAATTAATGACTGTCTCACTGAACTGCCGTCACAGTAAATGTACCTTCTGTTAAAGTGGTTCTGTTCAAACCATTATTATGACAGCAATTACTGCCGTTAATTTCAATGTATCATACCAAAAGAGCTCTAAATATTAATAATCAAAATTATGGAAAGTGGGAGAAATACGCAAGGTAGGAACCAGTTCTGATACTTACTGGATAAGTCCAGCCATAGCCCCACTATGAACCGTACTAAGGAGATTCAAAAGCATATTGTATTTTTATTTATGTGCTCAAAGACAAATATACAGCTTCAATGAAAAAACTAAATTTTAGCCAGTAACCAGAAAGAAAGTATAGCTGCTTTTCAAACAGCTACATAGCTTCTTTATGCTCAGATGTGCAGAATGATTAGAAGGTTGATTAGTTATAGGCAACAACTATAAACTTTTTTGTTTTGAAATATCTATGGCTCTTTAAACATTTAAACAAATCACTATTAAGACAGAATATGCCAGAAATTAAAGGTGGTAAAGCAACTTGTGTAATCATCTGTCAGAATCACAAATCATCACCAGACTGGTCTTTTAATCCCCAGTAGTTCTTTACTTTGTGGATCCAAGAAGATACACTTATCCTGCAGAGCTCATTATAACAGACAATTGGTTCAGTTGATTTAGTTTAACTTCCCATAAACATTTGGTTTAACCCCAGAACCTCCCACCAACTAGGAGGCCACACTGCCTATGGGATCAGACCAAACTGTTAAATTTCTGTGTAATTCTGGGAATAAAAAAATATCACAGCACCATCTGTGGGGATTTTTTCACCTGGTACTGTAAAACAGATTGGCAATCAATTTAAAGTTTAGGGGGTTGGACGTGTAGCTGTATTGCCAAAATACTACATCTTAGGGCTGTGGGGTCTGGAGTTTAAATGGGTCTGACATTGTATAAATGGAGAGGACACACCACAATTAAAAGAACTCCTGATATTGACTCATGATCAATTTTCATGAATTGCCTGTAAAACGGCAAAAGACTAAAATGATAGAATATTCTGGAACATATTTAAAAATGTTCTAAGAACATCATGCAGGTCATTTTCAATGAAAAGATTTGAACATCGTATATAAAAATTGCAGCATTTACAGAAACCGGAACTAGCATTGACAGCTAGGTGCCCAAAGCAGCACGTTGCTGAATGACATTTCGCCATTAGTGCTAGCCTTCAGAAATCAAAACCCAAGGATGCCTTTCCTATAGATGCTACGCTATAATGCATTTTTCCCGATCCCCTAAAGGAACACATCTGGGCCATTTTTAGTTTACAGGAGACGACAATATAGACTTCAGTTATTCCACAGAGCAGGGGAGCAGCTTTACGTCTGCAGTTATAAACCCAACGTTTCCTACCGATACATTTAACAACTAACACGAAACGTACAAGCTTATACTTCAGAATCAGTTCATAAAGCCATGCAGTACTCGTACTTACCACGGCTGCAGTGGTCAGCACGCAGGCCGTTGTGTAAGCCCTAGTGACCGGGGGAATCTGCAGATATTCCTGAGTGAAGCTGTGTGCCATATCAAATGTTAATTCTCGACAACTGAACTGATTTTTTTTTTTCTCTCTTGTTGTTCGGTTTCTTCTCTTTTTTCCATCCATCTACTCCGTGCAATGTCGCGTCGCCTTTAAAGAAATGCAGACGCACAACAATGACAGTATATCTAGAGCGACAAACCCCCAAAAAATAATAACAATCAGCACATAGAAGCCACGTCGAAATTCAACGAGGAGGTGTGACCCAGCAATAGATTAACCAATTAGAAACGCCACAGTCCTAATAATAACCAATCACATTTATCCACAAATGTAAAAGAAAAGGGCGGCAACGGTGGAGTTCTAGCGATAGCCAATCACGTTAACCGACAAAAGCCAACGCCAAAAGGGCGGCTAAATGAAATAAGGCGCCTGGCCGCATATACAGTTGTGGCCAATCATAGATAGAAAATAATGATGAATCGCTGAAAGAACAAATCAACAGGCACTTAAGGGGGCGGACTGAAATGTTCGGCCTCCACGTGGATTTGAGAGCAAGCCGGCAACCAAATAGGTGACCGAAGACTGTGTCTGCCAGTTAGCTGGATCTGTCGTGAGTGAGAAGCTGACTATGTTCAAATCATTAGCTGTTAGGACCATTCTTTAAACAAACATCAAAATGTTACTTTGCGTTCTGTTTAAGCGACAGTAAAAATGCAGATTAAGTGTATAACTTTAATTATGTGTAAAGTTATAGTAATGTTTTTGTATATACGCGTTGTAATAAGTTGGGGTTCTTTTAAAATGCATGGATGTAAACAAAGAAAGGGCTGAGAATCACATTCGAGGTTTAGGTCGTTCATTTCTTAAAATATTAAATTTACTTTTGGTACATTTTTAAACACCACTTGTGCATGTGCAATTCTAAAAACGTTACCTTTAATAAATACAGTGCAATACTTATACTGTATTAGAATTCTTGTCATATACAGTGTGGCTCTTATTTATGTATATGATTGAAAATGTATTATTGTCAGGAAACTACCTATGTTATTATCAAGTAACATAACGGAACATGAACATTATGAACCTTAAATGTTTTTTCATCCCGTTGTCCATGGCGTGGTCTGCCAATGCGCCATCCAGATCGATACACGCCTAAAGACGAAGAGCAACGTTGTCACAGGCGGCTTGGCACAGCTGTAGTGGTATCCTCTGAAATTCTCATGGGATAGTTGCACGTAGCTCAGCAACATTGTGGATGCGATGTTGATACACCTTATCTTTTAACCTCCACAGGGCTACAGGGAGACCGAGCCGGGCATTCATTGGCCGATCCAGCGTTGCGGGAATTTTTCGTTAAACCACTTCCGCACTGGTACGGCATAGTGTGGCGGTGCCCCATCTTGCTGCCACCACAGATCATCAATGTCCGGTCATCGTTACTCCCATTCTCAGGCTACATAGTGATGCCATTTACGATACTTTTCGCGCAGTTGTTTAAATACTACAGCCTGTGAAACGTCATATACATAAATATGGGCCACCCTGTATATGTTTGTGCATTCTTTTGTCTGTTGCTGTAACCTTGCAATCTCCTTCAGCATTAATAAAGTACAATCTATCCATCGTTGGTACAATATACACTGTGTGTGTATATATTATATATTATATATACTCTATATATAGTGGTCATCCAAGAGAATGTCAGCCTGGTCTTCTTCTTCTTTCCGCTGCTCCCCGTTAGGGGTTGCCACAGCAGATCATATTGTTCCATATCTTCCTGTCCTCCCCATCTTGCTCAGTTACACCCATCACTTGCATGTCCTCTCCCACCATATCCATAAACCTTCTCTTAGGCCTTCCTCATTTCCTCTTGCCTGGCAGCTCTGTCTTTTAACATGTTTTTCCCAATATATCTAGAATCTCTCCTCTGCACATGTCCAAACCAACGCAATCTCGCCTCTCTAACTTTGTCAACCATACGTCCAACCTGAGCCAACCCTCTACCTCCTCACACCAAATACAAATCTTAGCATCTTTAACTCTGCCACCTCCAGCTCTGTCTCCTGCTTTCTGGTCAGTGCCACCGTCTCCAGCCCATATAACATAGCTGGTCTCACTACCTTTCTGTAGACTTTCCCTTTCACTCTTGCTGATAACCGTCTGTCACAAATTACTCCAGACACTCCACCCATTCCACCCTGCCTGCCCTCTCTTTTTCAACTCTCTTACACACTCACCATTACTCTGTACTGTTAATCCCAAGTACAGTATTTAAAATTATCCACCTTCGCCAACTCCTCTACTCCCTGCATACTCACCATTCCACTGACCTCCCTCTCATTTACACACATATATTCTGTCTTGTTCCTACTGACCTTTAATCCTGTCCTCTCTAGAGCATATGTCCATCTCTCCAGGGTCTCCTCAACCTGCTCACTACTCTCGCTACAGATCACAATGTAATCATGTAATCCTCATAGTCCAAGGGGACTCCTGTCTAATCTCTTCTGTCAACCTGTGCATCACTATTGCAAATAAGAAAGTCGATCTCTGATATAATCCCAGCTCCGTCACTCCTACCGCAGACCTCACCACTGTCACACTTCCCTTGTACATATCCTGTACAACTCTTACATACTTCTTTGCCACTCCCGACTTCCTTATACAATTCCTGAGCTCCTCTCGAGGCCCCCTGTCATATGCTTTCTCCAGGTTCACAAAGACACAATGCAACTCCTTCTGGCCTTCTCTATACTTCTCCATCAACACCCTCAGAGCAAATGTCACATCTGTGGTGCTCTTTCTTGGCATGAAACCATACTGCTGCTCACTAATCATCACCTCCCTTCTTAATGTAGCTTCCACTACTCATTCCCATAACGTCATGCTGTGGTTCATCAATTTCATTCCCCTGTAGTTACTACAACTCTGCACATCCCCTTTATTCTTAAATATCGGCACCAGTACACTTCTTCTCCACTCCTCAGGCATCCTCTCACTTTTCAAGATTACATTAAACAATCTGATTAAAAACTCCACTGCCATCTCTCCTAAACACCTACTTGCTTCCACAGGTATGTCATCTGGACCAACGACCTTTCCATTCTTCATCCTCCACTAACCTATTCATAGCAGAATGTAATGGAATTTAAAGTGAAAGTTGAATTTTAATAAATAAAACACATTGACGGTTGAACACAAAATTACCAGTTTATTAGTAACAAAAATATTGTACAAAATTCATATAGAGGTGTATATTTACATAGTAAATATGTTGTTCCAGGAGAAGAACATACAGTAAAAATTGGATTTTGTTGCCCAAATAAAGAGATTTAAATTATTTGTAATTTGGGCAGGGTGTTCTTATTGATTAGACACCAAAGTACCAAAAGCCTGAGCAAAAAACACAGCATTTAAAAATGACAAGGATAATGTATTTCATTGGTGCTACATGTCAATTACACATTTGTAAAACAGCTAAAAGCAGCTGTAACTACAATGCACATAATAATATTTATAATGTTTAATGTCACATTATTATATAAAAAAAAAACAACAATGCCAACAGTGTCCAGCACTGTAATACAATATTAATATTCCACACTGGAGGTCAGTGTAAGTGAGTGGTTCCTATTTAACCTCCCTTGAATGAGACCTGAGAACACAGGGATTTTTCTCTTGTCCCCATACTAAAACTGGAAAGGTACAGTACTGCAGAGTTGACAGAATGCCATCAATAAAATGAAACATTTAGACATAAGCTCAATTCAGAACGGCAAAAACTACAAATGTCAAACAGCAGGCTGCAGTGGTGGCCAACTCGCATACACATTATGCACAGTAGGGTGTATTTGTTTCTTCCAGTAATGATAAATACTTTATTTCCTGATAAACATATTGTGAGATGTTGTTTGCTTTTATGAAATCAGTGTCATATCTTCAACAAACAGTTTAGTTATCTATCAGTTCTACTAGTCATTTAGTAAAAATTTATAAACCTGAAAAAATAAGGAAAGATTTATTAAACACAGCTCATATTCAGAAGTTGTTGCTCTGTTAGTATTCCTTAAGGGGTGTATAGAACTGTTCTGAAGTACGTATGAAAAAATAAAGTATAAACACAAAAATACCACGTGGTAATGAGCTGCAGTGCACATTATTTAACATTATTTTCCGTAATTCTTTATAGATTTTGGCCTAACCCCTTCACAAAAGCAGTGCTTTAAAAGTGTTCAACTCTAAGATGGTTGACTGCTGAACAGCTTCATTTCAGCCCAGGCATCCTGAAACTTTTTTCATGGTACAGTATAGTCCTGGAAAGTGGAAGAAACAGCCGTAAAGACTAAATGCTCTCATCTGATTGTAAGTCCTGGCCCATATGATACTTTTTGTAACACATTGTTAATTTCTTTCTACTCTGTATATGTAAAAATAATGACCTTTTAATCCTATTATAATTATATAATAATTACAATGACAGCAATATTCCTCAAGTAAAGAAATTGTAAAGAAGTTTAGTTAAAAGTTTCCTTTTCGTAATTAACTGGGGTGTAAAATGATTTCATTTCACCTTTCAATGCATTATTTTCACCTGTATTTCAGGATAACAGAGCTGATTTATCAGTCAGTTCTCACTGAATCCACAAAACAGAACCTCAAAAAGCAGATAACTTTAATGATTAAGTTCCACAGCATTTGTCTTACTCTAATTCAGATACTGTATGAAGCAAATTAACCAGTTTGCTTGATAAAGGAAAGAGCACTAGTCATATTTATAGGATTACTGCAAACACTTCAAATTGATTATTGCTTAATATGTACAGTACATGTCACTATAGTATTTTTTCAAAATTTGTCTGGCTAATGTTTGCATATTCAAATTGAGATGTTTTGTTCCGTTATCTGGACAACTTCACCTTTTTTACTTCACCCTATTTTTAAGCAGTTATCTGATCTTAGATGAGAATGCATACTTGCATGCTAAGGTATCTTTCTCTCAAACAAATACTGAATACTTAGGGTAAATTATTAATATTGTAAGCTTTTCTACCTTATCTATAAAATGTGCTTTTGCTGTGAAATATGAAACATAACAGGTAACTTTACAAAGGGATTGCATTGGAATTCTGTAGATTTTGTTCCTGTGCCATTCAATGAAACTGAAATTAGCATTATAGAAAACTGATTTGTTTTGGGATTGAGAAAGATGTACTTTTTAGCTAAAATAACAGAATGTTAAAATAAAGAATTAGTTAGCTATATAGCCACATATTCTGCATACACTGCTAAGATCACACAGTCATCTGGAATTGTTAGCACACTGTGCTTAAAGAAATGTTCCAGATTATGGAGGTGGTTTCAGTTCAGGTCATACTTCAAAATTAGCACCAAAATGCTCATTTTTATAAAAATGATAAACATAACAATGATGTCTCATGCTTTGATTTTTGCCAGTCTCAAGAAAGTATTTTTGTCCTTGCTAGTAATTATTAGACCTTTCAGGACAATTAAAGAAATCCTGCCCAATCACACGTGGGTATCCTTCCAGCACCTTTACTGTAACAGGATCAAATTTCCAGTAATATTTTCCACGAAGGAAGTGGGCGTAACCTGTGGCAAAAATAGAAACAAGTTTAGACCTTGAGTATTTGTACTTTGTCCTCTTAAAAATAAATCAACATAATGCAAATATTGTTCATCATTGAACGTTAGGGTAAACGTTTACATTGCAGTCTGAAAGCCTGAAATTATTTGGACTGGCTGACAGATACTGGGAACAGACATCTGCTCAATGGACAAGAAAAATTAACTTTCCAAGAAAATAAGTGAGTTGACAGGGTAAAGAACATAACATTCTCAAACCTGCTTAATCCAGTTAAGGTTCAAGGTGAACCTGAGCCTATCTCCTGACAGCAATGGGTGCAAGACCATAGGATTCACTCATATACACAACCCCACCAAGCTGAGGCTTTTCAAGTTTCAGTCCTTAAAACTTAAATAGCCTCTTTCTTCTAGTTCTTTTTTTCTGTTTACAGTTGAGATGAGTGCTCAGATCAGATAGTGTCCAAACACCTATTCCTCTCCCTCAACATACTCATCTAGACCTTTTCAGTCCTTCTCATGCTCTACAAAACTGGTCTCTTCTCTATTTTCAATCCTGAATAAAGCCTTTTATAACTCTTTCCCCTTAAATTCTACCTGACTATGAGATTCACCAGAAGAAATATTATTCCTAAATATTAAGCAATGAAAATCAGGCAAACAATATCCAAAACTGGATTTCACCTGTGAAAGTATGATATTACTAACACCCGTTCCCTGTATATTTTTCTTGCTACTTATCTTTATTTCAACCATTTCATTGATCTCTTGTCTGTATTCATGGGGGTTTATGGTTTGGAGAGCAGGCATCACTGGGGGCTTTTACTGTTCCCTCTTTATATTAAAAATTATTGTTTTTCCGTGAATTTTACTGTTTTCAATACTTGAATCTTGTATAATACATGTGGATAATCAGTAATTTCAAAAATAAAAAACTAGAAAGAAACACCCACACTCAACTCACACAAGGTGAATTTGAAATTAATAAAAATTGTAGTAACTAGGTTTGGGATGTTATGCAATAATAAAGTATAAATTAAGTAATTACCATAACTGTCCTGAAAAGCTGCATCAATGTCTTTTGGGATTCCTCTCCAGTCCAGTATGTTGCGAGGGTACACCACATCCACTCTATTAGATATGGGATTGAATCGCCAATAGTTGCCACCTTTGAAGAAGTATATCTTTTTGTTTTTTTCAGGACCCCACATTAGTGCTGCTTGAACATCAGTGACAGGTAGCCCTAAGTTCTGCACAGGGTCTGGACCAGAGATCTGCCGTTCGCCATCAAATATCCAGTAGCTCTGACCTATAAACAAATAGAAAAGTTCAAATATTGTAGACAAGTTCAGTTAACAATGGCTTTTAGGCAGTCACTAGGAATATATAACATTAACAGAATTATTGGAGGCATAGAAAATTTACTTCCACAACTGTCCTTCTGCCACTGTTTTCAGCGCCTTGTAGCACGCACATAAATGTTCTCCTTTTTGGAAATTAATCCTCAACAGCAAGAAAGGATAAGAGTCTATAAATGCTGGTACAGCCTTTACTACTGGCAGGGTAGGCCTGCTTATTAAGTGTAGTGATCATCCTGATCACAGTAATGTAACGTACACTATAAACAAGTGCTGGCTGTATTTCATGTGGACATTTGAGTATTATTATCAATAAAAATCCCAAATATATTTATATCAGGTACTTAATAATTTCAGATTAGCTTGGTGCAGGTTTGCTAGAGCATGGTCTGGGATATCTTGGTGACCTGTATATTAGTGTTTTTCAACCTTTCTGGTGGCACAATCCTGCTTTTTCCATGGTAGTATCTTTGAAAGCCACCAAGTATGTGTGTTTGAGTATGTGTCAGTGTGGGGGTTACTCCTTGGTCAATTGAGCACAATTGTCAGAGCCTTTCATGAGTGGTCTCTATCTTGCACTGAATGTTGCCAGGAGAACCTCAGGCTTTCTACCACCCCAAAATGACAAAAACAGATCCAGAAAATGGATGCATGAACAGCTTTAAAGTTATTTTAGCATTTGATTCATAATGGAGTCTATTTACAACAATAACAATCTTGAAGATTACAGTGGTATTTTCTTACATTCATTCTATATATATATATATACAGTGGTGTGAAAAACTATTTGCCCCCTTCCTGATTTCTTATTCTTTTGCATGTTTGTCACACAAAATGTTTCTGATCATCAAACACATTTAACCATTAGTCAAATATAACACAAGTAAACACAAAATGCAGTTTGTAAATGGTGGTTTTTATTATTTAGGGAGAAAAAAAAATCCAAACCTACATGGCCCTGTGTGAAAAAGTAATTGCCCCCTGAACCTAATAACTGGTTGGGCCACCCTTAGCAGCAATAACTGCAATCAAGCGTTTGCGATAACTTGCAATGAGTCTTTTACAGCGCTCTGGAGGAATTTTGGCCCACTCATCTTTGCAAAATTGTTGTAATTCAGCTTTATTTGAGGGTTTTCTAGCATGAACCGCCTTTTTAAGGTCATGTCATAGCATCTCAATTGGATTCAGGTCAGGACTTTGACTAGGCCGCTCCAAAGTCTTCATTTTGTTTTTCTTCAGCTATTCAGAGGTGGATTTGCTGGTGTGTTTTGGGTCATTGTCCTGTTGCAGCACCCAAGATCGCTTCAGCTTGAGTTGACGAACAGATGGCCGGACATTCTCCTTCAGGATTTTTTGGTAGACAGTAGAATTCATGGTTCCATCTATCACAGCAAGCCTTCCAGGTCCTGAAGCAGCAAAACAACCCCAGACCATCACACTACCACCACCATATTTTACTGTTGGTATGATGTTCTTTTTCTGAAATGCTGTGTTCCTTTTACGCCAGATGTAACGGGACATTTGCCTTCCAAAAAGTTCAACTTTTGTCTCATCAGTCCACAAGGTATTTTCCCAAAAGTCTTGGCAATCATTGAGATGTTTCTTAGCAAAATTGAGACGAGCCCTAATGTTCTTTTTGCTTAACAGTGGTTTGCGTCTTGGAAATCTGCCATGCAGGCCGTTTTTGCCCAGTCTCTTTCTTATGGTGGAGTCGTGAACACTGACCTTAATTGAGGCAAGTGAGGCCTGCAGTTCTTTAGACGTTGTCCTGGGGTCTTTTGTGACCTCTCGGATGAGTCGTCTCTGCGCTCTTGGGGTAATTTTGGTCAGCCGGCCACTCCTGGGAAGGTTCACCACTGTTCCATGTTTTTGCCATTTGTGGATAATGGCTATCACTGTGGTTCGCTGGAGTCCCAAAGCTTTAGGAATGGCTTTATAACCTTTACCAGACTGATAGATCTCAATTACTTCTGTTCTCATTTGTTCCTGAATTTCTTTGGATCTTGGCATGATGTCTAGCTTTTGAGGTGCTTTTGGTCTACTTCTCTGTGTCAGGCAGCTCCTATTTCAGTGATTTCTTGATTGAAACAGGTGTGGCAGTAATCAGGCCTGGGGGTGGCTACGGAAATTGAACTCAGGTGTGATACACCACAGTTAGGTTATTTTTTAACAAGGGGGCAATTACTTTTTCACACAGGGCCATGTAGGTTTGGATTTTTTTTCTCCCTAAATAATAAACACCATCATTTAAAAACTGCATTTTGTGTTTACTTGTGTTATATTTGACTAATGGTTAAATGTGTTTGATGATCAGAAACATTTTGTGTGACAAACATGCAAAAGAATAAGAAATCAGGAAGGGGGCAAATAGTTTTTCACACCACTGTATATATATATATATATATATATATATATATATATATATATATATATATATATATATATATATATATATACCTACATCTATTTTTTTATACATGCCTTTCCCTAGTTAGTTGTACTAGGAACTGGAGTCTATTACTTATCACAAGTCAGGAACCTGCCCAGAATGAGATATCAGTGCTTGTGCTTACTACCCATCATTCCTGCTTGGGCTGAAAGGTTTAAAATGTCTGAATGGATGATGTTTCTATCTTCTGTTTCTGAGCAGTTTTATTTTGTACATAGTAATAGAAATTTCTTGGTTATAATTATAAATTATGAAGACTTCATTCTTTGGTTGTAGCAAGCATTTTTCATGGTATCTTTTAATACAAAATCTATCTTTCAACTGCAGTTGATGTATTCTTTTGTACTGCAGAGTCATTTTGAAAAGCCTATCCTAACAATCAAATGACAAATTGCAGCCTTCTTTCTGTGTGAAGCTTACATTCTAATCATACATTGTATGATTTCTTAATTTAAAGACAAGTATATGTTCTTTCTTAAACACAATACATTCACAGAGGTGAATTTACATTTATTTGGAGTTTTAAAAAAGAAAAAGTAAAACCATTGAAGTCATACAGGATACAGTGGAAGAAGAATAAACTACTTTGACTGAAGTAAGTCCCGCATAAATGAAAAGGAATTGAATTGAATGCAATTTTAAGGCTTAGTGTCAGAAAATGTATTAGTCATGTAAAAGAAAAAGAAAACTACAGTATATACTCTCAGTTTAACTTCCAGGCTTACAGGGTGTCTTTGAGGTGAGACAGAATAATACATGGCACTCACTTGTACATTTACTTTTAAATATGGAAAAATAAAACCTGTTAGCTGTTTAGTACAGTATGACAAATCACACTTTTTCAACACTGGGTAATGACAAAAAACGCCAGAGGAGGCATATTTTTTGGGAAGCTGACTGATGGACTTGTAACATCCCCTTTCAGGTCTTATCATGCCCATCAGTAATTAGTAGCAGCTGGATAAAGGTAGTATCAGACAAGGTCAGAAGAGAGCCCCCCAGCCATTAAAGAGTACCTGCTCAGGCAGAAAAGCATAAGATCTCAGAAACTCCTGAATACTCCAAGTGCTGTAAAAGGAGATCTTGGGCTTTACCACATTAAGGAAAAAAAATGTACCTTACTATCCTATACTGGATTGTTTGTGTCTCAAAGCACAGTTTAAAAGAAAGGTCTTTTGTGATTCCATTGTGTTTTTCAAGTGCAGTGCCACTGGTTGGCACTGCTACATCAGCTCAAGGGATACTTTGACTTATTTGATTGGTCTCTGTGTGAATTTTGAAACCATGGAGTTTTGTTTTGGTACTACTATTTCCTCTTACATCCCAAGGACAAGCTTGTTAGTATCATGGGTATCTTTAAATCTGACCCTATAAACATCCATGAGTGTGCATGCCCTGTAAAAGGCTGGTGCCTCATTTGGGGATGGTCTAGTGTGTGTGAGAGTGTACCTTAATATAAAGTGGCACCTCATTTATGGCTGGCAAGTTACAAGTTGAGAAAATGAATGAACAGAATAATAAAAAAAGTCTTTGGTTTTATGTTTATTTTTAGCTCTGTTAAGGGCTGTTATGAAAAAGAGAGCTGCAACAAAAATTCTACACAAACAGGCATGGGCAGAACATGCAAGCTCTTCACAGACTATTCCCAGGATATGATTAAAACTCATTAGTTGTCTCATGTGCTCCTCGTAGGATTCAAAGCTCTTTGGTTCTGAAGCAAGCAACTATGGATACTTGGAAACAAATAGTAAGATAACAAATTTAAATACATTTTGGGGTAAATGCAAATCATTTACAGAGCTAGACTACCTTAGAGGTTTAGTATTTCCACTTCATGCATAATGGATGTCCAATAATTTGACAGAACAAGAGTTTGGAATCCAACTTTATACAGTATAAAGTAAAATTGATTTTTTTTTCTGTATACATGCATGCAATCATTTTGTGTGGAGGAAGGAAAAGGGTCAGAGTGTTGGCTAATTGTTCTGATTTTTCCATTATGGCATTTCCTTTAAAGGTCATTGACTGCAAATACACTACAGTAAAACCACTTCTAAACCACAGCAATCCAAATTTTATCTTCCTGGCATGGCTCCCAGATTATCTGCTCTCTGCTTAAATGAAAAAAAAATTATACATTGAATTTGGTAAGGCTCCCCAGCTGCTTTAATGCCCCTTGCTAAAGAGGAATTACACTTTTGTTTGTTTATTAAATATGGATTTGAAAGCATTCCTAGTAGAGTATTAAGTCTCATTAGAAAGTACAAACCTACTGTTTTTGATATTAAAGGTGCATAAAGACAGTTTTAATACATAAATATCTACTTACACGCACCTATTATAATTTACTGTTGCACCAGAAAAATAAAAATTTTGGGCTAAAAACTAGAAGGTGTTAGAAGTTTTGACAGGTGCAAATTAGTTGCGTTTTCCATGAGGAAAATTAAAATGCTCAAGCAAAGTAATACATTCTTGGCAAGCATCGACTTTCTGTTTAAATTAAAGGCAAAAATGCTATAGTATTGTGATTTGTGGTTTATATGTCTGAGATGTACGTAAAAATGTTTTATTAAGAGCTTATTTGGATCCTCGAGCATTTATGCCAGGGTTTGAACTGATTGTGGGACAGCTTGTCTGATCTTGCCCCCAATGACATCTACAGAATAAGACTAAGCACACCAACCTTCAAAGAACCAGATATTCCCCGACCAGTCTTCAAAAGCAGCATCAATGCGTTCTGGAATTCCCCGCCAGTGACGTGAAGCAAGGGCTGGATAGCCCTCCTGTAGACGTCCATTTCTGATTCTCCATACATAGCGGGACTTGAAAAAGAAGAGCTCACCCCGGATCATTGATACAGCATCAAAGTCAGTGTCACAGGCATTTGGCTACAGTAGAGTAAAAAAGAGGACATCTTACAGTTATGGAAGAGAAAATGGTTCAAGCATAGAAACAGGTTACATTTTCATTGCATTCTTTTTAACTCATCAACTGTTGTTATGGCACAAGGAAACAATCAGTTGCACCCATGTTACACTACCTTTGCTGAATTTTAACTGCCCATAATTTTCAGTTAGGCTGTTGTAGGTAAAAAACATATGTAGTATTGTGTCCAAAAATCTCTTGCCATAGAATGGCCCTGTGTCATGTAGCTTGACTGTTTTATAATGTCGGGAGGTAGAGAGTTGAACACAAAACATACATTTTAATCATAAAAAAATGGGGCAAACTTCAGATCTGGGCAAAACCAGAAAGTGCAGTCAAGAGAGCTAAATCATAGACCTACTTAAACAAAACTTACTTGATTATTTATTTTTACAAAATGTCTTTCTGTCATTTTTAGATAATATTCTCACAAAGAAAAAGTATCCTTAAATGAGATGGCACCTAACATGTCAAAGGAGAAGTATCTGTAGATGCTAAGCACAGCACAACATCACAAAGTTATCAACAAAATGAAAAAAGTGAATTGAATATAAACAATACTTAAAAAAAAATTTAAAAGTAAACAAAGTTAAAGATAATCCACAACCTTAAAACTAGTCCAGAGCAATAAGAAATCATGACAATTATGTTTTGAGGACCCAGTGGCTCCATTGGATTTCTCTAAGTACTCTTCTCCCAAATTCCAAAGATGTGAATATTAAGTTGACTGCCAACTTTGTATTGTCCCTCTATGAGTGTGTGTGTCTTCCAATAGACTGGCGGCCCATTTAGGTTTACGTCTCTGCTTTGCTACCTTAAATTTTAAACATCCATTACTGATTAATCTTTGGAAGTGTTATAGTGTACCTGCAATTTTTCTATCTCAAAAACTGCTGGAATATTTTAGCAATTATTAAAAAGGAAAAAAAAAAACTGATTCATTTAAGTCATACAAATATTACAGGAAATTACCACATTAAGTGTTCCCTTGTAAAAGCTTATTGAGCCCTTCATCAGTCTGTCTTACATTTTTCTGACCCCCTCTTTCCAGTCACTGCCTCTGCAGAAGCCTTATATTGTAAATGACCATAAAAAAAAACAACTTCAATAGCTGTTCTGGCAAAGGTGAATAACAATCAAATATTCAGCACCTTGGTTTTCTTGCAGGTATTTTAAATGTAAATCTGACCAACTATTCTGCAATTGAATTATACTGGAACAGAATTTGAAAAGAAAGTGTTACACTGAATCAGCTTCCTTAAAAGTCATAGTCACTCTCCTTTCAATTAAATTTTAACATCACTGTGAAATGCCAATGCTGCCAGACTGCCATTTTACTGAAACACTCATACAGCACACCCAGGATTTATCTGGCTTCATGATAATTTGTGAAAATGAGGCCTTTTACTCACTGCCTCACTGATGATTTCATTGGTCTCTGTGTTAGTGTGATCTGTGATGGTCTGAGGTGGTCCATACAGATACTGGATTCCTTGCTTGTCATCCTCACTGAGCTCAAGAGGGTAGGAGAAGCTGTAAAATGGAGACATCACTGCACCTGGAACGAGGGAATGTTGCAGTCCAAGAACATGCCCAAACTCATGTGCAGCAACCTGTAGGAGGTCTGTGCCTGCAACAAGAAAATATGTTTCTTAGTGTTAAAATTTCACATCCTTAGCTAACTCCATCATAGCTTTCCTTGAATACTTAGTATTAAGCTACAGTGTTATTGGTACTCGCTGCTTAGAAAGTAGTTTGTAGAATTGCTGCCTGACAGGCAGACACATGACAAAAACTTTATACTTTCTGTCAATATAATCATTAATATTACTGTAGATATATCACGCTCAAAATCTTTATTAGTGGTTTCCATAATAGATAAGTAGCTACTGTATGTTTTACCCAAATGATCAGACTCTTAAATGCTGTGAAAGGAATAGTTGGGTCATTAGTCCATCCATCAAATTTATTGATTTCCATGTTCTGTTATGATATTGCTGGCATCTGGAGTCCATTTTGCTGCATCTGCCTCTTGCTAGGAACTGACAGGTATTCTTGGCCAATTTACTCTCACCAGTTAACCTAACATGTATGTCTCTAAGATATGGTAGTTACTGGAAAATATTTACAGAGAAAACATGCAAACTCCACACAGACAGTGATTGGGCCAAGAACTAAATCTGTGCACCACCAGCCATCAATCTATCAATCAACCAATCAATTATTCTCATTATTAGGTGTAATAGTTGCTTTCAAAGTCAAAGTAAATTTATTGTCATCTAAGGCATATAAAAGTATAACGAGGGAGTAAACAGCGAAGCTCAGGACTATAAGTGTTCACATAGGGCAAACAAGACAAGGCACTGTGCACAAACAGACAAAGCCATGCAACATATCTAAATAGGCAATATACCAATACAATTAACTGCCACAGTTACAAATTAAAGTGCTTTGTGTCATGGTCAGATTAAAAGTCTTGCAGAGGGTCATCCAATTAACTACAGGTTGTGGAACAAAATGTGTTTCATGACACCCCAGGAAATAAGTTGCTCAAACAAACAAACACCACTCCAGCCAATCCACAGACACCAAAACCAATAGCAGTAAATCTCAAATAGCTTAACTACTCTGTTTTTTTTCTCTCAGATACTGAATTAGATAGATAGATAGCTAGAAAGATAGATAGATAGATAGATAGATAGATAGATACTTTATTAATCCCAAGGGGAAATTCACATACTCCAGCAGCGGCATACTGATAAAGAAACAATATTAAAGAGTGATAAAAAATGCAGGTAAAACAGACAATAACTTTGTATAATGTTAACTTTTACCCCCCCGCCCAGGTGGAATTGAAGAGTCGCATAGTGTGGGGGAGGAACGATCTCCTCAGTCTGTCAGTGGAGCAGGACGGTGACAGCAGTCTGTCGCTGAAGCTGCTCCTCTGTCTGGAGATGATACTATTTATTAGATGCAGTGGATTCTCCATGATTGACAGGAGCCTGCTCAGTGCCCGTCGCTCCGCCACAGATGTCAAACTGTCCAGCTCCATGCCTACAATAGAGCCATCCTTCTTCTTTATGTTGCCTCCTCAGCACACCACCGCATAGTAAAGGGCGCTCGCCACAACCGTTTGATAGAACATCTGCAGCGTCATATTGCAGATGTTGAAGGACGCCAGCCTTCTAAGGAAGTATAGTTGGCTCTGTCCACTCTTGCACAGAGCATCAGTATTGGCAGTCCAGTCCAGTTTATCATCCAGCTGCACTCCCAGGTATTTATAGGTCTGCACCCTCTGCACACAGTCACCTTTGATGATCATGGGGTCCAGGACGGGCCTGGGTCTCCTAAAATCCACCACCAGCTCCTTGGTTTTGCTGGTGTTCAGGTGTAGGTGGTTTGAGTCGCACCATTTAACAAAGAATTATGTGTAAACCTAAACTACTTACAGACAGGTCTATGATAAGTAATGCTTTAGATTGTCTACATGTTCTGCCTATCACTGTACAACCCTCTGATATAAATATGATGTACTTCTCAGGCACTTTGTGATAATGACAAGCTAACAGCTGCGAAAGGTGGCCAATTTTGGTTCCTGATATCACCTTTAAATAACATACTGTATGAATTTCTAAAAGATACTCTGGCAGGACTTGATTTTAATGTTTGTTAGCAATATGTATCCACACAAAAAATATCAATATTCTACTTTAATATTCCGGCTTAGAAGTAATTTTAGACTTGCTCCCTCTCACTTTACTGGAATTTTTATAAGGTAGCAGAAACACAACTTTTTAACTTCTGCTAATACATCATGGTGACAAAATAGAACAACATTCTTATCACATTTCTTCAGCTCACCCATGTTGTTTCCAACTGTCCAGGTTTCATCATAGTCAAAATGTACATCCCCTTCACGGTGGGTTTTTGGGAAGAAAGCATGTGCCAGAATTCCTCCAGGTCCATCAAATGGAAGATTGTCTCCATGCCAGTACCTAGCACAAAAACTGTATTTAAAACTAGTGAAGTGACCATTTTTTAAAAGTTTTACTTCCCATTTTAGTATGAAGGCCAACATTTTTAAAATGGAATGAAAATTTCCATCAGTTAAGATTATAGTCATGTATTAAGTTTGGCAATGCTACCAACAAACGCATTAATAAAATAAAGGTAGACTCCAACCATTATGAGAAGCACAGCATCTGATGAGAGCTGAAATCTGTCATGACAGCAATAGGTGCAAGGCAGTAACCCCATATAGATGTGGTGGCAGTACAATCCATGACACACTCACAAACACACACTCATAATTATCAAACCAATGGCAATCCCGATTACGTTTTTTGAACCCAGATTAACTTCTTTACACAGAGGACACATCAGCAACACAATACGGTCTAAAGCACAGTGAGATGCAATGCTCCCATACTAGCTAATTTTCCATGCTGTTCCTTAGCATGCACAGATTAAATTGCATTCAGTTTCACAGAGGTAGTTGCAGCATTGTTCTGAAGACAGTTTTAACTGCTAATACAATGGATATTCCATGTTTTCAAATTTGTCTTCTGACAAACAATAAAAGTTTGCTTCCATTTAATGCAATTTTGAATACGTATTGAAAATGCTACTTGCTTTCAACCTTATTATTTTTCATGCATACGAATACTGCATTACCAAGTAAATAGATTTATTTTTGTACTTTTCATCTTGCTATTCATCTCTTTCTTAACTGTTAACAGAAAGTGGGTGATATGACGACACAGTGGTTAGTTCATCTTTCTAGCTCCATGGACATTATTAACTTGATTGCTGGTCTGGTTACTGTCTGTGTAAAGTTAACATGTTCTAAATAAGTCTGCAAGGGGTTTCTCAGACATCTGTATTTTAAATCTAAAAGATAAGCATTTTACGTTAAAAACTATATTTAGTTGCATGTTGTGAGCTAGTTTTTGCTGTAAAATTAAAGAAAAACTATTTCACATATGAAGACAGTACGTAAAATAATAAGTCTGTGACTTTTCAGTCAGATGAGAAACCCCTTTGTTAGGCATTAATATTTGGGACTTGCTAGGGGGCAAGTCGCCATTGTACAGCTTCACCTAAATGCTGCTGTGGTATATACAGTTGTGCTTGAAAGTTTGTGAACCCTTTAGAATTTTCTATATTTCTGCATAAATATCACCTAAAACATCATCAGATTTTCACTCAAGTCATAAAAGTAGATAAAGAGAAACCAGTTAAACAAATGGGACAAAAATATTATACTTGGTCATTTATTTATTAAGGAAAATGATCGAATATTACATATTTGTGAGTGGCAAAAGTATGTGAACCTTTGCTTTCAGTATCTGGTGTGACCCCCCTTTGCAGCAATAACTGCAACTAAACGTTTCCGGTAACTGTTGACCAGTCCTGCACACTGGCTTGGAGGAATTTTCGCCCATTCCTCCGTACAGAACAGCTTCAACTCTGGGATGTTGGTGGGTTTCCTCACAATTAACTGCTCGCTTCAGGTCCTTCCACAACATTTCGATTAGATTAAGGTCAGTACTTTAACTTGGCCATTCCAAAACATTAACTTTATTCTTCTTTAACCATTCTTTGGTAGAACGACTTGTGTGCTTAGGGTCGTTGTCTTGCTGCATGACCCACCTTCTCTTGAGATTCAGTTCATGGACAGATGTTCTGACATTTTCCTTTAGAGTTCTCTGATATAATTCAGAATTTATTGTTCCATCAATGAAGGTAAGCCGTCCTGGCCCAGATGCAGCAAAACAGGCCCAAACCATGACACTACCACCACCATGTTTCACAGATGGGATAAGGTTCTTAAGCTGGAATGCAGTGTTTTCCTTTCTCCAAACATTACGCTTTTCATTTAAACCAAAAAATTCTATTTTGATCTCATCTGTCCACAGAACATTCTTCCAATAGCCTTCTGGTTTGTCCACATGATCTTTAGCAAACTGCAGACGAGCAGCAATGTTTTTTTTGGAGAGCAGTGGCTTTCTCCTTGCAACCCTGCCATGCACACCATTGTTGTTGAGTGTTTTCCTGATGGTGGACTCATGAACATGAACATTAGCCAATGTGAGAGAGGCCTTCAGCTGCTTAGAAGTTACCCTGGGGTCCTTTGTGACTTCGCCAACTATTACACGCCTTGCTCTTGGAGTGATCTTTGTTGGTCGACCACTCCTGGGAAGGGTAACAATGGTCTTGAATTTCCTCCATTTGTACACAATCTGTCTGACTGTGGATTGGTGGAGTCCAAACTCTTTAGAGATGGTTTTGCAAACTTTTCCAGCCTGATGAGCATCAACAACTCTTTCTGAGGTCCTTAGAAATCTCCTTTGTTCGTGTCATGATACACTTCCGCAAACATGTGTTGTGAAGAGCAGACTTTGATAGATCCCTGTTCTTTAAATAACACAGGGTGCCCACTCACACCTGATTGTCATCCCATTGATTGAAAACACCGGACTCGAATTTCACCTTCAAACTAACTGCTAATCCTAGAGGTTCACATACTTTTGCCACTCACAAATATGTAATATTTGATCATTTTCCTCAATAAATAAATGACCAAGTATAATATTTTTGTCTCATTTTTTTAACTGGTTTCTCTTTATCTACTTTTAGGACTTGAGTGAAAATCTGATGATGTTTTAGGTCATATTTATGCAGAAATATAGAAAATTCTAAAGGGTTCACAAACTTTCAAGCACAACTGTAGTTGGAGACAACCATCCATCCATCCATTTTCCAACCCACTGAATCCAAACAATCAATCAATCAATCCCAGCCAACACAGGGCGCAAGGCAGGAACCAATCCCGAGTAGGGCGCCAACCCACTGCAGGACACACACACAGTATAATTTAGAATCGCCAATCCACCTAACCTGCATGTCTTTGGACTGTGGGAGGAAACCGGAGCACCCGGAGGAAACCCAAGCAGACACGGGGAGAACATGCAAACTCCAAGCAGGGAGGACACGGGAAGTGAACCCAGGTCTCCTTACTGCGAGTCAGCAGTGCTACCACTGCGCCACCTTGCCTGGATTCAACTAGCCACACTAAAGTGCTTGTTCAGTGTATGTGCTTAGGTGGGTGCAGGCTAACTTTTCGTAGTACAATATTAATAATATTATGCCTATTCATTGTATTTCAAAAAATATTACCAGCTATTTTCATTAATGTCTGCGTGGGTTTCCTCCGGGCGCTCCGGTTTCCTCCCACAGTCCAAAGATATGCAGGTTAGGTGGATTGGCAATTCTAAATTGGCCCTAGTGTGTGCTTGGTGTGTGGGTGTGTTTGTGTGTGTCCTGCGGTGGGTTGGCACCCTGCCCAGGATTGGTTCCCTGCCTTGTGCCCTGTGTTGGCTGGGATTGGCTCCAGCAGAACCCCGTGACCCTGTGTTCGGATTCAGCGGGTTGGAAAATGGATGGATTTTCATTAAACTATTTAGATAAGTTAAGTCATTTATTTTACAGGTATAAAACCACTTGGTGACAAACTAATGTTATGTCCTTTTAGGTGTGTGGTTAGCACATACAGCAACAGTATACCATGCCATCCTTAAGTTAATATTCAATGTTGGCTTGCTTATCACCAGCCTTTGGCTCTTCTGTGTAGTATTATGTATGCCAAACTTACAGTGCTGGGAGTTTTGTCACATGCACTAACATGTTTCCTCATATTCTAAGACAGAAAGTAAATGTTTTCCAAAGAGATGATTGAAGGTTCCTTAGACATAAAAGGTGCATTATTTCTATTATCAATTCCGTGTTTTGCCCTTGCCTTGAGATATCACTGTTAGGCTGTTATAACTGCATAAGTTTGCCAAAATTTTTTAATCATACATGAGAAAAAGGTTCCTCTTGTTGTCTTATCACATACTGTATAAGTAAGGCTTTACCAGTTTTAGAAGGGGATTGGGCTTTTGGAGGATTGTAATACATAGTAATAAGATGCATAAAAAACAAGGCCAATTAGAGAACAGTGTGGCATGAATTTACTCACTTTTACTTAATTAAAAATGGCTAAATCCTTGCCTTCATCATGGATTTACATGCAGATACTACAGTAGGCATGAAAACCACGAAATCATTATAGAAGGGTAAAATAAGGGAAAATTAATCATCTCATGCTGTGCTTTTGCTCTTCAGAAAGAGATACTGCAGTCAGGCAAAGTGCAAGCATTTAGCAAACAAAAAGCATGTGGAAACAATTCAAGGCAAAACAAAGTAATGAACAGTGCCCTGGGGATATGTATACTGCCTAAGTGATTCTGTTACACAGGCCAGGAAAGTTTTAGATGTGTAAATAATGGGGAGAAAAAGACTATACTTGTGAATGTAAGTGATACTAGCTTGCATCCCATAGCCGGGATTAACTTCTTAAAGGATAGTGACCAGCTCATATTCTCAGTGTATGATGCGTCACGTGGGCATGCCTGAGCCTGAGTTGCAAGAGCACGGGATCAAATTAAACAGCATCTCACGCCTGTCAGCCAGCAACAGCTTGAATAGAAACAAAGAGAGTCATAGCCTAGAAAGTTTAATCATTGTTTTTATGTGTGGGGATATTTTTATAGATTAAAAGCATACCTTTTCTTTTAAATGTAATTTTTTTTATTGTTTTACTTCTGTCTGACATGCAACTGGCCAGGTGTTAATGACACTGCAGATACTAAAGAGGTTTCAATAGGCCATACAAAAGGGAGTGACAGAAAAACAACAGCACGGCATGGATGAATAGAAAACAATAAGGCTCAGACATAAAAATCCATGGCCATAGTTTATTTCTTGGGGGGGTCTCCTTAAATGAGGACATTATGTCCTATCAAATCCCATAAAGAATGAAATTAAACTGAATACATCCACCCACAATTTTACTGAAACATTTATTTAGTTTATATTACCTATTGACAAATAAATGAATATATTAAATCACAGAAGGTAAGCCAGTGATAATAATTTTATATGTACCATATACTGTTATTATATATATATATATATATATATATATATATATATATATATATATATATAATATTGGATTCTCGCAATACATTTCTATTACATTACGTTAGCCTCATAGTCAGAATTTATCTTGATATCTCCAATATTTGTCTTATGTACACACTAAAATAATTACTTATATTTACACTATGGTAAACAGGCTATCATCACGACTACTCCTGTTTTTGATGTGCTGTAGCAATATTCATACCCATCTCCTCACTGACTGTACTCTGCACATACAGCAAAGTTGATATGTTTTAACAATTGGAAAAGTTACTAACAATCGATATGTTTGCTTAAATGGCATTTGGCTAATTCTAATTGAATTCCTTAGACTATGGAACATTGCCAGATTAGACAGCTTGGTCTTTTGGCAATTAGTTAAGTATATTTTTGTCATGTCTGTCATATAAAAAGGCAAGATCTTTAATTGATTTTTGAAGCAAGACCCCAGCTAATTTGAAATGTGCTCAGTAAGAAAGAAATAATGAAATGCTAAAGAACTTTTTAAGGTGTTGCTTGTTTTTACCATTTTTTTAAAGAACATTAAGTAACTGCTGACTTCAAGTAGTTTCTGTTTGTTGTAGGTTCTTAGAATAAAAAAGGTATCCATCCATCCATTTTCTAACCCGCCGAATTCGAATACAGGGTCACGGGGTCTGCTGGAGCCAATCCCAGCCAACACAAGGAGCAAGGCAGGAACCAATCCCGGGCAGGACGCCAACCCACCGCAGGACACACACACACACCAAGCACACACTAGGGACAATTTAGGATCGCCAATGCAACTAACCTGCATGTCTTTGGACTGTGGGAGGAAACCGGAGCACCTGGAGGAAACCCACGCAGACACGGGGAAAACATGCAAACTCCATGCAGGGAGGACCCAGGAAGCGAACCCAGGTCTCCTAACTGCGAGGCAGCAGCACTACCACCGTGCCGCCCCCATCCACTATCCAACCCACTATATCCTAACACAGGGTCACAGGGGTCTGCTGGAGCCAATTCCAGCCAACACAGGGCGCAAGGCAGAAACAAATCCCGGGCAGGGTGCCAGCCTACCACAGGGCACATACACACCCACATGCACACACTAGGGACAATTTAGGATCGCCAATGCACCTAACCTGCATGTCTTTGGACTGTGGGAGGAAACATAAAAAAAGATACTGATTAATAAATCAATTATATTATTAAATTTAATAATGAGTTAGTGAGTGCTTTCCAAAGACCTTCAAAACATATCTGTATATGGTAAATATTGTAAGTTGTTTATTTAATGAATATTGCTATCCTCTAATTATAACATGTCATTTTATCTTTACAACAATTTTAAACAAGTAAATTTCTTCTTTTATCTTGTAACATGACTTCATCATTTATTAACACATATTAGTCACTAGTATAAATATAACTGCTTGGGATACTATACCTTGTGAAGTCAATAATTATGTCTGCTCTTCCTTCATGAATTTCTCTGAAGGTTAGTGGAGTAACATCACTCCAAACCTTCAAGGCCTCTGTTATGGTGTGTCGAACCTTTCCTGGGTTCATTTGCCATGGAAAACGCACAATTCTATAAATGAAAAAAGAAAAAATATATATTTTTAGAAACTCCACTTTTGTGGAAAAGCAACAGAAATAGTCTACTCCGTATTTGTATGTCTAGCTCATCATAGGTAGAATATTTAAAGCAGGGTGTTTTTTTTTTTTAGGCTGAAATGTTCTGATACTCTGTCATTATTCTGGTTCATCTGTATGTTTTAACTCTTTCTGAGTCTGTTGTATGTTTGGACACCATCTGAGTAAATGCCACGTCTTTGTAAAGTCAGAAGCCATAACTAGACTTTCTGAAATACATGCAGGCATGTACACATACAAACACTATTTGTAGACTGTTTTCTTTACTTTAGGTATTTATTTATCAATTTTATTGGGTGGAGTATTAAAGAGCCAGTAGCCCAAATGGAGGCTGCTCATTCCACTGAGCAGCAGAGAGCAGTGTGTAGTACTGCCCCTTACTGGACTGGATATACACATCATTGTTTTCAATGTCAGTGGAATTTCCTGTAAATGTGTGGCATTAAACTGCTTCTTGACCCATAGCCATCTTTGTTTACCTTGTACACTGCATACTTAATGTTCTTTGATTGTCTTTCTTTGGCTTTATTTGTCTACAATCACAAATTCAGACTTATGTACATTTTTTTTTGTTTCCGGTGTACAATATTTTAGCATACTTGTATAGTTTTCTTAAGGGGATTAATAGACTGGTTAATTTTATGTAGCTCCTTGGAAATGTGTATTTTTTAGAACTTGCATAAACTCTAATTCTGTATTTGGACTTTTTCATGGATTATGTTCAAACTGTTGTTTTTTTGTTCTTCCTTGTACATATCTTTTGCTCTATACCCATATCCACCTCATCTCCTTATACAAATCCAACTACAGTACTTAGGGAGGGGGTTTCCACTGAAGCCACATATTATTCTGAATTTAAACAAATTCTATCAAGGGAAAAAAATTAATAAATATAATTGCCATTGTTACCAGCTAGATTTTATAACTTCAAATAATATAAATATTTCCAATATCCAACCTGGAGTATTTTGCCATTATTATGAATTCTTTGTTTAAACTGAAGGCAAAAACAGTTGCAAATCTTAAATTTTAAAGCTCCCATAATGTATGGAAGAACATTTTCTTGGTATGATTTTATTTGTCTGAAGCTTGCATGTTAAATTGTGAATTGCTCCAGATGAGTTTGTGCTAGCTGCATCTGAAACACAGGAGGCCTTTAACTATAGGTGCAACACCATCCTATAAATTCACACTTTTTTGGCAGAGGATCAAAGTTGTTGTTTTCTGTAAGAAAGAGAATTTCTGGGTGGTCTACTCAAGAATAAATCACCTCATATAGCAACAAAAATATGGCCTAGCAGTTCATGGCTAGCCAACCAAATATTTTTAATTTAGTAGTGACTGTGACACTGAAACATGTCATTTGATTATGGCACTCTGGGCACAAGTATCCATTTTTCTGAATGGCCATTGCCTACCTTAGCATTAATGAAAACAATGGTGAACACTCACGCTTAACCAAATTTAGAACTGGCAATATTGGCAGTAATTGGAACCCAAAGAAAAAACCCACACTGACACAATATGAATGTACAACTTCCACACAGTTAGTAATTAGGCCTCAGTCTTGTGCTGCCCCCTAGGCTGACCTGTCTAATGAAACGTTTTGCACATACATAAACCAATTTGAGCTTTCTTTTTTATAAATTTATCTTTTACATAACCTATATGTAGGTGCAAAAATCAAAAGTACTCTATCTATGTCATGACACACAATCATAGTAAGTACCATAAATAATGCCAAGGATTCCAAAATTCACAAAAAAAAACATTGGTCTAGAAATTATTTTAGTAGCCACAGGTGTCCCAACACCTGTGACCTTTCTTAGGCGATGTCTGCAATATGGTCTCAATTTACTACTGCTCTGTTAGTATGGAACTATAATGCTACCCTTTTACCTCCACACCTTCACTAGAGCCAGACATCTCTTGAACCTGTAATGTCTACAGAATATTACATATTGTGTTTAGGTCACATCTCATTCTGTAGCTCCTGGGTGCTCCTATCTATAGCCATTAATGGGTGATTTGGTACAATTGTGCAGTTGATATACTGTGTAAGAGCACATCTACTTGTAGATGCTTACTCAAGTTCTGAGGAACCAGCTCCAAACAGTATTCCGCCATGTCAGAATGGTTTTCCTTTTCCATCTCTCTCACTGTCTTTCTTTTTAAGGGCCTTGTTGCGTCTTGTCCCTACTCTTTTACCTGCTACTGCCTACAAATCCATTATTCACTGTGCCTCACATTGCATAAAAATGATCTCTGATCCCAGAAGAAACTAGTTTTGGATTCTACAGATATAGACAATAATCTGGGAGCAAGGCTGTACACAAATAGAGCCATACCGTATACTTTCCCACTCATACACCAGTGTACTATAGAAACACTCTGTTAGACATTACAACATATTTTTGAACTGTGTGACAAAGCTGAAGGTTCCAGAGAAGGCTTAACATTGAAATGCTATACTTTTGTTCAGCCAGTCAGGCTTTATTATATTATGCATTAAGTTTTCATACTGAACATTTACTTTAAGCACTTTAGTGCTTAATTGTGGGTCACAGGTTGTAAATCAAATAATGCATGGATACACTGTATAAGAGCACATCTGTAGTACATGCATACTCAAGTGGCACTATGCTACACATATAAGCCAAACCATAAATAATACTAAACACTGACTGGTTTGCAGTGTAAAAACACTTACTTGTAGGTCAAGTCATTTTTCTCCCAGCGTCCTCCAAATAGCACAAAGCGCTTATTTCGGTGTCTACTGTTCATAATATTTCCTTCTGTATAGTCAGGTACACCACAACGGGGCCTTTTCCAGAACTCGGAGTTGTTTCCATGCTTCACAACCACAGGGAGCTCATGTCTCTTCAAAATTTCTTTCACAGTTTCTTGGGTTTGCACTTGTCGATGTCCTTTTTTCATCTTGTATAAATGGGATTTCTTTAACCATTCCTATGAAACATTTAGTTATGTTTATATGTGTCTATCACAGATAGCTAGATAGATAGATAAACAGAAATGTATATATTTAGTTTGTGCAAAATGTAATAATGGTTCTAGTCTAAATGGGAAATGACACTGGACAATATATGCATTTCACATTACCTCAATCATAAGTATAGTCTCCATTGATGTAAGATGAAATTAGATTTGATATACTTTGTATAAACTTATATAAGTTTATAAAACTTGTAAGAACTTTACAGAAGCTGAAGAGAAGAAAAAAGCATAAAAATATTGTAATAAACAAATAACAATCCCCCCCCACCACCACCAAAAGCACATAAGAACTTTTGACTTGGATAATGAAGAGCTGCTGCTGTCAATAACAAGCTTGCAGGTGTCAGTAAGATGGTGAGACCTGTCCAGATACAGGACTGGTTTTCATTTAAAGGCATTAACGTGAATAAAGCAGGTTAGGCTTACAGTGTCCACAAAAGGAAAATCCTGTAAGATTCAAAATTGTCTGATTGAATGCATCAGCATTCAGAATAATTCATCTTGAGTATCCACAATAGAGTGAATCATTTCTTTTGCCAAGTTTAAAAATAGGCATCAACAGGATGATGCAACTCCATCCTAGCAGTAGTGTGATTATGTAATAATCCAACAGACAGCAAGGTTTTGCACATTACTTAAAAGTCACTGTAATGGTGTAAATTACAATGTAACTGTCTCACACCTGTATAATGCATTTCACTCATTGGGACAGAAGCCAGACCCTAATAGTGTCAGTAAAATTGCAGGCACTACTCCTGTATATTCCCACATTTGCACAGCACCAATTACTCCAACACACACTTTTGTTGAGATGTTGAAGGAAAACCAGAGCACGAACATGAAAACCCAGACAGATATACTACAGTATATGTAGAAAGTGCAAGCTATACACAGACAGTGAGCAAGTGGGGGATTAAAATCCAATACACTAAATCTATGAAGGAGAAAGGCTAACCACTGTACTGTTGTGGAACTCCCACTGGTTGAATACATCTGTTTTTAATATTTAATATATAAGGAGCAATAACAAAGGCATGTTAAGAGTTTACAATGCTTACTGTAACAAAATTATGCACAGCATGACCAAATGCTATCATGTCTGAATGGTTCAGTGTATTACTAACTGCCGAAGAGGAGCTTTTTATGAGCAAACTACCTATGCAAGGTGAAGTTTGTCCATTTTATTTGTATTAGCAACCTCAAAGCTTCTCCAAGACTAAATCTGAAAAGCTGCAGTCTTCCATTTTGGGCCTCAGGACTGGACTCCTGAAAATTCAAAAACTTAGTGTCCTTTTTCTTAGAGTAATGGCAGTCATCTTGTTTTTTTTCTGTGCATAATGTATTTCATTTGTATTCCTTTATCATCACCTTAGCTAACCTTAAATAGCAATGAACCAAACATAACTATGTATTATGATAACCAGTTCATCTGCTCAACAAAATCTCCGTTCTACTTTCTTTTTAGGTCTTTTGCTTAACAGTGTGCACCTATGCAGGTGAGCCATCTGTCTGAATAGAGCTACTACCATTGTGTATAGGAATGTCTCTGTTGGCTCCTTTAGTGTTGTGGTTCTTACATCCATCTGTTGTTTTACATATCTTAACTTGGCACATACTGTATATCAAGCACTATCTTCTTCTATGACCTTGCCTATTTATCTCTTCACCCACTGCATTATTTAATGGCTGTGGTTGTCATCATGAAATCAGGATTAGTGTTCATTTATGAAAGTACTCATATAATATCCATCCATCCATCCATTGTCTCCCGCTTATCCGAGGTCGGGTCGCGGGGGCAGCAGCTTGAGCAGAGATGCCCAGACTTCCCTCTCCCCGGCCACTTCTTCTAGCTCTTCCGGGAGAATCCCAAGGCGTTCCCAGGCCAGTCGAGAGACATAGTCCCTCCAGCGTGTCCTGGGCCTTCCCCGGGGCCTCCTCCCGGTTGGACGTGCCCGGAACACCTCACCAGGGAGGCGTCCAGGAGGCATCCTGATCAGATGCCCGAGCCACCTCATCTGACTCCTCTCGATGCGGAGGAGCAGCGGCTCTACTCTGAGCCCCTCCCGGATGACTGAGCTTCTCACCCTATCTTTAAGGGAAAGCCCAGACACCCTGCGGAGGAAACTCATTTCAGCCGCTTGTATTCGCGATCTCGTTCTTTCGGTCACTACCCATAGCTCATGACCGTAGGTGAGGGTAGGAACATAGATCGACTGGTAAATTGAGAGCTTCGCCTTGCGGCTCAGCTTCTTTTTCACCACAACAGACCGATGCAACGCCCGCATTACTGTGGATGCTGCACCGATCCGCCCGTCGATCTCACGCTCCATTCTTCCCTCACTCGTGAACAAGACCCCGAGATACTTGAATTCCTCCACTTGGGGCAGGATCTCGCTACCAACCCTGAGAGGGCACTCCACCCTTTTCCGGTTGATGACCATGGTCTCGGATTTGGAGGTGCTGATTCTCATCCCAGCCGCTTCACACTCGGCTGCGAACTGATCCAGAGAGAGCTGAAGATCACGGCCTGATGAAGCAAACAGGACAACATCATCTGCAAAAAGCAGTGACCCAATCCTGAGCCCACCAAACCGGACCCCCTCAACACCCTGGCTGCGCCTAGAAATTCTGTCCATAAAAGTTATGAAAAGAATCGGTGACAAAGGGCAGCCCTGGCGGAGTCCAACTCTCACTGGAAACGGGTTCGACTTACTGCCGGCAATGCGGACCAAGCTCTGGCACTGATCGTACAGGGACTGAACAGCCCTTATCAGGGGGGCTGGTACCCCATACTCTCGGAGTACCCCCCACAGGATTCCCCGAGGGACACGGTCGAATGCCTTTTCTAAGTCCACAAAACACATGTAGACTGGTTGGGCAAACTCCCATGCACCCTCCAGGACCCTGCTAAGGGTATAGAGCTGGTCCACTGTTCCGCGACCAGGACGAAAACCACACTGTTCCTCCTGAATCCGAGGCTCGACTATCCGACGGACCCTCCTCTCCAGGACCCCCGAATAGACTTTTCCAGGGAGGCTGAGGAGTGTGATCCCTCTGTAGTTGGAACACACCCTCCGATCCCCCTTCTTAAAGAGGGGGACCACCACCCCGGTCTGCCAATCCAGAGGCACTGTCCCTGATGTCCATGCGATGTTGCAGAGGCGTGTCAGCCAAGACAGTCCTACAACATCCAGAGCCTTGAGGAACTCCGGGCGTATCTCATCCACCCCCGGGGCCCTGCCACCAAGGAGTTTTTTGACCACCTCGGTGACCTCAGTCCCAGAGATGGGGGAGCCCACCTCTGAGTCCCCAGGCTCTGCTTCCTCATTGGAAGGCATGTTAATGGGATTGAGGAGGTCTTCGAAGTATTCCCCCACCGACCCACAACGTCCCGAGTCGAGGTCAGCAGCGCACCATCCCCACCATATACAGTGTTGACACTGCACTGCTTCCCCTTCCTGAGACGCCGGATGGTGGACCAGAATCTCCTCGAAGCCGTCCGAAAGTCATTCTCCATGGCCTCCCCAAACTCCTCCCACGCCCGAGTTTTTGCCTCAGCAACCACCAAAGCCGCATTCCGCTTGGCCTGCCGGTACCTATCAGCTGCCTCCGGGGTCCCACAGGACAAAAGGGTCCTGTAGGACTCCTTCTTCAGCTTGACGGCATCCTTCACCGGTGGTGTCCACCAGCGGGTTCGGGGATTGCCGCCACGACAGGCACCGACCACCTTACGGCCACAGCTCCGGTCAGCTGCCTCAACAATAGAGGCACGGAACATGGCCCATTCGGACTCAATGTCCCCCACCTCCCTCGGGATGTGGTCGAAGTTCTGCCGGAGGTGGGAGTTGAAGCTACTTCTGACAGGGGGCTCTGCCAGACGTTCCCAGCAGACCCTCACAACACGTTTGGGCCTACCACGCCTGACCGGCATCCTCCCCCACCATCGAAGCCAACTCACCACCAGGTGGTGATCAGTTGACAGCTCCGCCCCTCTCTTCACCTGAGTGTCCAAGACATGTGGCTGCAAGTCCGACGACACGACCACAAAGTCGATCATCGAACTGAGGCCTAGGGTGTCCTGGTGCCAAGTGCACATATGAACACCCCTATGCTTGAACATGGTGTTCGTTATGGACAATCCGTGACGAGCACAGAAGTCCAATAACAAAACACCGCTCGGGTTCAGATCAGGGGGGCCATTCCTCCCAATCACGCCCTTCTAGGTCTCACTGTCATTGCCCACGTGAGCATTGAAGTCTCCCAGCAGAACGAGGGAGTCCCCAGAAGGTATGCCCTCTAGCACCCCCTCCAGGGACTCCAAAAAGGGTGGGTACTCCGAACTGCTGTTCGGTGCATACGCACAAACAACAGTTAGGACCCGTCCCCCCACCCGAAGGCGAAGGGAGGCTACCCTCTCGTCCACCGGGGTAAACCCCAATGTACAGGCTCCAAGTTGGGGGGCAATAAGTATACCCACACCTGCTCGGCGCCTCTCACCGGGGGCAACTCCAGAGTGGTAGAGAGTCCAGCCCCTCTCAAGGAGATTGGTTCCAGAGTCCAAGCTGTGCGTCGAGGTGAGCCCGACTATATCTAGCCGGAACCTCTCAACTTCGCGCACTAGCTCAGGCTCCTTCCCCTTCAGAGAGGTGACATTCCACGTCCCAAGAGCCAGTTTCTGTAGCCGAGGATCGGACCGCCAAGGTCCCCGCCTTCGGCCACCACCCAACTCACACTGCACCCGACCTCCTTGGCCCCTCCCATAGGTGGTGAGCCCATGGGAAGGGGGACCCACGTTGCCTCTTCGGGCTGTGCCCGGCCGAGCCCCATGGGTGCAGGCCCGGCCACCAGGCGCTCGCCATCGAGCCCCACCTCCAGGCCTGGCTCCAGAATGGGGCCCCGGTGACCCGCGTCCGGGCAAGGGAAAACGCCGTCCAAAATGGTTTTTCTTCATAGGAGGTTTGTTTAACCGCTCTTTGTCTCATCCCTCACCTAGGACCAGTTTGCCTTGCGTGGCCCTACCAGGGGCATAAAGCCCCGGACAACTCATATAATAGCAGGATATAATTAATACCAAAATTCTAACACACTTCTGCATTCCATTTTAGCCTGTGGTGCATGCATTTAAACCTCACCAAGTCACTTCACCCATTATATGCTGCATTCACATACTTGCAGTGTGAACAAAAGTGCTGAGGCAGTGCTTGCCAGTGACATTCCTCAGCAATCCTGGCTTTACATGACCCAGATAACCTTGCGGTAATTATCACAGTCAATTTCCCCTGCAGAATTTAAAGGAAATGTCTTTACTAATGGAAAGGGCACTAAATTGGACTTAAAGAGGGTGGAGGAGATGGTAGTGTTTTGCAGCTTTCTGAATGATGTTTAAATCCAAACATTTATTATAAACTCTCTAATTATATTTGAGGTTATAACGAGGAACTGGCTACCAGATGCTGTTTCTTGTTTCTTTGTTCTTATCTCTGCTGCTTTGTATAGTGCATTAAGAGAGCGAGAGGGAGAGTGGTGCTGTGCAATCATTTAGACAAAGATGGATGGATTTGGTATAGGGTGAGATTTTGTTTTTGTCTTTTTCGTATCAGCCTAAAGGTGGTGCAGCTCTAAGCACAATTGACTAATGGATCCAACTTCCTGGGTTTAAATCCTATGCCTGGCTGTTGTCTGTGTGGAGTTTGGGTTTTCATTTGGTTACTCTGGTTCTCCTCCCATATCCCCAAAGACATGTGTGTTAGTTTAACTGGCAATTGTAAACTAGCCAAAATGTGAGAAATTGTGGTTCTGTGCATGTGTGTGCCCTGCAAGTAACTGGCATCCTGTTCAGGGTTCTTTCTAACCTTATATTTAGTAGTGCTGGGAAAGGCCCCAGATAAATCAAGCTGGCAAATGCAGTATATGTCTATTTCCCATGGTTAGTCTCTCTATTATTAATATTAACAGGATGAAGGGTTTAATTTATTTTTGAAATCTCTATATATTTTTGTATATGTGTGTACAAAATGCATTGTTCTTTTTGTATTTTGCTGCATTAATTGCATTGTTTTCATTATACAGGTAAATGTTTTTGGCTTATTAATGGAAGTGTGCTACATAAGAATGAATTGAATTACATACTTACTTTATACCCTGACTACTTTTTATCACTGTTTATTAATAGCCACAATGGTCATAAGTAATGAAGAAAAATACCGAACAAATAATAAATAATTAAAAATAATGTAGTGTTACAGAGTGGTTCCATCCTTCATAACTGACTTAAAAAGAACTACGTACATATCTCAGCAATAATCCATCACTGCAACAAAGGCTGGACTAGCCAGCGGCACCTTTATGGATTGGAAGTTCCATACAGAGAAAGGCACATGCTGGTCTCATTTCCTTAAGCTACCTCTTAGGCAGCAATTGATTATATCTGTTTTTCAAATTTTAATTTTGGCATAATCTAAAAGTAGTATGATTTAAAGTTTAGTTTTGAAAATGAATTCAAAATGCAAAATATATCTTTATAAAGGATAAATTATTGAAAACAAACATCTAGTGCATGGCTGTCTTTCTATATTAGCCCGCTGAGGAATGAGTTTAAGCAGCTTTATAAAAATGTCCCAGCTGATAAGCAGAGGTTTTGTGAAGCCATTGTTGATCAAGTGCACTTAAATTGAGTTGATTTTTTCATTTCAGTCCTAAAATTCTTCAGACCTGTAGTTCCCAGTGCTGTTGCATTGTTATATCTGGATTGTTGCACAACTGTCTGAACAAAATGCCAGGGTGCAGAAAAAAACAAAAAGGTCCTTTTGAAATGCCTCTAGAGGAACAACATTCATCTCCACAGCAAAGGTCCGTCTGGCTGGAATTTATTACCTGACACTGAGATATTTGCCCCTGCAGCCTAAGGGGATTTAAATACTCTGCTTTCAAGTAACAAATAAGGTTTGCTGTTGTGGCTTGTGTTGGAATATTGTTATAGGTTATGCAAACACTTTGTTTTTGTAAATGCACATCTATTCTATATACTTAAGTATCTTTATTTAATATTCTACTCTACAAAGGAAAATGCTTTTAAATGTCAAAAAAGATCTCAAGGTTTAAGTTTAGCTTTACCCATTTAGTGCTGTGTAGGCCGAAGCAGGCCTGTGGAGTTAGGAGTAAAGGCCTATTGGGCGAGGCCTAATCCAGGTACACACATAAGAGACCTGGCCTGGCTTGTGAAGAGTTTTAATGGCCTCACGTCTTTTTTTGTATGGTTCTGACTCCAAATCATGACAGATGGCTCCATCCACCTTGACTGTATCCTGACCAGCATACACTGATGGATGAGGTCTTCAGGACTCTAAACATATCCAAATCTTAATATGTGATATCATCTACTGTTAAATTTTGCTCTGTATTTCTAAAATGTTTTATGTTTATACTGTATTGAGGATTTGTTCTGTTCTGTATATTGTATTGTATTGTATTGACCCCCTTCTTTTGATACCCACTGCATGCCCAACCTACCTGAAAAGGGGTCTTTCTTTGAACTGCCTTTCCCAAGGTTTCTTCCATTTTTTCCCTACAAGTTTTTTTTGGGAGTTTTTACTTGTCTTCATAGAGAGTCAAGGCTGGGGGGCTGTCAAGAGGCAGGGCCTGTTAAAGCCCATTGCGGCACTTCTTGGGTGATTTTGGGCTATACAAAAATAAATTGTATTGTATTGTATAAATTGTACTGAAAAGATTATATATTAACCCCTTCACATTTGGAAAGGTGAGGGGCGGAAAGTCTCTCCGAATGTAAAAATTTGAGAATAATACTTGGGCCACCTTAACTGTGATGGGTAGTGTCACAGCAGAATATTTGTGCAGTTTAATTTATTAATTGCTTTTATTTATTTATTTATTTATTTTTTACTTGTTCTGCTGGTTAACTGGCACCGGCATGCATGTGCACTCACGCTAATAAGTTGATTGCCATTTGGCGGCATGGTGAGTCCACAGCATCAGCTGGCATTGGCCGCAGAGATAAAAAGGAGAGAGGCAGATAAGAATGGAGAAAACTAAATTGGGGGAAAGGAAATTAAGAAGTGGGCATGAGTGTACAAGTCCCGAGAAGGATGGCTAGAGCTCTATATGGGTTTCTGGTACAGATAAGCAAGAGAGAGCAAGCAAAAACGAGAGTGTAGAGTGCGAACCAGCTGGGAGGAAATGTCTGAATCTGCTGAATAACTAATAGAGCATTGAAGTCAGAAGGTAGCAGGCATAGATCCTACACTTACACTAACAAATATTAAGTAACACTGTATATTTTGTGATTTTATGTGTTAGAAAATAATTTTCAGTATTGTTTGTGTATTTTTGGCTTAAGTCGTAAGTTAGCAAGTTTCTGCAACCTTATTTGCATGCTCCAACAATCCATTTAATCGTTCACAGCCACCTTACGAATAACCAAAACCATGAATGTCAAATTTACAAATCTGAGGGGCAAGCGTAACACAAAACAGCCCACTGGTTTGCCTGAATTATCCAGAAATAGAGAGAAAAGCAGGTGGAAGCAGTGCTACAAAAATGAACAGACCATAATACTATCCTTAAGAGGAAGCTAAACATCAGACCCATAAATAATTCACAAGAACTTGATTTATTTACTTGAGTTGGCACAACAAGTAGTAGCACTTTCCTATTTTTAACTAGCCCCTAATAAGCATATTCACCACAGTGCTGAAAACAAAAAGCATAGAAACAGAAAAAAACTGTGCTGAAAAATGTCAAACTATATAAAAGCACAGTCTCAAAGTAACCAAAAAACTAGATAACAAGTAGCAGAGATTATCTCAACAGATGGAGTCTACCTTATCAAAACTACTCATTCAGCTAATCAAAACTTCTGAAGATTATTTTGTATTTCCAAAACATGTAAATAAGAAACACATGGCCACAACCATGTCACATGCCAGCATACACCTAACTCACAATAGCTCTCTCTCTGTACAAGTGTGCACTTGTCCTACAGTCCTAGCAAAGTTGAAATCCAGACAAGCACTCCAATAGCATTATAACAGTACAGCCATGTTAATAACAGCCAATAAGAGCAAGACAGACATATGTCAAATAGATAATAAAATGTATGCAAACATGAATAAAAATGCACTTAATCAGCTTTCAATTCTGAAGCAAGGAAAAGAAAAAAAACTCTACATGAAACTCTGCCTGAAATTTGTTCTGAACTCGTTAAATATGGCTTGGCATAGAAAGTCCCATTTCAACTCTGAACAAGGAGAAATGATCACCAGAAGTCTCCGAAAAATAAGACACAGTCTTGTTTTCAGATTTAGAAAATGGAAACCGAAAATGAGAAGTTACGGATACTAGGATGTATAAATAGAAGGTATAGAAATTTAGTGAGAAGCAGTGCAAAATTGTCAACTTTAACATTTAGCACCAAAGCTCAATTCTAGTATGTAATGGATGTACATGCAAGTGCACAAGGTCATGACATGGAATTCAAATGACTACCAAAATTCTTAGTTTACAGTACAGCATGTTGAATTCTATACATGGAAGTCCTCTCCTCAACAGGTGCTTGTGAAGATATTATAATATTAATATTAATGCATTCAGTTTACTTTTTTATATGTGCTGCTGGGCAGTGTCCACTCTAACACAAAAACAAAATGTTAATTTGGTGAACTGTCAGTGAAGAATTCAGGCAGGGTGATACCTCCCAATCAGCTGCTCATTTGCCCTAAGATAGCAGGGGCAGGGCAAGATTTTGTGTCCTATGAATTTCAGAGCACCCTTCTTAGCCAATGTAACTAAAATATAACATCTTTGTTACAGTCACCAACTAGGGCTTCTAATTGCGAGTGTACCCCTTATGCAACAGCAGAATCCAGGCCTTCCAACCTTGTTGTACTCACCTCTCTAATTATACTCTCCTCTCCCTTGAAAGAATCAAGTTCATGGCAGGATTTTTCTCTGCTGAGGAATTCACTCAGAACTATACCCTGTCTTATGTGCTTGTTTTCCATGAGGAGACTGTGGTGGGGTTTGAGCTTGGGGCTTTGGGATTATAAAACACTCTTGTGAACCAGTAGAGATAGGGGACCAAGGAATGCTTAAGTGGAATAATTCAGTGGCCGACTTTTTGCAGTTCACAGAAAGTCCTACAGTTGAGCCTTTACTGATCTCTGCATTGGCTTTATTGTTTCCCTTAATAATAATAATAATTCTTTGCATTTATATAGCGCTTTTCTCACTACTCAAAGCGCTTGGCAATTGCAGGTTAAGGGTCTTGCTCAAGGGCCCAACAGAGCAGAGTCCCCTTACGGGATTCGAACCGGCAACCTTTCGATTGCCAGTGCAGATCCCTAGTCTCAGAGTCACCACTCTTGTCTGTTTTGGGATTATTTCAAATTTGAATTTGAAATTTGAAATGATGTATACAAAATTATCATAATTTGTTCATACAATAATGTTGAACAGCTTATTATTTCCTTCTTTAGAAACCATATTTCCCCATAAGGTGTGCATTTCACGCAAATCATTTGTGCTGACAATAGCAGAAATTCAATCAAGTTCTGTTTCATGAAAGGTGGTGTAGGGGCACAGTAGGATCCAGTCCTTTAGGTTTGAATCCCATGCTTTATTTGTTTTCTATGTGGGATTTGCACATTTTATTCATTTTTCTTCCCATATATCCAAAGACATGCTTGTTTGATTGAGTGACAAATCTAAACTGACCCTGTGCAAGTGTGAGTAAGACGTGTGCATGACTGAGTACTCCAAGATTGTAATACTTGTCCAGGGTGATTTCCCACCTTGCTGCCCTCGTGGCTATAAAGTGTTCCTTCCCAGAGTGATCAGCAAGTTGGAGAATGCTGTGTTATGTTATGCCACATTTCATGAAATTAGGTTAAACTTTAATCAAGTTGAATAAACACTGAGGATTGCTTTCTCAGAACTCTTTCTTTTACACTTTGTATATTAATGTCTTTATCAGAAACCTGACTGGCGCACAAAAGTGTGAAAAGTCACTAGATTAACAGGTAAATGTTTTCTTTCTAGAAGGGGCACAAGTGACATGTGAACAGGTTTAAATAACAACACAAGCTGAAGAGTAGCTGTCATAAGGTGCTTAAAGGCTGAGAATACAGAGTGTAGATAATGTATTTCCGTACTTACAAGTCTTAACGCTTTACTTTACAAGCCACCTTTATTTTATTTTTCACATTCATGTTGAATGTAATATTCCTGATTTTTTTGCATTGCAGATGAGTGTGACTTATTAACCCAGCCACAGGGGATGCACAAACCAGTGTGTTTCTTCGTGCCAGTCCCAAGCCCGGATAAATGGGGAGGGTTACATCAGGAAGGGCATCCAGTGTAAAATTTTGCCAAATCAATATGCGGACAACGATTTTAGTTGATCCGCTGTGGCAACCCATAATGGGAGCTGCCGAAAAAAGAAGAAGAAGATGAGTGTGACTTATCCACGTTCACACAGTCAGCCAGACTGATTCCCCTATTTAGACATTACTTGGAATCTTAAGTGATGGTGTGTTTTGTGAAATGGATTATACAAAACAATTTTTGGTTAAATATTTTTAAGGGCAGCGCAACAGTGCGTCGGTTACTGTGCTGTGTAAAGTTGTTTTAGCCTCTAGACAGGTTCTGTTTATGTGTACATTTTGTTTGGATACTTCTGTTTCATTCAACATCCTATAGACTTGACTTTTAAACTAAGTGGGCTGGAGATGAGCTGAAGTTTCCCAGGCAGGAATCTGTATCAAAGAAGAAAGGAGTCCTTGTAGGTGAGAGACAGGGGCAGCAAGACTTTGTTTTGTTGCTTTCTTTTCTTTTATACTTTGTGTTTCCCTATTTGAATCCATTCTATGTGTTTTCTTTGTATAAACATTTTTTAACATGTGGCTCCCTTAGCACTGAAGATACAAGAAGTTTGGCCTCCTTACTATGCTTTACATCATTTGTATTTATATACATTATGTACTATATTTATCACTTTCTGTAATCTACCACACTTTATTTAGAAAAATCAATATTATAAGGAGATACCAACAAAAAGAAATTAAATAATTAAGGAAGTGGGAACGAATAGAGAATCAGCAGTATTCTGGCAGATGAATAGATTGTGGTGCCCATAAATAACGGACTTCTCTTTGTTTATTTTTACAGTAGTATTATGCCATGTGTCCCTGTAGGCCAGAGAAAATGAGAATTCATTCCCAAGTTTAGATAGATAGATAGATAGATAGATAGATAGATAGATAGATAGATAGATAGATAGATAGATAGATAGATAGATAGATAGATAGATAGATAGATAGATAGATACTTTATTAATCCCAATGGGAAATTCAGTTTATCTCTTATTATTGTATGAACCAATAGGTAGGTGCTATTTCCTTAAACATAGGAGGGAAACTATGAACTGAACTTTATGACTAAGTGTATTGGACAGTCAGTGTTGATTACATTTTCTTCAAATATCTAGAAGTTCACTTAATGATTGTAATACATTTTAGGAAAAGCTTATCATCACCCCCACCAACTTAATCCCCCCAATATGTACAATGCTTATGAGTGACACTACAAAAATGACAGACATTTCAAGTTAGCCAGCGTGTAACAAAATCATCTCCAGCCTACGAATCTGGTTCAGGAAAATATTTCTGCAGAGCCAACGTGTGTGGCTGACTCCTCCTTCTGTTGTATTTGTTTAGAATTTTTACGTGTCACTGACAATGCATTACATGTATGAAGGGAACAAGTTAGCACACGGTCCCACTGCATGTTTCTCACAGCTTTGGTAGCAAGTAAGCAAAATGGCACGTCTTGAAAAGATTTTTTTTTCTCCCTGCTTTTTCAGGTCACGTCTTGCCAATTAATTTCTCAAATAAGTAGGTTAAAAGTGTGTTTTTCTGTTGGGTCCTCCATTCCAGTGTTATTTTGAAGTAAGCAATCTTTCTTTGGCATCTGTTCAAAGGTAGTAAACAATTTTAAAAGATTAGTAAAAAGATCAAATTGTTTGCCTTATAAAAATGCCAGACATTTCCAAAAAAAATCAAAAACTTTTTTTCTTTTCCTTTCACAATTATTATCATTAATGTTGCCCTGTGAACTTACCAAAGGCTATTCATTTTTCTTCTTTCACGTCATTGTTATTTCAAAGTTATGGTTTTAATTTTAAGGATAATTTAATGGAGCAGATTTATAACCATTGAAGCTATTTTGGCTGAGTGCCTGGCAGAATTCTTCACTGAGATAGGTTTGGGATAGAAAAAAATGGCAATAAAGTCTGAATGGCAATTTCTAAAAAACGTCACTGTGGCCCATCTTAACATACAATACACATGTATGAAATGAATAGCATGACAAAAATACACAAGCCTTAGTCATGCAAATATATGTCTTGTAGGGTAATTTGAGAACATAAAGTAGATTACAAAGAAGATTACTGTTATACCTTGTGTTTGACTTGCATCTAATTGACCCAAGTATCTATGCCAGTTACTTTTAAAGATCACGGAGTACATGTCTCAGAAACACAATGTGTACTTTACTTCAAACCTCCTCTGCAATGTAAGAAGCACCTGCTGTTTGCAGTATTATGCATCTTTCTCGTATTTTAAACTAGCGTCCTTAAGTGCATGTTTTACTTTGGAGTAGATCTAAACAGAAAATAACAACATGCTTATGGAATACTCATTTCTGATCTACAAGAATTCTTGTGGCCATTTTTTGCGCACTGCCTCTGAACTCAATAGGAAGTATGGCATCTGCCCCTCAGCCTTTTTTATTGCCCCTATTTTGGATTTTTGGAATTTGATGGTAGTCAAATACAGGATGAAACAAGAAATGGTGTATAACATATAAGTTGTAAAATCTGGATATAAATCATCTTGGCAAATCAGAATAAAGTTTAGCAGCTCTTCAAACACAGAAAATGTCAATTGATGTAGGTTACATATTAACATTGTGTCCTGCTCAATTGCCAGTTAAGCAGAGCTCAAATCATAGTTTTCTACCTGCGTGGATTTCATTTTTAATAAACTTGTGAAACAACAAGGTATGAATAATGACTACAGTGGGTCTATTGTGGGGCTGTCATTGCAGTCATTTGATCATCCATTTTCTGAATCAATGTTTCTAAGGGTAGCACAGAGCTACACCTCCTTGAAATTGGGTTCAGATTTTGACCCGGACATTTTCTCCATGCAGCTAAACAGATGGACTTTTCTCATTTGCAGGATGTCTGACATTATAATGGAGGCAAAGAGCAAGGAACACTTACATACAGTACACACATACAGAGGGCTAATTTAACATTGGCCATTAAATTGGAGTTAACAAAGAAAACTCCACAGGCACATTGAAAATGTGCAGACACAAAGCAGACAGTAACCAGTGCAAGACCCAAGTCGCTGGAGCTGAAAGTTTACCATCATGTCAACGCCTAGTATAGAATGTTAAAATTCAATCACATTTTCACCCAGCCACTTGATTATCAAGAAAAATACTTTTTCTCTGATTACTTATTTCCAGCTTGCTGAGCTCAAGTGTGTATGAACACATTCACATTTAGGTTAGCTTCAAAATGGCTCAACTTGGTGTCAACGTAAACTGAGTGCTGCGCTAATAAGCAGAAAAGTGGTGAAGTTACTTATTTTTATCTCACAGAATGTGATCTTATATATTAAACATTTAATTTTTATTGTAGTTTTGTTAGCCTTGTAAAGCATCTTTATGGAAGGCACCTTCCCATTTAAGCGTGCTTTCCTGCTGGGGTACAAACTTGGGTTGTACCAGTTACATAGCCATTACTTTTGAGTGTGAATAGCCAGTGATGCTAAAAATGTTTTAGTTCACATGACTATTTAGTCTTTGGAATGGAGTTATATTGTGCTCAGCACTTAAGCCCAGTAACATCAAACTTGCAAAGTGCAAACTTGAAGTGCAAACTTCAGTGATGGATCTTGCATCAAATAAGTAGTTTACATTTTTTTCCAGTAAGGTCCCTGAGACTAATACGGAAAAAAGCAAGAAAGCCTACTGGCAATTAGGAGCTGCAGGACAAGAACATTTCTAGTAGCAACATGGAGATATTGTGTAGTGTTTGATCAGATAATCTGTATAAACATGCCACCTATGAAGACAGCTAGAGATCCCTGTATCAATAAATGTTTCACCTGCTTTTCCCACTACAGCACAAAACAAGGCTGAAGCCTGCCCTGTCAGCAGCAAGAGCAAGACGGAAAATAACCCTGAAGAGGACGCCAGCCTATCACTGAGCAATTAAGAATAAATACCTACTGTCATAGCACAGTGGAACCTGGTTTGTAATATTGCTTTTATAATTATAAATCCCTAGCATTATATTGGTGTGTAATATTTATTTGTATTTTCATCATTGTGTATGTTGTCCATGTGGGTGTTTTCATTTTATCTTTTGACTAGCTGAGACTAAAGATGTTGTGCCACAGGGTAGCTGTCATACTTGGAAATCACATATTACACTGTTTGCCTCCTAGGTGTGCTTACTGGAGCTTACGGCTTTCTGTTTTGTTCCTGAACTTAATCCTTCCCACAGGCTGTCTAGAAAATCAATTGCTTTGTTTATCCTCATTTACAGTTTGCTTTTAATATAATTCCTAATCTGCTATGTTATTTTTTTCTTTGATATCTTCAGTGTTACCCTGACTGGGATGCAAGCACTGCCCACTTACAGTAGAAAAGAAAAGTCAGGCTTGAAAAGGATAACAGAGCAAGGCAGAGACAGGGAAAAACAGCACTACAAAAAATTTGACAAGTAACGTCAATTAAAAAAAGAAAAGTTATCAGTGCAGAATTGCAGAAGTTACATATCCTGTTGTACCTTTTGATTTATAAAGTCCACAGATAAATTGATATAACTCAGTAAACCATATAAAATACTCTTTTCCTGAAAGGCCAACTTTTGTTCTTTCCTTAGTGTGATCCAGCAGGTAAAATGCTCAACACATTACCTGTCACTTCTCACACCTCATCTAATCTTCACTGCCTGGAAATGAGCAGCACTAAGTAAACCAGGCAGTGTACCTGGGATTAGAGAGCTTTGAATGGTTCTGTTTACTGTTGTCAGATCTCAATCAACATGTTTCTTTATTTCAAGTCATCTCTATTGACAGGACTTGTGTCATACTGCACAGTGTATTTAGAATTGAACTGAATGGAAGCAAATTTAAAAAAAAAAAGAAAATCTGTCACTTTCAATGGGCCTCTTAATGTGAATTTCATTGGAATTGCTCACTGGGAAAGGAAATGGCAGCATGACAAAAAACAGCATATGAAACTGCAACTACATTCACTCCTGGGTGGGTTTACACATCCTGGAGGGTTAATACACCCTGCAGGGCACACTCTGTAGCCAAGACAGCGTATTTGTCTGAAGTAACTTAACTGTGGCTGCAATTACTTTTTGTGTTGATTTGCCACTGGATTCTTCTAGAGGCAACATGGCAGGTTGATTCCATCCGAGACTCCTGGATGATTTTGACAGTTACTGATAGATCATAAGAAGGTAAAAAGTTAACATGCTATAGAGTTACTAATCATAACTAGAATACATAATGAACTGTGCAGATGGTCCCCACCTTCACTTAACAGACTTACTGTCTTCTTAAGTGTCTTGAAAGACACCTCAGGACATTTTTACAGATTCCTTCTAAAGTTTTTCCTTCTTTGATACATAGTAGAAATTCCTGTTTAAATCCTTCTTGTTGTCACATCAATTTTTGATTTCTCAGAGTTTCTTCCCTCCACTTGCTGCATTAGCCTTATAGAGTCTAATAGAGGTACTGTATTTCATTTACACACTCCAGTATACTAAACTGAATTAAAAAGTATTCAAATTGTCAAAATTATATTGCCCATTTTTCAAAGATGTTCCCTATAATCCTTTGGAAACTGCCCCAAACTATGTAATTAATTCATTAGGTAACCAATAATATTATGGCAGGTCAACAAATGGCACCGTACAGTTTCCTGCATTAATATCCTTTACTTCAGTTTTCTTTACTGTTGTGGGATTATTCAAATGATCTGTGAACTGATTAGTGCTTTTTCAGCTAAACTCCTGCATGGTCCAGGCTGTAGTGAAATTACAGAAGGATGTTTCTTTTGTGGAATCAAATATTCAGAAGAGTAAAAACTTAAGTTAAAGGAATACTCCACCCAAAAATGATATATTTTGAGTATGTTACCTACCCTATGTAGTGTGCAGTGATGACTGGTAGTAATTTGTAATCTCATGTTTTCATGCAGAATGAGAGAAAAAAAGTTTGATGTAATAGACCATAATGGCAACCTGTGCTACACAATGGCAAAAATTTAATGAAAACAGAAAAAAATTCTTACATTATTTGTGTTGCATAATCCACGTGTTTGTTATCCAATCCTATGCTCAAAATGTGGAAAAAGAATGCATGCTTAAATATTATTACCAGTCATTTCTAGGAAAGGCAGTGTTCAAAATAAACAGGAAAGGTTTATTCTTATAATTCTGTGCTTTTGAATTGAAGACCCTCCTCTACCCCTCATTCATTGGTCAAGAGCCCCGGTCTATGAAGTTTTGGTTCATTTTTCTTTGCTTCCACCTTTCACCTGCTTGCATTTGGTACTCAATTACTATTGAGCCCTTTTAGCATGTCTTTTAATTCAACTAATTTTAGGGAACAGGTGTGACACTTCCGGATGACAATACTCAGATTACAGGTTCAGTTCCCTGGGGGTCTAACACATGCTGACAGGTCACTTAGCTACCTTGATTAAATGAGATTGATGTGCCCATTGGTGAACTGGTACACTTTCTAGCATTATGCAGGCTTCCCACAACCCAAAATTGGACAAATAGATGGATGCAAATTTTGAGATGAAACTACAGCTTTTAAGTGGTAGTTCCCTGTAGCCCAAATGCCTGTTGCTGGGCTATTCATCTTTCCCAATGGGCGAAAATTATGCATTTGATCACTATGCTGTACATGTTTCTCTTTTTTGTACATTTTCAGAGAAGTATTTATATTAGTACTTGAACATCAGCTTGACTTTGAAATGATTATATTTAATAAAATGATTATTTGGGATTGGGGGGGTGTCTTATGGTCCCCCTTGGCAAATTTTAAATAAAAATTTGCACCATTTTATAACCCCAGAAGAAGGTGATTTGCATTGTGAGTAACATGAAAGGCAGGCAAGGGCTCCTTGTAAATTTAAAACAGTAAACTAGAGTGTTAGTTTGCATTGCATGTTGTTTTCAGTAGATATGAATAAGTGGTAAAAAACACATCACAGTCTAGATCCATTCCCCTGGGCACAACCTGAATAACCCTTGTCTATAGTAAATTAGTGTGGACATGTGGAGAGGCAAAGCCTGTCCACTAGAAATGGTCTTAAGGTATTAACAAGGTATTAACCAGACTTGCACAGTACAGAACATAGTATCTCAAACAGAGCAAATTCAGAATTTGTTAGTTAAATTACTCACATTCTTTGGTTTTAAGCAAAAACCACACTATGCACAAAAAAGCCATATGCATATGTGGAGAATGTTCCAAATCTAAACAGATACCGACCAGACCAGTAATTGATCTTGGGTTCATGGAGCTGCGAGGCAACAATGCTCTGTTGCTTATTAATTGTGAAATATGTTCCATTTTTGGTGAAGAGTGAGAACACATTGAGATTGCAGGCTCTGGCAAAACGATTTTTTTTCTGTTCAGTTACAAACAATGTATATTCTACTCAAAGCCCCCGCTGAATTTAAAGTTCAAAGAAGTTCATGAGGCTTAGCAGACAAAGAACACTGCTGTTTAAAGTTATAGATACAGATCTCACCAACCTAGCTAATTGCTAAGAGGTTTGGTTTTAGTCTGTTTGTGCTTCACTAAAACATTGTGGTGTACCATTGAGTCCTTGGTAAGAATTTTATGATTCGATTGCTGGTGTTTTGTCAGCCTCATTGTCTCTTAACCCAAGACGGAGTAAGGCAGAGTTATGGTATAAGTGTGGTTTACTTGATTTGTAGTTATTTTACAAACACACATGGCTAAAGTGAATGGCATGGTGGTGTATTTTTCAAACATAGTTCTTTTATTTTGCATACAGCTGCAGGTCCAAGAAAAACACACACATGCACACAACTAAGAATATGCGGCAAGAGAACAAAACACTCAAACATTAGACAAAAACAGTACTTAGCTGTACTTTTAATGCTGATTTACCTTCTTGAAACAAACAACATGTGTGACACAGGAAAGCAGCACATCATCACAACAAAACTCTCTAGTATGATAGGATCATGGGCGAGTTTCTTGATGTGACTGAGTTCTTAGCTCTGTGCAGATGGCTTGGGTCAGAGAAAGGGTACAAAAGCTGGAAGGCTTGATAAATTCCAAGAAGATAGTGTCCAGATGTTTGACAGACAGACAGTATACAAGCACCAGGGTATGGTGACTTCTCTTCTTGTCATCTTATTCAAATAATATTTACAAAAATGAATACAGTAAATGATACTTATCAAAGACACTCCTTCTTTCAATTTTTTTTCTTTGTGACCAGAATATTCTTACTAGTTCTTGGTTATATATAAAACATTTTGTTTTTGACCTTCATGTCTATCTCATTTTTCAGTTCTACTCTGGATGTTTACATTTTAGAAGGGCCTTCTCTCGCAGCTCACATAGTACATACTATTTTTAGGCAAGGTTAAATATGTTGTGTGTGAATATATAAGCTATATATATATGTGTGTGTGTGTAAATATGTAAATAAAGCAAAACAAAAAGAATAATGTACAGTATGTGTGCATAACAGCTCAAAGTATAAATCACAGTGGCATAATACTGATTATTCATTATATATGCTGTCTCAGTACTTTGGGGATCTACATTTAGTTCTCGAGTTGATCCCTGTTTGTGTATAGTTTACGTATTCTTCTGACACCTGCCTATGTTTTCTCCCGTGTTCACATGAGAATAACTGACCACTTTAAATTGATCAGGTATGGGGTATGTGTGAGAAACTTTGCTCAGCAGTGGAGGTAAGTTCCTGCCTTTTGCCTTATATTTCCAGTAATGGGTAAAATCTAGTTAAGAAAAATTGTTATTTGCAAATATTGAAAATCTTATTAAGTATATCCTGGTAGTGCTATAGCACAATGTGATAGGAACAGAGGGTATTACAGAGGAGATACTCAGAGGAAATGTGCTGTCAGTTCAATTGTCAAATCCGCTAAGATTAAGTTTATTTCTCCTTCTTGGTTCAAATCACAATTATTACTTTTCCATGGGCTCATGCAAGTCTTGACAGAAGAGATCTTGCTAACAGTTGCTGTATATGTAGAGTTCAGTGGCTGAGCCAAATTTTAACTCCTTGCACTGCTGAATTTATTGCAGGCTTGGGGTCATTCAACCAGTCAGTATACTGTCTATGGAAAATGGCAAGATAAAATCCATACAAATGTTAGGAAAGAAAACTAGAAACAGATGTATGTAGATCTCCAGTTTGGCACAGCACAAAGAGTGGGAGCAACTTTCTGATTCGACTCTTCTCTTTGTAGACAGGCATATCTATTTGCAGTTGTAACATATAGATAGACCCTCTTTTGTAAAGGCTCCCATCTGTAGCAATGAATGGGCCGATTACTTCTGACAAAAGCTTATGCAAATATTTGATCAAACATGGTTGATAAATTAGAGGAGGGGTTTCTGCAGGTCTTTCGTCTCTTATTTAGATAATAATGCATTGAATTACAAATACCAGTCTCACATTTCTTTTTTATAGGCATGGTGGAAAAATAGGCGACTACTGAAATCACTGAAAAGCATTTCTAACCACAGAAAGGACAAACACACTGAGCAGTAATCATAAACTGAAGTCAAGAGATGGAGCCATAACATTGCTAGCTACTTAGTAGCAGGAACTGGGCAACGGAATCAGACTGGACATTAACTACAGTAAATAGTATAAATAATGAGCACCTCACTGTGATTTGTGCTTTCAATAGGTCCGCAGGCATTGTTTGTCTGAAGTATTTAAAAATGTGAGTTTAAATTTATATACAAATATAAAACTAGTTTATACTGCAAAGTCCATTTACCTAATTGTAGAGGCTATGTAAGAAATGACTTTGAAACATTCCTATAAAGCTATAAAATAAACCACTATTCATGGCATGAACATCCAGAGATAAGACTACAGAATGCAGGTTAAGTTAAAGGACAGGCACAAGATTTTTAAACTTTCCGACAAAAAAAACGTTACCTAGATACAGCTGAAGAATACAGAACTCAGACAAACACCAGAATTTCAGGTTCTAATGATTTGCTGCCGCTCTGTTCTTTAGCAGTTGTTTGTCTCATTAAGTACAATTGATATAAAATGTCAAGCTAAGCTAATGTTCTGTTATTCTGTCCTTTAATTGCCTGTTGTGAGATTTTTGGTTGCTTTTGCCTTGGAAGGTTCATGTGGGTACCAATGGGTGAAACAAAAAGTACCCCTGCAAAATCCAGATATCATTAGGATGCAGTGCCAAATGTTGGCTGGTTACGTTTAAATAGCACCAATCATTGTGACTCTTTAACACCGCAATCAGGTACAGATGGCCTGTATATTTCTTTATGTGAAATTGCATCAAAGCTGATCTTTTCTCTAAAAGAAACTTTACCCAAAGATGTTTTTGACTACAATTTATGTTTACTACACAGGCAATACAGTAAATCAGAAATGAGGATCGTGACTTAAACTGCAGTGTCTTAACACAAAGACCAAACTGTAAGAACCATGTGTAAGGACAGTCATTTTTTAGCAGACAGCCATACAGCTAACACTATGAAATTTAGTGAGGAAAAATGTGTTCAATAAATATAGAAATACCAGTTTAAGCCATAATATAGTTTTACAAGCACACTATTTTCATTTCAGTAGAGCTGAAGGGCAAAACAAGATCTGTATAACAGACTAGTCAGTCAGGGCACACTCAGTTACACTGGGATATTTTAGAGTTTCCAGTTAACCCATGATGCATAACCTTGGGAGATGGGAGACAACCAGATTACAATGTGAAAAGCCTGATGTAAGTAGGGATAAACTGGCTCTCCACAGACACTGAATAGGCCACTGATCATAGGTCAATGCAGCTATAATACGCAAGTATAAACAATTGTACAGCTCTTTAAGTATAAACCAGCTAGTTTAAGAGTCTACTTAGTAAAGAACGAGTTAAGTGTAAGTTTTTGATCTTTACTATATTAACTACGTATGCTGCTCCTGTGGTATGTCTTCTAATTGAAACAATCATGTATGTATACCATTTATCCTTATTAAACATTACATTGCCTGGTCCTTAACTGAGGAGAGAACTTCAGAACAGGGAATTTGGCAAACACTTAAGACTTAAAAGGGAGTTAAGTCTTCATTATCTCTCTGCATTTATGCTCTGTATCTTTATTTCTATGAAATGTTTTCCATGTATTTAACCAGATCAGACCTGCCCCTGCCTGCATATCTGCTACTATACAGCTGTCAACATTCAAATCTTTTACACTTTGGAAAGTGGGTTTCTAGGCAATTTAAGACCAACAAACACAAGTGAACTTAGATGTGTGGGTGTATTTGGAGGGCAGTACATTGGTCAGTTTCTTGCTGTAAATTTTAAAAAAATTAATTTGGTGGGAAACGTTCTGATTTATAGGTGAGTGATGCATCATTATTCGAAGACTAGCATTGCTGGCTGACTTTACAGGATGACGTGTGTATAAGATAGAAAAGAGCAACCTGATGCAATTCTTTGTTTGCATTCCAGCAATGCTTGTGGCTGGCAAGCAAGTTTGCTTAGGATAACCTGGCACCGAGTGAACAAGAACAGGGAGTTTATTTTTCTGTTGGTTACTTCACACTTGAGGTGAAATTTGTCTTATACAGAAACCACAGAGAACTACTAGCTGACCATTCTTGTCATGCTATAGTAGTCATTTTACAGAATGACCACTTATTATTAATAGAACATACATAGCATGAAAGTGTACATGTTAAAGGACATGTTCATTCACTTTTCACCTGTAGTTAAGTATACTTGTGTTGGGTAACTTGAAAAATGCAGTGATGTATCTTAAACCTTAATCACAAAAGAGCATGTATTGATTCATTGTTTGAATAAATGCATTTTAATCCTGCTTATTTAGTAAAGGAAAGCTCTTAAGTGCCACGGAGGTACAGTATATCACAAATATTCTTATTGCATATTACCTCATATTTTGCATGTAAGAGACAAGTACTACAAAAGTAGAATCAAAGTTTGCATATAGTATACTGCCACCTTGGGGAGTGTCAGTGCAAAGAAAGTGACTCCTATTCAGGTAAAATACATCCAAGCACTGTACATTATTGTTGACACGTTGCAAACTTACAACCAATATACTATGCTTATAGGGAATCTAGAATTTAGTTAAAGGTGAAATTATCTTAAAATCACCCTCATCACATGATATCTTTGCTGACTCACTTGCTTACCTAAATCCCCCCTCTTTACACTTTGAAGTCTTTTTCTCATTAAAGACCAAATGAGGGCACCTTTAAATGACTGGGTGCTTTCTGGTGCAAAGGTGCAAGTAAATAAGATTAAGATAAGATACATTTATTGTCATTGTACAATATAATGAAATATCATTTGGAGCAAGCCTATAGATGCCTTAGATACAGGTACAATATATAAGAGTAGACATTAAACTACAAGAAGCACAAATTTGAAAGTAAACATAAAACAATGAGAAGCATAACACGTACAGTAATGTAGATCTCTTGTTCTCATCTGCTGTTAGATTGTACTGTTTGAATGACTGCTTTTTTCCAGCCCAAATCCAACGCCCCCACCACCCCCCCATCCCACCCCATTTACTGGCAGGCTTGTGTATCTTGTTGGCCTCACTGGTGACGTTAGTTTTTTCTTTGTACATTATTATCTTATACTAAAATTGGTTGGTAAGGTGACACAGTGGTTAGCAATGTTGCTTCAGCTCTAGTGACCAGGGCTTGTTTTCATGCCTTGAGTTTCAGCATTGTATCTGTATCCATGTAAGTTTTCCCTGCATAATCTGCTCTCCTTCATCCTTAAAATCTGCATGTTTGGTGGGTTAAAACTATCCCAAGATGAGCTAGTGTGTTCATATGCATGAGCATTCCTACCTGTTGATGCTGGGTTATGCAGTAGTTCCAAAAAAAGAGAATAATGAAAACACTGGATTCACAAATGGGTGGATGGATGTAGTGCATACACCTTTAATGCATCCTTTATGGTGGTCTGAGAATCGATCTGTATAATATAATGATTAGTTCATTGATATGGTAGCATAATGGTTAATGCTGATGCCTCCCAGCTCCTGGGTCCTAGTTTTGACTTGTGGTCTGAGCACTATTTAAGTGGAGTACTTTGTGTGTTTCTGTGGGTTTTCTATTGACCATTCAAAATTTTTACTACATCACAAAGACATGTGGTTAAGATAATTAGTAACTGAAAGCTGTCCCACTGTATCGGAGTGTTGTTGCATTGTGAGTGAATGTGTCATGTCCTGTCCAGGTTTGTTTCCTGCCTTGCAGCCGGAATATAAGCTGTGTCCTCTCACAATCCTGTATTGGAACAAGCAGGTTCAGAAAAGGAATGAGTAATATCGGTAAAGAAGAAGAGTTTTGGCACTTATTCACAAGATACTGTATAAGTAACAATATAATCATATAAAAGCAGCAGATTCTATAAATTACTTGATTTAAAAAGATGAGGTTCACTGGCACTTTGCACATTGCTGTACCCACCACAACTGATTTTAAATTCTACAAATAATAGAAAAACTGTTTCCATGTAATATTGTAGTCAAAAACACAGATGGCAAGCAGACTATCAGAAAAAGATGAATTCATAAAAAAATCACAATTCTAACGTGAACATTTCATGCTTACTTGCCAGTCTTATGCGAGGGTTTCACCTGGTGCAACAATTGTGATGATCTTCAAATCAGCTACAGTAAGCATGAGTCACGTGTGTTTCTGTATTTAAATATTCAGCACAACAACGCACGTTTAAATTACTGAAATTGAATCATATTGCAGTGACTAGTAAAATGGTCCTCATTGTGTATGTCTACAGTTACTGACTGAGATAGTCACCTGTTTCATTTTTCCCTGTGATTCCTTAAGTTTTGAAAAGATGGCAGTTTACATAATTGTTCTGAAAATTTCAGAATGCTTGTTTTATTTCTACACAGCAGAGCTAATTTAATAAATGAGTATAAACCCAAACATTCCCCATGCAACATCAACAGGATCCCCTTTACATTACAGAAAAATATGCCTTTGAATATCAATGTTGGAACCATATACACTGATAAGGAATCTGGACCCCATCCAAGCAATTGAGTGAGCAATGCAAGAACCAGCTCTACTGACCCATCAGTGGTTACTTAAAGCAATAACCAACCCTGGAGGGGTCACCGAAGCTGGCATGGATATCTGCATATTTAAGAAACTGCAGACTTGTTTGGGATGCCGGAGAAAACCTCAGGCAAATACGGGCAGAACGTGCCAACTCCACGCAGAAATTCACACCCGGCCTCTGCTTACTGCACCGATACAGGTGTTCAAAACCAAGTGTGACATGTATATGTAATTGCGTGTTAATTTTCATTCGTATTTATCATTATCACCATTAACGTGACCGACGGCTGCACAGTTAGCAATACTCTCTGTACACGGCGGGACAGTTCATGAACAATACGAGTTTACCAACAGTGCCATCCGGAACAAAGTGGAGCATTCGCAGCACTGAGGATTCTTCATGCGTACGGGAATGCGAGTGCCGTGTGGCTGGGTTCATTGTTGTGTTTTTAAAGCCACTGAAGTGCGGCTTACTAGCTCCGCCACCGCTGCCCATGAGGGATTACAACAGCAGCCAATCTGAACTCGCATTAAGCAATATCAGGGACAAAAAGAGTTCTCGATGCATCCCGTCGTTAAAAAAAAAGTATTCAAAGTGCCGCTCTCAGTTATGTGTATATATAATACTAAAACTTCAGAAAAGATCAGGCACAGGTGACTGCGACACCTCTCTTCACTCACCGTTTGCGATTTGTACTCGTTGTTGTCGTGGCTGTGGATTTTCTGCTCCAGTACCGGCGCGCAGTGAATGCTAAAGAAGTGCAGCGAGAAGACCCCGCACGCAAGTCCGTAGAGCAGCAGCATCCTCCCGTGTCCGGGGCACAGTGGAGAGCAGCGGAGTGGAGCAAGACTCGCGTCCTAGGAGCTTTTTATACTCCCTTGATTCCTTTGTTCTCTTTCTTCAAATTACACGTTTTTTATGGGTCGGGGCCACAATTTCTGCTCTAACTCACGTGACTACTTAAATCTTCGCTGCTCGTTGCAGGGAAGTCACCTCCGCGATCCACACGCGCACGCACAAGACTGTTTTAAAATGCTGTTAGACAACGTTGTAACAAAGGGGTTAGTTTAAGAATTGTGTCCGGTGGAAAAAATATTACTTCTATGCCAGTTTGACCCATACCACACAACTATTATTTGAATTTTTTTTTGTTTTTTGTACGTTGTCTAATTGTGCATTTTCATTTGTGGTGAAGTTCACGGCAAGGATTTATTGTAGACCATCCCATTTTTTTTCGCCGACTAAAAATACCAATATTGAGCCGTTGCTTTTTCGTTATAATTAGTACATTACTCCCTATAATTTTTAATGAAAAAAATAATATTTTGACTAATTTTAAACATTTTTAACATATTGTAGAAATGTGGAGTGTTAGACATCAGTGCATCACAAGCCACACTAGCATACATGTCTCACTCCCCAGTTATCCTAATACATATAGGTATGGAACACTGATACTTCATAAGTACCAGGTTCTTGGTTCAGATCCCATGCTAGATCATGCTCAATGTGTAGTTTGCACATTCTCCCTTTGTCTTTGTGCGTTTTTCCTCTGGGTACTCTGGTTTTCTTTGCACATCACTAAAGACGTGCAGGTTGGTTCAACTGATGACTTTAAATTGGCCCTGGTGTGGGTCTGTGTGCGTGACTGAGCCCTGCTGCAGCTTTTTCCTTACCTTACACCCAGGACTGGTTTCCTCCTACATCTGAAAGATTTTAACGTTATTTTGATAGGTAGTGCTAAATTGAGCCAATGTGGCTGTGTGAGTAAAATCACTCTGAGACAGACTGGTGTCCCATCCATCTGGTTTTAGAACATTAGAACACTCTAGATGAGAACAGGCCATTCAGCCCAACAAAGCTCGCCAGACCTATCCACTTATTTCTTCCAAAAAAACATCAAGTCGAGTTTTGAAAGTCCCCAACGTCTTACTGTCTACCACACTACTTGGTAGCTTATTCCAAGTGTCTATCGTTCTTTGTGTAAAGAAAAACATCCTAATGTTTGGGCGAAATTTACCCTTAACAAGTTTCCAATTGTGTCCCCGTGTTCTTGATGAACTCATTTTAAAATAACAGTCTCGATCCACTGGACTAATTCCCTTCATAATTTTAAACACTTTAATCATGTCACCTCTTAATCTTCTTTTGCTTAAACTGTATAGGCTCAGCTCTTTTAATCTTTCCTCATAATTCAACCCCTGTAGCCCTGGAATCAGCCTAGTCGCTCTTCTCTGGACCTTTTCTAGTGTTGCTATGTCCTTTTTGTAGCCTGGAGATCAAAACTGCACACAGGACTCCAGATGAGGCCTCACCAGTGCATTATAAAGATTGAGCATAACCTCCTGTGACTTGTACTCCACACATCATGCTATATAACCTAACATTCTGTTGGCCTTCTTAATAACTTCTGAACACTGTTGGGAAGTCGATAGCTTAGAGTCCACTATCAGTGGCATAGCTGGGGGGGTAGGCAAGGGGGGACATCTGTCCCCGGGCGCAGCATCCAGAGGGTGCCGAATTGATGTTCACCATTGCATTTTGGCAAACAGGAGCGGGCATGAAATCCCTAGCTACGCCTCTGTCCACTATGACTCCTAAATCCTTCTCATAAGGTATACTCTCGATTTTCTGATCACCCATTGTGTATTCAAACCTAACATTTTTACTTCCTATGTGTAATACTTTACATTTACTGACATTAAATTTCATCTGCCACAAATCTGCCCAAGCCTATATGCTATCCAAGTCCTTCTGTAAGGATATAACAGATTCCAAATTATCTGCTAATCCACCTATCTTGGTATCATCTGCAAACTTAACCAGCTTGTTACTTATATTCCTATCTAAATCATTTGCATATATTAAAAATAGCAGCGGCCCCAGCACTGCCCCATGCTGGTCACTACTCTTAACATTGGCCAGTTCTGATGAGGTTCCTTGCACCAGCACCCTCTGCTTCCTGTGTCTGAGCCAATTCTGCACCTATCTAAAAACATCACCCTGAACTCCCACTTCTTTTAATTTGATGCCCAACCTCTCATGTGGCACCTTATCAAATGCTTTCAGAAAGTCCAGATTAATAATATCTTCTGCTCCTCTTTGATCGTATCCTTTTGTTGCCTCCTCATAGAATTCCAGCATGTTAGTAAAACATGACCTCCCTCTTCTGAACCCATGCTGACTGTTCCTAATAACTCCTGTCCTTGCCAGGTGTTGCTCAATCTTATCCTTAATAATTCCTTCCATTAATTTTCCTGTGATGCATGTTAAGCTTACTGGCCTATAGTTGCCTGGATCTGCCCTGTCACCCTTTTTATATAATGGGATGATATTTGCCATTCTCTCCAGTGCGCAGTGACTTCCTAAAAATATGTGTCAAGGGTTTATATATGTACTCGCTAGCCTCCTTAAGAACTCGAGGGTAAATATATTCTGGTCCTGGTGATTTGGATTTTGGTTTTGGTTCCTGCCTAGTGTCCAAATGCTGCTGGAATAAGTTATGGCCATCAGCAACCTTCAACAGAATAAAGTGACTTTGAGAATGTGATGTTCACATTCTCAAAGTCTAGCAAAATGTGACTGTTGTCTGATTCTTAAGATATCTGATGCTTTATTTCTGCTTTCTCTTCTTATTGTAGCATATACAGTAATGGTACAGGTTAATCCTCCTTTAATCGGTCAACTAGGTCCAACAGTATGTGTAATCTAACTGTATGTGCATATTGCATTTTCTAATTTTATGGTTTGTTTATTAGTCTCTTCCACATCCTCTTTCAACAATAAATATCCTTTTAACAATGGCACTCCTTTATTAGGGTTATGTGCATATCCAAGAAATAAGATGACTGGTGTATTGCCGTGGACTAACACCAACCACTGGCCATCTCAGTTCGCAAATTTGTACTATGGTAACTGCTGGTAGTTAGTGCTTCAGAATACTTCTTGGTGATGTCAGTTGAGCTGTCTCTCTCATTCAAACTCTACCATACTATACTACAACTGATAATAAACCTAAAAAATGCTTTTTAAAACATTGTTAGGTATTCATTGGTATACTGGCATATTTTCAGTTAAAGCATTGTAGCATGATTTGGTTGACAATGCTTGTTTAAGCACATTTCTTGGTTTCCAGCAATGAAATCCACCAAGTTTATGTTAGTTGTTTATAGAAATAAACCAAAAGCACTGTACAGTTTCTACAATGTTGTTATATTAGCAAGCTTTTAAGTGATTAATCAGATCCTATCCTTTGTTTGGACTTCCAGTTTAGTAATGTGATAAATCATGTATAAGTAGACCACCAGAAAACACTTTTATTTCTTGTACTATGCATTTTCTATAGGAAGCTAGACTCTGGCTTTGTCTGTCTTATCTATAGACTTTCTTAAATAGCTGCCTGATTCTTGGAACATCCTTCTACCTTTTTGGTGAAGAAGATGAGAGCACATTTCTAAGCAATAGCTTTTTCTATGTTACAAACCAAACGAAACCCACAAGTTTAATTTGTTTTTTTTTAATGTTGTGGGTTTTGTTATTTCATTGAACAAAACTTGAGCAGGGCTTTTCCTTTCCGGAAAAGATCCAATTTCATGTTGTGATTAAACATACTATGTCTTTAAAGCTAACTAGTGAAATTTGCAACCCCCTTGTCTGTTATACTAGTTTTTATCTCTTCTGCACTCCTGACTTAGCTGACATGGATACTATACTGTAACTCCTTTTTTACTTATAAACTGGTGGTTAGTGTACCATTTATTAGCAGTAATGAGTGATGGCATGAACAGGAGTGCTCAAATTTGGTCATATGTTGTTTTATTTTGTTTCCTGAATTAGTTCAGAACACTTTTTATAAGAGGACCAAAGTTTCAAACAGAAGCAATTTACCATTGAATATAAACCAATACATACCAACACACCCAAAAATGTGTTCTATAGTGTATAGAGGTTAGTGCTGTTGCCTCATTTTATTAGACTTCACTGCACCATCAATAATATACTTGATAAATGTGAAACTCTAGAATTGTGGAGTCTGCTTATTAGACTCATGAAAACAATTTTACATCTGTAAGAACTGGTGGGCAGATTTATCATTATTTTGTAATAGCAAAACAGTAACTTGTGCCAGGAAGCATTTGCAGATGTTAGTTCATAGCACAGTAGTAGGGTGCATTGGCTTATATATAAACAAAGGCACAATTTTATTCTGTCTTGAAAAATCCCCATACTTAATTTTATAAATTGCTGAGCCGTAGAATTCCCTATCTCACAGTTCACCCATGTATCACATGAACTTGGCAGTGAATCATTTACGCCATGTTTACATTTCATTATCTGAGCTGTCATATGAAATTATTTCCCAACTACACTTTGTCTCTGCTTTGCTGTGTATGTTTCTACAGTTCAGAGTTCATTCTTTTTCTTCCTATTATATTACATGGTTAGTCAGAATAAGAGCACAATACTGAAATGTATATGGAGATCTCAAGTGCTGTAGTGTATAGTTTATACAGTGCATTTAACCTGGTAAAATATATTTGTTCTTTTTACATACTGTTTGACCAGGAAAGAACTGTTAACAACCAGATTTTACGACCTATCCTGGAAAAGAAGGACTGGAACCATCGCAAATGGATGTTAATTATATGCATACAGTACAAACGTATAGTAAATAAAATGTAAATTGATAATAAAACACCTTAGTATATACCAGGGATTTGTGAAGATAAGTTGGCATTTGTCTGTAAATAACTATTTACTATAAAACTGGAACTTTAAAGGACAACTTCTACGGTTAATATAGATCAGTATGACTGAATCTGACATTATTTCACATCAGCTTCATTACTGCTTTGATATATGCTCAAGCTATTATTAGAGGATGTGTGGCTAGCAAGTGATTGGTAAGAGCAAGGGCTCTGAGAAATGATTCACAACTCTGCAAACCTAGGCACAAGATAGAGAGAACCAAACTTGTCAGTGACGCTGCAATGGAAAGACAGGACCGTTAGAGTCAATATCAAATGTCTTGTATAGTGAATTAGAGGAGAAAGCTTTGTGGCCACCAGAGCAAGAGTGTAATGCCCTGGAAATCACATAAAGGAGATTCCCTCATGCTGGTAGAATGGCAGATCATACAGTAAACACCAATAGGGCCACCTATTATAACTATAGAGAGGACAGAAGACTTCCTGGCCATAAGGTTGCAATGCATGTTCACTAGGTGGCAGAGAATCAAAATAGACAATAGAAAGGCTTTGCAGAAGACAAATACTCACCGACTCAAGTCTCTAGGGTACAGCATATGCTCTATCTTACTGAGCTGAACTGGGCCATATTTTACTTTTAAAGCAAACCTCTAAAGGCCTAGCGTTTACGACCCAGTCAAAAAACATACACAAGATCCTATGGGACTGGAATACCTGGTACCTCTAGAAGGAGACCTTGTCTGACAGTGTCAAATAGAGTTTGGAGTTTGCTCTGTGACAGCAGATAAGGAGGTAGAGTTTTATGTGCTACTTCAGAGGTAGGTAACTGGATATGCCACCCTACTAGACAGAATCCATCCATCCATCCATTATCCAACCCGCTATATCCTAACTACAGGGTCACGGGGGTCTGCTGGAGCCAATCCCAGCCAACACAGGGCGCAAGGCAAGAAACAAAACCCGGGCAGGCCGCTAGCCCACCGCATCTAGACAGAATGTATGTCTAATTATTGAAGTATTTGTAAAAGCAACTCATGAATTGATTTACAAAAATGAATAAAACTAATACATCATGTAGAATACATAAAAGAATTAGATTAAATATTGATTAGTTGATCTTGTTGAAAATCAGTTAAATAAAAAGATGTTAAGTCAATGTGAATAAGTCTGGTGACTACAGCTGTGTAGTACTGATTTATTGTGAATTCCCAAGAAATGGAGCATTAATCTAAAATCACAAGCCCCAAGCATTCTGCATTAATAAGATGGAGCAAACAAGATGTCTGTATTAGCAGAGCATGGATTTGCAATGTGTGCATAAAGATTAATCAAAATTGATAAATAGGTTATACAGTGTTAGGTTACACAGTGGCCATGTCACAGATCCTATGACACACATGTTGTGGCACATGTTTGAAATTTGTCATTTTCGGCCTTCTGGGGGTGGATGTTGGAGGGCAAAGTCCACTTGTAAAGAATCACATACCAAAAGTATCATATTAGTGATCAGCAAGCTCAAAATAACATAAAATGACACTCCACACGCCTATATTGCCTGTTTTTCCCCTTTTTTCACATTTCCCATTTTTTCAAAGTTTTATGAAAAAGAGTGACTTTGACCCCTCGTATTCCATTAGTGGATGAACCTCTGGAGTCAGTTGATGAGGCATGCATAACTTCAAGTCCTTTTGATTATTTTTGATGAAGACACATATTGGGTTGCTCTTTATTATAAGATTGCATACAAATTTGGTCAAAAAGTTACCTAAACATGAGTTTTTTTTAGGTCTAATGGGCCAAAAAATAAGGGAAAACCTAAAAGCCTAACATCTTGCATAACTAGACATTAAAGCAAGTCGAAAGGTATATCATATGTGAGGATTTTCTCATACTGAAGAGTCAGGTAGTGCTGGACAATAAATAAACTCAAAACAAAATCTGAAGTATTTTAAAGCATTCATAAGTAATTCTTATAAGCACAATCACATGCCAGAAATGATCTAATAAGTTGGCCCTGACATTGTGTCATTTCGGGATTTCACTATTACTTTAGTATTCCTCCAACATCTGAATGGCTTGAGTGCTATGTTAATTTGTATGTCTAAACCAACAAGGGGTGAGTAAGTCAGCGCCTTCTGTTAGATGCTGCCCCTCATAACTAGAAAACTGAATTACGTGGCTAATAAAATACATGGATGAATAGAGCATAATAAGAATATTTGTAATAGTATTTTTGTGTTTTCTAATGTGTAGATAAGCATTCAATATTTTCTAGAAGCTTTAATAGACTTTGTTGAATTCCAGTTACATGATAACTATAGTATGTAAGAATTATAGCTAATGTGCTTGCCTATTTTTTGCCAATCTGTTAATTTAATTTCCCAAATACCACCTTGTCAACTCATTTATTTTTTATAGTGGGACATGCTAAAATAATGTTTTTTTTTCTTCCCTGGCCTTGGACTGTCTCGAGGAACTAACAGCAAGCCAGTGCATGCCTTGGCTATAGACAATAGCTTTGGGGCAAATATTTATTTAGTTATTGAATTGCTACTCATTTTGAAATTCTGATTTTGTCTGGTGACAATAACTATTTGCTTTTACGATTGGGGCATAATTACTTTTCAAGTTGCTTTAAAGGGGATAGTATCAGTCTGAAAAATCCTTCTTGCTCCCTAAACTAATGGCTGACCCCCACCATAACTTATATATGACACACAGATGAGAAGTACATGAAATTGTTTGTCCATACTAACAATGACAATACATATTATGGAATCAAAACAGGGTGGCACGGTGACACAGTAGAAAGCATTGCTGCCTACCAGCACCATATGACTGCAAAGCCATATTTATTATTTACATATGACTCCTAAACTGGCTTTAGTGGGAGAGTTTTAATGGCAATATTAAAGAGAAATGGTTAAATTGGGAAAAAAATGGACATTAGAAAAGTGTATCATGGCCAGCATGCTGGAGTCATCTTTTTACTGTTGTAGATAACACTGTTATTTGGCATGTATTTAAGGAAGCAGCCATCTGACAACTTGTAAACTGTTTGTTTTTCAAACTACAGACTGTGATGTCCTTATCCTCATGGGTAGCTGTGTTTCTGCCTACTCACCCTATTCTTTTTCTAACCATGTAACATCTGTTTGCCTTCTTCTCTCATGACAGTGGTGGCCACCTTTCTATGATATGTTAAGCAACTTGGCAGTCTGTTATGTGATGTTACCATCATTTCACAAAACAACAATAGGCTGATGTGTTTCTTAAAGATGCTGTTTTGTTTTGGCCATTTTATAATGTAGAATTGAACTGTAGAAATACCAGCACAATGTGCTTGCTTGATTGAACAGAATAACAAACAGATTTCAGTTGTTCTAACATAATTGCAATTACAATTAATTAAGGATGAGCTAAGTGAACTTACTATTAGGACATTAGAGTAATGGATGTTGAACATGGGGTTTTGAGTCATGTGACTAATAAATTATACATCAGTCATTTCACACAGTAATGGCCATTGGCAAAATTAGTAATGTCTTCAATATATTTTTAAATCAATTCAGTGGTACCTTGATATAAAAACTATCAATTTGTATCAAAAACATAAACATTTCTGAGTGATTCCAAACTTTTGAACTCTTGTGTGTGTGTCTATGTATGTATATTTAACATATATATTGTTTAACATTATATTTTGTTACTTAATAATTAACATCAAACATTAAAGTTTGAAAGAAAAAACACTGTGACTACTGTCTGATAAGTTTAAACATTAATTTCTATTTGTTTACTGAATCATGAATAGACTTGAGACTCATGAATAGAATCCCATTACAGTATATTCCTTTGAACAGTACTAATGAATCACCACTTCAGAACAAAAAAACATATTTTCTTGTCCTTTTGTTAAGTCATCTTTTGCTAAAGTAATTTACCAATGCCAAGAAAGCCTTAACACAAATGACAGCACTAACTGTAAAATGTTCTTTAGCTAAAACAAGTAATCATGGCAAGGAAGGATTTTTAATTACATTTCCTCCAAATTGTCACAATTCACAAGCCAAAATGTCAGCAGCGTTACAAAAACGTTAGTTAAGCAAAATGTAGCCTACATAAATCAGTCTGCTTGAGTTCTTTCTCCAGATGGCTAGGAAAAGTGCTTGCAGGCTAATACGAAAATGAATAAAAATCAGTTATTACAGTAAAAATACACTAAAATGTAAATATTAAAATTTAAATTAAGGTGTACTTAATAGATATTTTTAAACCTTTAGCTTTAACAGCTGAATTTAAGCTAAACCACCACAGTACAGGTGGAAATCTAATGGCATGGCTTGCATTCAACATGCATTCCTTAAAAAGGCAGAGGAAATGACTAATGAACAATAACCGTTTTGGACTTTTAATCGAATTTCTTTTAAGTCTCTTAAAAATGAAAATTCAGAATCTCCACTTCAAAAATAATGTTGTATTATTTTTACGAAACACACAGCAAATTTCACCGTAATAGATGGATTTGAGTGCCTATTTTGGACTTTACAAGCATTGCCTTTTCTAATCCTAAATCCTTGACAGCTCCCTCCTTTCATGTCCTGTGCGGCTCACAAAAGGTTTGAAGAATAGAAACCTATCTCTCAATTTTAAAACTCTTTTTAAGAAAAGTCACATTGCAAAGTAAATAGACTCAAACTCAACGATGAAAATGCTGCTATAGTTTGTACTTCACTGCCTTCCTGCTTAAAGTGAATCAACTGGGCATACACAACTGTCAGTACTTTACTACTTGTGCTTTTGTATATCCACTAAAAGAAATAATGGTACAAGAAAGTATAATGACTACCACATAAGACATGCTAATTGCATCATTGTCCTCCATGAAGCAGTAAGTAAATGTAAGGAGTTGTGAATAAAACAGACACATCACAGGTGATGTTTCCTTCTGCAGATACAAAATAATTTAAAGTTACAGATCGAAGATGTTGTCATTATTGTTGTGAATTGTATTTGTCTTTAATTTAAAATTTATTATTATTTATTGTAGTCATGTTTTACCACTGTTTTTTTGCATCCAGCTGAGGCTTTAAATAGTGGAGAATTTATTTTCGTCATTAGTTGTGGTAACTGACAGTTTTTTGAATTATCTAAAACAATTCTATGTTGTCTTTAATGGTAGGGTTATTTTTAATGGGCGCTGCCATTAATTGTGTTGTTGTCTTAGTAATGGCCTCACTGTACTTGTGTGTGCTGTCATCTACGCACTGTCACTATCTGAGATTTTATTTTTTTGTTCTTTATTTTGCCTTATACAATTTCTTGTATTAGGAATTTGTTAGTTTTCGCATACCCCTGGGGGTCAGAGCGCAGGGTCAGCCATTGCACAGCACCCCTGGAGCAATTGCAGGTTAAGGGTTTTGCTCAAGGGCCCAGCAGAGTAGGATCTCTTTTGCAGTAACAGGGATTTGACCCGGCCACCTTCCGGATACCAGCACAGATCCTTAGCCTCAGAGCCACCACTCTGAGATTGCAGGTATAAGTAAGTGTTTACTTACATTTTTTTTTAATTTTCTGATTCTCTGCCTAAAGTACTGTAGGCTTTAATTTTTTGGCTTTGAATTTTGGTTTTTAATTAGTTTTTACTACAGTTTAATTGCCTTTCTCAGTTTCAATCTTTGCTTTCCTTTTGAGTCCCTCTTGTCTTCTGGTCCTGTATTCTTTTTCCTGTGCCTTCTGCCTTTGTAAGCCCAGCAATTACTACCGTTAAACAACATTTAATAGACTTTTAAAACAAAATTTAATAGACTTTAGCTACTTTAAGCTGTTTTGTGGATTTAACTTTAGGGCATCTGGTAATTTTTAAATTATGAGCCAATGTAGCTGAGGTTAGTGATGGTACACTAGCTTATCCAAGCCATATGAGACAGGCAGAAATGATAGTTAATGTTGCATTTGGCCCAAGATATATTATTTCTTTCTATAGAAGAATCATTATACTTTCATGAAAGCGTTATTCATTTTCTGTGCAAAATACATGAAGAGAGAGAGAGGCAATTAAAAATATGCTGTGTTGTGAGGCATTTTATATCACTTGGGAATCTGATAACTGGGCTGTGAAATGTCTGAGCATGTCCTATTTTTAGAAATATAAAACATGCTTATTTCATTACTTATAGCCTGGCTCAAAATAAATAAGTAGGTAATATCTGATCCCAGTCCTGGCATAAGTCTGTCATACTGCCATTTCTCTTAATTTAAAAAATAATGTTTTATGGTTGGTGAAGTGAAGACATTTCAACACATTCATTTCTGTAACTTAGCACATATTTTTAACTCTAATACAAGCATATATCCACACAAGCACTCTCCTCCGTTGTACTTGTGTACAGTCAGTAGCTTTTTCACTCAGGTACTCTGACACTTTTCCATCCATCCATCCATCCATCCATCCATCCATCCATCCATCCATCCATCCATTATCCAACCCGCTATATCCTAACTACAGGGTCTGCTGGAGCCAATCCCACCCAACACAGGGTGCAAAGCAGGAAACAAACTCTGGGCAGGGTGCCAGCCCACCGCAGACTTTGACACTTTAAATTAATAAAACTATACAGCATTTATAAGTCTTATTACACTGGCCTCTTCTTTCATAATTCACGAGGTATATTGTTCCTGGGAATGCTATTTTTTAATTATCACAACTCCAGTGAGACTTTTAAATATGTTTTTCTTGTGCATATGGTGAAGATATTAAGACAAACAGAATAAAGTAGTAAGGAAGGATGCACTTAGGGTATTATTTTAATGCTGGCTTTTACTCCAATATTAAACATTTCAAAGAATCCCATGGAGCAGCACAGTGCCATAGCTGGGTTCTCCAATTGCTGTGTTAATTTTTTGCTAGGGAGCAGAAGGAATGGTCCTAAGGCACAGGGCAGAGTTAGTATAATGTCTCCTCCATTATTATGTGAGTTTTAAGCCGTGCATGCCCGCTCTTTTATAATCTAAATGACTTTACTACATCTGCCTGTTCCTGCAAGTATATTAATGTAAGGTTCTGTTATTGTTCACTTAAAGCATAGCTTGCTGGAAAATCCAAAGATCTACTTTTGAGCAGAAAGTCCCTATGGTAACCTTCTTGGTGTTTATATTTCAATTACTGTATGTCTGCCTATTTCAGGATTGCACATAGTGTCTTGTTTAGTTTTGTTTCCTTTTACTTATATTGTTAAGGCTATGATGGTGACATCAAGTTTGCCTCAATTTTATGTTTTTTTTTCATATGTGCTGCCTTTTTGGAAATGCTTGGTTTCAATTGTGATGTGTGTCTGTAGGCATGAGTTTATTACTGAGGTATGATAATGGAGCAAGTAGACCCAAACATTCAGAATAGAACCAAGGTAACAATTTAGGTAAACTATTTCCACACTGAAAAAAATAAAAGAAATGTAGAAAGTACTATTTGACTGCACCAGGTAAAGGATTATCTTGGGTAACAATCATTGATTTATTATATGTTACAGATTATACGTATTTGGTCTTTGCAGAGATTTCTTGTATTTTTATGTTAAGCTAATTTTCCTTTCCTTTTAACATCACATTTCTGTGGATTTATATTTAATAATTATATTTTGTGTCTGTTACTATTATACGTTTCTGTGTCTGATTTTTAGCTGTCCATTTTATGCGTTTGCATATGTGGATCACCATGAAGAGCTTGGTGCTCTTCCTAATTGTTTTATCTATTGATGACTCTTCTCTTGTCTTCTGTTCTCATCTGCCCTACTAATTCCCTGCACATGCATTAAGTTCAAGCAGACTGCACTAAATTTAGAAGTGGAGGCTGGGTACATCCTATGTGCTCTCACTTTCAAACATTAAACATTTTCAAAGCTACTTTGCAGTCTCCTTAGTTATCATTGCTATATGAAACTTAGAACTTCAGTGAACATGCTGTACAAATGTGGTTTTATTTTTTCTTTCTGTAAACATTTATTTTGCTTTTATTCAAGTTGTTTCATTTCATTTTGAATTCATTCACCACATTTATTTCAATGTTTGCTCTTTAATTTCATACTAATTATTGTACATCTGTTTTACATAAGACTTGCAGAATTATATGAGAAGACATTTAATGCTGGGCCAAAAAGGCATGTTCTACAGGAAACCTGCCAGAAATGATCACATGCATGTGGTATCATTTTTAATTAAATTGATGTGAACTTAAATCAGTCATGGGAGATACAAAAGGAGTACAGTGTTACTTAATTCTGAAACCATCAAATAAACACAATACAGTCTTGAATATACGTTTCACTATAGTTCATGGCCAGACCATCCCAATACAGTCAAGTGACTTGCTGTGTTTCACACAAGAATTTAGAATGAAATTATTACCCTGAAGTCTCTATTCCAAGTCCTACCCATTAAGTCACACTGCTTTCTTTCAGTTAGCACTGTTTTTCAAATAATTATGTTTTAATCTGCTGTAATTTAAACAGGGAATAAGCAGAAAGGCACACGATATTTAAATATGGTTTCTTTAATAGTTTTAAACTGGTCTTAATATTAAAATACATAATCCAATTGACTTTTAAGATCCTTATTTATAATAAATAAAGTACAAAGATATGTATATAGATATCTATTGTAGATGGCCTGCATGGAACTTGAAAAATTTAGAGCAACAGAAGCCACATTTATTAGATGCAAAATTACACTGATAAGTGCTTCAGTGACTACAGTTCTTTTTCTGAACATGTCTGAAAAATCATCAATCTCTATCTCAATTTCTTCCTCTATTTCTCCAGAGGAGTTTGTCTCTCCCTGATCAGCAGAATGACAGTTACCATATAGGAACTTCATTTACAGTTGTCACATCAAGTTTACATTCTAGGATCAGAATTTCATTCCTATGGTGACAAACACATCACTTTGTAAAGCTCTAACCTATCTGTGACCCCTTAAAATTCCTCCCTATGAAGGCAAGGTTGGAATCACATTGTTGACAATTATCTTTTAATTTATTTTAACTGTACTTTGTTTTAAATGTATACATTGTGTTTAGCATGTAAATTGATATCCACTACATAAAAATGAATTGAATTTAAGTAAAAATCTTTAAGTCTCACTTGGACTTAAGAATGCGGTTCACAGAATACCTCCAGAAATGGGGACTTTGTCTCATTTATTCATTATTAATAGTTTAACATGTGGTGCATTGGTTATCCCTGCTGCCCTATGACTCCCACAACGTATGCTCATTGTCTGTGTGGAGTTTGTATTTTCTCCTTGAGTTTGCTCTGAAAGGCTAAAGGGTATAAGATGTCAGTTTCCTAAATCTCCACCTATATACAAAAATAGGCTATATACATACTGCAGCATGTCAGACGTACTCCCAAGGCCGGTATTAGAGGTTTCTTATAAGAAATACAGAAAACAAGTTGTCTCACTGAGAGAGAGAGAGATAGATAGATAGATAGAAAGAGAGGCAATAGTGGTCTGGCAGAAATTCTCCGAGCACCTTGACTGTAGCACAGGGTCATCAGGCAAGGAACCTCAATTGATGTTGCCCATTTAAAGAGCAGAGAAATAAAAATTCAAAATCAATAAAGAGATTTGTAGAATGACATGTGTTGTTGTATCATTAAGCATTAAGCATATAAGTAAATCCTCTAAGTCGTGCAACTTGTAAACATTATTTTTATGGATTTGAAGAGAGTAAAAATCATTTTTATAAACTGGAAAGTTTGAAGACAGTACTATGATTAGTTAAACACATAAGGAGGGACATACTGGAAACAAATAATCATGAAATATATTGATCACCTAAAACTCAACCACTTATTGGCGGTAACTGAAGAGGATGTCAAAGTGTGACTTTACTAATTGTCCATCTATTTATCTATTATTGAAACTATATAATGGAATTCAGGTACTCTGGGGCTTGAGTATAACCTGGTGAATTCAGACACAAAGCAGGAGCCAACCATGAAAGAGGCATCATCAGTGCATTCCAGGGCACACTCCCATATACTCACACTCACACTTACAGTTGCTGAATATCTTAACAGTCACATTTTTGTGATGTGAGAATACAGTATAGCCTAGGCAGACACAGGAGCCTTCATACATAAGCTACACTGTGGCCAGGGGCAAGATTCATGTCCATACTTTTGGAACAGTGCAAATGCAAGGCTAACCACTGTGCCACCATAATCTTGTATAAAAAGGGATATTAGTCTTACAGTTTTTGTGGGTGTTAGGAGTGTGATAATTGGTATTATTTAAAGCAGTGTTTCCCAACCTCGGTCCTGGGGGAACACTGTGGCTGCAGGCTATTGTTCCAACCAGATTCCTAATCAGTGACAACACCTGATAGCACTCATCTCATTTAATTAGCTGGTATTTTTTTTCTCTTATTCTACATTCAGAAAAGCACAGCAGCATGATTTTTACATTTATAAGACATTTAGAAATATTTCTGCTTTTGCTATAGATTTAAATGCTTAACTCTATTTTGTTGATTTCTAATTCATATATTGTTCCCAAAACACAGAACTTGGGAAAAAACACATCACTTAATTAGCCCAGGAGTCCAAATAAAAACAGAAGTTGGTTGGAACAAAAACCTGCAGCCACAGTGTGCCCCCAGGACCAAGGTTGGGAAACACTGATTTAAAGGGTGAGGCTGAACAACTAGAAACAGGGTAAGGGTGCATGGAAAGAGAAGTTTACAGTTTGCAGATAAAACAGAAGGGAAATACGATAGAGAACATAAGGAGGATAAGTTAGACTGAAAGGGTTAAAAAGTGATAAGCTAAAATAAAAAAGTCAAATGACTGACTATCTATCTATTATATAGCACCTTTCATATCTATCTATCTATCTATCTATCTATCTATCTATCTATCTATCTATCTATCTATCTATCTATCTATCTATCTATCTATCTATCTATCTATCTATCTATCTATCTATCTATCTATCTACTTCCCTACTTCTTTGTTACCTTCTTAATGTGCTACAAAAATTTTGGATCAAGTTGTTAGACAGGTAATAACAAGTCATAAGTCTTATGGGAGACAATTGACATAACAAGAAACAGATATATGGCTCCAGACTAAAAATTGTCATAGATTAAAAATAAAATGTGTTTGGAAGCTATGCTGAAATAATTTTCTTAAAAATGTCTGACTCCACAGGATAAAGAACTGGCCTGGGGCAAAAGATCAACCTATTCAGCAGAAAAACAAGAAAATAAAATTGTATCTCATACAAAAGATGAAACTCAGTATTTTTTTTTCTTTTATTTTGGAGGGTTATTGTTATATATAGTTCAAGCAAGAGTCTAATAAGTAAAAAGTGAAAACCTCGGTCTGCTTCTGACAGTTGGAGGTGGTAGAGCAAAGTAAAACAAAAGGGTTATAAATAGAACTTTGCTTCTTAGAAAATTGCTGATCTAGAAGGCCCAAGGAGATTTGGAAAATTGAAAACATCTGCACTGATAGGGTTTCTCCATCCTTTCTCATTTTTAAAAGCTTGACATTTAGTGATGTTTTCTGGTTTGTGTAAGTACTAAAACTGATTTCTCTTTTAAACACTTCTATACAATTTTAAAAGCCTGTGAACATGCTTTCCTTTTTTGCTACTTTTGATATTCCTTTTTTCTGTACCCTGCAATTATCCCCCTCCCCAATATAAATTTTGGTTGGCCCAAGATCATACAGTTTAGATTAGTAGCACAAACGTAGCTAGCTCTTGCTGGTCTGCTTATATCCATTGTAATTCAAGAATGACAAACACTAATAAATGGGAATAGCTTTAAATTAGATTAACAATGAATTAAGACAATTGACATTAGTATCCAACATATTTTTCCTTTGAAAAAAAACTAATGTTTTCTTTTATTTCACTAGACTGAAATTCACAATTTTTGAAGGTTTTGAAAAAAATTATGAGACAATTGGTTATCTATTCAAACTGCCAAATATTACTTAGGATAAAGTTATCCATCCATCAACCCGCTATATCCTAACTACAGGGTTACGGGGGTCTGCTGGTGCCAATCCCAGCCAACACAGGGCACAAGGCAGGAAACAAACCCCAGGAAGGGCACCAGCCCACCGCAAGGCACGCCCACATACACCCACACACCAAGCACACACTAGGGACAATTTAGAATCGCCAATGCACCTAACCTGCATGTCTTTGGACTGTGGGAGGAAACTGAAGTACCCGGAGGGAACCCATGCAGACACGAGGAGAACATGCAAACTCCACGCAGGGAGGACCCAGGCAGCAAACCCACTGCGCCATTGTGCCGCCCTAAAGTTATCTGTTGTTTTAATTATATTTGAATATCTAGAAGTCTTCATCTCATCATAGATTTGTCATACATCAAGCAAAGTTTGCCACCTTTCTTATACAAATCACCACCTTCCTCCCATTTGGACTTAAACCATGCATATTAAAAGCTCTGTGCATCTGTCCACTTGAATTAACGTGTGCTCCTAACACATCAAAGCGTGTTGGTGAACTGCTTGACTCCTAAATGCTGTGAGGCAGCACTTGAATCCAGTCCTACCAATTAAAACTCACAACTTCTTCTGTGTGAGCACTAAAACAAATTTTGTCCCTAAAAGCAGCCTACCACCATCTTATAGACCCATAGTAAGCATTGCTGGATTTTGAATCAGTAAAGTACTAATAGATTGTTAGCATTATATTTATAATGCAGGTATTAGTTTGTTATCCTATCTTTGAGGTTAACCCTTAAGATTAAAATGGATAAGGAAATTAGCGAAAGGCATGAAATCAGTCTGGATAGGGAGTCAGTGCACAGTAGGGCCCACTCATGCACTCAGTCGCACTCCCACAGGAGTCACATATGAATGACCACATATCATTGATTTCATGTCTTTGTGGATGTGGGAAGAAAACTCACACAGACATGAGAGAAATATGAAGCTGGATTGGCTATCCACTGTACCATCATGCCATATTGTGAGTTACATGCAGGGCTTAAGTATAATGGTTATGTTATCTTTTCTTTATCTTCTTATAAAAATACAAAATCTCTAATCTAAAAATATATTATTCTTCAATCCTAAATAAAAAATGCAAAAGGTAAACAAACTGAGGCCTACAAATAGCCTAGTTTGATTTGTGATATTATTGTACTAGTATTAGCAGATAGATTTTCGCCACTTTCTTGATGATGCTAGAGACAAGACATTTATACTTTAGGTTTAGAATATAGTATTGGAAAGTCAAGGGACTACCTTAAAGGCTTGCCCCTGTTGAGCTTTATCTTTGCAATGTTTGTTAAAAGGCCAGAGGCAGTCTGTTGGGAGAAGACCCACCATTCTAAGGCATTATAAGTAGACACTTTTAGGTCAGAATTGTAAAGTATGAACTGCACCTGCAAATCCCTGTGCATCATTAAGCACTGCAGCCGGCAACTTGCAAGTGAATGTTTTATGAGCTTTAATAAAATGAACAAAGAGAAACACCTCCCCACTGAGTGGAGACAAGGCAGGCTGGCTGTCTAACCTATGTCTCACAAACAGAGTATAGTTGCTCATCCATTTAAACATGCAGGTGTGGAGCTTTTAATGAATGATACAAAGAGAGAAGGCAAGGAAAATGGGAATAAGGTGTTCAGAGTTATCAAAGCAGAGTACTTAATTAAAATGTGTCAACAGGACAGCCGTAGAATCGTGTGCGTGTACGTATGGAGGTGCCTGGATTCTGTCCAAAGGGATTCATATTTGTGATATATTGTATTTTCTGTATCCTATGTCATAAATCATCTTCTGGCTCAAGCAGCTTTCAGACATGTTAAATTGCTCAGTCTGTCCCAGACTACATGTCAGAAGTCACAGAAGTAGTCTGATAAAGACCACTTTTGTTTTTTTCCCTGATGTTTCTCAAGGCAGGCATTTAGGAACTGAGTAAATGCACCTGTTTGTTAAGTCAGTTCTAATATGAAACAAACAGAGGATTTTGCTTAACAGTCGAATGGTTACATAGGTGGGGACAGATAATTCACTTTTAGTTTGAGTTGTATCATCACCATAAACTGAAGCATTTTCCATAACTCTGCATTCAGATCACGTTTTTGTTATTGATGAAAGTTTGTAATATATCTACTGCGATGCCAGGCCTGCTGACATGTTTTGCAGCATCTGTTGCCATTTTCACAAATATTCAAACTGGAGGTAATTGCCAGCAAATTGTTGACACAATTAACAAAATGAGATTACCAGCTCCATTGCCCACCACTTGTGGATTTTATTAGACTGAATCTGAAAGCTTGTGGCCTGGCAGAGAATTCTTGGTGTGAGAGAATAATAAAAAAGAGGGTTGATACTTTGTCATAAGTACACAGCTGTTAAAAAAAATCACAATTTTAAGTATTTTTCATGTGTTTTCATCTGCTTCTTTTTCCACACTGGTCAATGTGGGTGAAGAAAAAGAGTCAACAAAAATATCAGATGCCAACATTGCACTAACAGAGCAGCTTGCAACAACATAAGGTGCCCTTTTGGAATGCACCATTTTAAGCAATTGGCCATAAAGGTATATTAATAATAATAATAATAATAATACATTTTATTTATATAGCGCCTTTCCCATGCTCAAGGCACTTCACAGAGTTTAAGAAAGAATGGCAGGGTATACAGTATATAGCATTGTACTAAATTAGATAAATAAATAAAGAAGAGTAAGATATTAAATTCAGAGAAAAGCCTAACAGACAGCATAATTGATGGTCTCGCACACACACAGGTCACATGAGCATCTTGACAGAGAGATAAACTGAAAGAGGGGTAATAAAGTCAGGCAGAGCTAAAATCCTTCCTGAACAGTTTTGAGTTATTTTTAAAAATAATTCATGGAGTCAGCTGATCTAATTAATTTCGGTAGGTCATTCCAGAGTCTGGGTGCTATACTGCTGAAGGCGCCGCGGTCACCCATGGAGTGTTGATTAGTGTGGGGTACAACAAGATTACCAGAATCAGAGGACCTTAGTGGGCAGACAGGCACATAGTGATGGAGAAGGTCACTGATTATTAAGTTGTGTACTTTTTGTCGGCTTAAGAGGGTCAACTGAGGGATATGCATAAGCATGTGCAGTGCACAAGGCAGGCCTATACAGAATTATACTAAGCATCAAAAAAATGTATCTAGTTTGTGAAGCAAACAGGCAGTATGTACGGTAATGAATATTCCTTAATGAATTACAGGTTGAAGACATCTGGTTTGAGGCCATGATCCTTTACCCTGACATTGGTCAGGAGAAGACAAACAAACTTGTCATTCACTTTGTAAAAAGGGCGGAGAAACCTTACACTTCACAGCATGAGATATCGAATTTTCTATTAAGATGCAACACAAATTGTCATGTTGAAGATCAACAAAATTATTGGGAAACAGTTCTGTGTCACTGCTACCACCATATACAGTACTTCTAATGGTTGAGTGAAAGAAAAAATAAACAATCACCGTTAGTCTTGATTTTTTAATACTGATCTCACTCTAAGCACATTACAAGGTATACATAATACAAGGCTGGAAGGTTTCTTTTATAAAGAAAGATTATTACTTATAAGTGTTTAAAATTTTTGGTCACTGTGTAAGCAGCAGCCTTTTTACAGAAGCTCTGTATTTCTCAGTTTTTTTTTTCTGAACTTATTTACTGGTTACTAGTCTTATTTAAAATTAGAATTGATCTGGCTCCTGGCTTGTCACTGATAGTAGCCACTAGAAATCGGATAAATTGATTTAAAAAATTAAATTTCCCACCAAACTTCAAAACCCAAGTGCACTTCAAATGGTCTGCAAACTTGGATGGAGTTGCGAAGAGGACCCGAAGGTTGTCTTATATCCGAAACAACTGAAACAGTAAGAAACACTGAGAAAATGGAAGCAGGGTGTATTAAATTCTCCCATAATCAGCTACTTGCACTTATTAAAGAAAGAAAAAGAAAGAAAGAAAGACTAAGTGTAGGTCAGCTTTCCAGATGTTTTGCAGAGAAAACATGTGAGATTTATTTTAATAAACCAGATACCCACTAAAAGGGATTTAGCCCTCTGGCAAACCACATCCGGACAGAAATGTGTAAAACCCCTTTTGAGTCTCCTTGTGTCACTTATTTCTTAGTCCTCTGTTTCCAGTCAGTCCATGCCAAGAAGCTGTTGAACACATCGTTTGCTTTCAATATGGTTTTCCTGACAAATTACTTTTTTCCACTTCTTTGGCCATTGTCATTGTTGTGGTATGAATGCATTAAGAAGTGAGGAATAAAGAGTTGAACACATTGATAATAACTGTAGAATTGTTTGGTAAGTGGTTTTTGCTTGTGACTCATCTTGAAATAAATTTTTTAAATTAATTTTAACTGAGTGTGTGGCATGAAAAGAGTTTGCCTTATACCTCAGATTGCACAGATCATTATAGAACTATCTTCCATACTTAAAACTTTGGAAATGATCATTACAAATGTGTTTTGCTTGTTGCTGATAAAATATACAGTGACCTAAAATGTACTCCTAGGCTGGATATGTACAATAGAAAATGAACTGATGAATGTGTGAAATGTGTGATCCTTTTCTTCTCACCACATCTACAATTATGACAAATAAAACCATTTGGCTCCTGATTATATCTGATATTACCTGAGTTGTTGTTGCAGGACAGTCATTCACCTTGTTGACCACTCAGCTTTTAAATTCAGCATGTGATGTCATAAAATGAGGAAGTGCATGAAAAATTAGAAAAATCCAAGGTTTGAGTTAAAAACGACCAATATGTTCTTGTGAATGAGAAAGTGTTCATCATTCTCTGAGCTTAAAAGAGAAAACTATACTGGTGTGGTGGCTCTGAGGCTAGGGATCTCCACTGGCAATCGGAAGGTTGCCGGTTCGAATCCCGTAAATGCTAAAAGAGACTCTTCTCTGTTGGGCCCTTGAGCAAGGCCCTTAACCTGCAATTGCTGAGCGCTTTGAGTAGTGAGAAAAGTGCTATATAAAGGCAAAGAATTATTATATGCTGTAAAACTTCAGTGGTTTGGTGAGACTTGAGATAGTGCAATACAATATAAAAAAGTGATCGTTATGTTTCTTAGAAAAATGGACCGAGTCTGTTAGTAATGACATTGCATTACTCTTTTGCCATATCTTTCTCTGGGACACTCCAGCTGTCCACTCCAACCATGTTCACTTTGTTTTAAGCCACATCTATCTACTTGCTGTTGCTTGACAAGGTAAATGGCAACTGCAATTACCTTGTGGACACTTAAAGCCATTTGGTTTCAATTATTGGTGTTTTTATAAACAAGCAGAGTCATTGGGGCTGTGAGATCTTCAGTTTATTGTGCTTTATTTTTCAAATCCTCATGTTTTTTACCTCATGCCTTCAGTTTTTAACCACTGCCTTTGGCTGTGTTTGCTTATTAGGTCTTGCCTCCTGATTTTTAACAAATGCTGGATTTTTATTATCTCATAATTTTAATATTATATGATCTGTGTGTTTACTATCTGATAAGTGTCCAGGCACCCCTGATTTCTTTCAACCATATGTCCTTCTTTCTGCGATATGTACATATGAATTAATCTTTGTAATATAATCCTATGAATCTGTAATAATGTTGTTGTGTACTTCAATCCTTCTGTACTTACCCGAGAATACCATACTCATGCAGAGCAACCACAGGAGCTTATCCATAACTGTCGAATATCACAGACTGGAGCAGCATGACCATTTTTGTATTTTATATTTAGAATGTCTTGATAGTCTCCTGCTCAATTCTCTATTCACCTATTGCTGACCTGAAACATTCTGCCATCTGCCTCCGACAGTAAGTTCCATTGCCCTCTAGTGGTTTCTTAGCTGCTAGTACAGTTGAGGTTTTCAGCAGCTGTGTCCTGTAGATGTGATCTAAGTCCATGCAACATGACAGCCTGTGTCAAGCCATGCGTTTACAGCTGAAACTAGAAAAAAGAAAACAATGCAAGTGGGAAGAAAATAAAAGGAGCAACATAGTCACATCTCGTGAGCTTAAGCAACAGCTGCTACTTTGACTTCCTGTTGGTGTAATCAGTCAGAAGAGTTTGGAAGCGTTTATCAAAAACTAATATGCCGTACAAAAGTCAACTACCCATCTGATGACAATGTGCCCTTATGTCAGCTGCCTATAACAAAGGGCACACGTGGCTTTGCAAATGCAAACCAGATCTTTTTAAAAATGAATGGCTGTGCGTGCTTCAACAACTTCATAAAAGCACTTGAAGAGAAACTTGAAAGGGCCTCCCGGGGGAAGTCATTACCAACCCCACCACTAAAGATCTCTTCAAGGGATTAATTCCCAACAACAACCCCAATAAACATTAGCCACAAGAAAGTGTTGTGACAAAGTTGACAGGGAAAAGAGGGTATGTCTCACTTGTTTTTATGAGCAGAATGTCTTTGTAACATTTGAATTTGTTCTCATTGAATTATACCATGAAAGCAATTAATTCGTCCACCATGATTTGGCTTCCTTACCATCATATATTGTAGCTGGGATTAAGAATTTTCATGAGGTAATAACCCAAACTACTTCTCTCATCTCTGTGTTCTTGGAAACACTCCATTTTCTGTCAACAGTTGTTAAATGAAAGCAAAGATCATTTGTTTTGGGTCATAGGAACCAGTACCTAAAGCTAAAGAAGGGTTGGGTATCCAGCTGTTACTACTTCTACTGACAGTTTGAGACAAATTCCTTGAAAAACAATTTGCAATGCTATTGCTTTAAATTTACATTTAGTTGGAAGTATGCATCTCTATCTCCCTGTTCCCCCCCCTTCTCTCAGACCTACCACCACCTTTTTCTTTTTTTTCTCTCAGGTGTTCAGAATATCATGTACTACTTTAGGGGCCATTTTGAGAGGTCCATCAGAGGTGTGGTTTTCACCTCTCAAAGTCCAATGTGGATGTGACTTCACTTTCTCTGGGGTGACAAATGACAGATATTGCATTGCTTTTCATTAGCACCAGGAACCTGGGAGAATAAGGCTTAACCTGGAAAGTATTTTTTTGGGAAATCCCTAAATATATTACAGATACTGTATCTTAAAATGTAAACAGTATTTAAAATGTCCTGTAACACTTGTTCCAACACAACAATATATAATTGTGAATGCTTTGGGGAAAAGCATCTCATAAGAGGAAAAATGTAAATGTAAATATCTTGATAAAACTTAAATGCTTGCTGGGATTGGCCCCTGCTCTGGATAAGCAGGTTTATAAAATGGATGGACCGGTATGTGAAAAGCTGAAGTACATTTTAAGATATCTGACATTCATGTTGAGATATTTCCAAATGTAAATTTGGTCTGCCATACTTTTTGATGGAGACATATTTAACAGTGCCTTAGTTTGGCCAGGTCACATGCAGAAAGCAAATCTATACTGAAGGCATTCTTGCCCTTGGTGCTGGTTTTACAAATTTGGTCTGAATGGATGCTGTTTTATGGAATTCTTGCTTTCTGTGAAAAATGGAGTAACAAAAGGATTTGGTTGCAGACAAATTTTAAGCAGTGATTGTAGTTTGAAATCATTTAATGCTACTTTAAAATGTCAGTTAGTAAGAAGAACATAATGTATACAGGGGGGTCCTCGGGTTACAACGTCTCGACATACGACGTTTCGAGTTTACAACACTCACTCCCATAAAAACTTAAAATAATTGAGATGTGAGAAGGAATAAAGGTAAGCAGACCCCCGTGACCCTGTGTTCGGATTCAGCGGGTTGGAAAATGGATGGATGGATGGATGGATTTTTTACACTCATTTTTTCTGTTACTACAGTACAGTGTACAGTACAGTATATTTATGTCTTTTTCCTTTTTCTGTGGCTTAGTTGTGTTTTTATATTCTAGATTATGATTTAACAAATGTGTTAGGATAGGTAAGTGAGTTAGGCCAGGGTGTGTTTCGACTTACACCAAAATTCGGATTACATCACTATTGTAGGAATGGAGCTGTGTCGTAACCCGAGGACCCCCTGTATAGGCAAATATCAAACACATGGGTGCAGTGCATAATGTAAAACTGCTAAGAAGAAAAAGGTAATAGCAAGAAGAGTTTAAAAAACAGTAAAAAGATCTATAAGCATTGCAAACATTTCTCAGTATCTTTCATATGAGTAACTATACAAACATGCATTACAGTTGATGTAACCAGTACATAAGTAATGTTTTCTGTAGCATTCTTCCTTGTAAATGAAAGACACGTGGAACCAGGCCATCAGCTTGCTTATGCTATTTGGTTTTGTTTCCTGGTGGTTCCTGTTGCTAATAGAAAAGCTTCTTTTTACTTCCAGTATGAGATGCTGCCATTTCCTGTTATTCTCTGCTGGGGCATGATCAGTAACCCAGGTGCCATGCAGTTAAAAGCAAGATGTACACACTGTTTTCCTTTCTGGTTTAACTATATCTTTATTGCAGTCATTTATGGTAGATCTGTCCATAAAAAGCATCAGTCTACAGGTTGTATATTTTATTTGAGAGTGGAAGGGATTATTTAAGGATGCCAAAATGTAATTGTAAATGCCAATAGGGACTCTGCTCTGTTGGGAACCTTGAGCAAGGCCCTTAACCTGCAATTGCTAAGCGTTTTGAGTAATGAGAAAAGCGCTATATAAATGCAAAGAATTATTATTAATATTATTATTAAGCAGATCTATTTAGAGAGAATGCATGGAACATAAACAATGTAGTAACTGCCTTTCTTCAAATGTTGAAGTGTGAAAATTTCAGGAAGAGTCAAATTCCTACATTTTTAATTCTTATTAAACACTAGAAAGATTTCCCAAAGTTATTTAGCTTAGGTTTTATGTAAAATTCTAATAAGTTGCATATGCAGTGCTCCTTTTTAAATAAGATGGCTACCGTAGTTGTTGTGCACATAGTCATAGTTGTTGAGTTTGCGTCTTCACCAGCCTTTTGTACATGCAAAGAAACCTGTGATGTCAAGACATGTGAAGCATAGTTGAATAAGCATGTTTCTAAATAAATCAAAAAATGTAAATGCAAACAATGCTAATTATGCCGAGAATCTAACACATCACAAAGTGTTTGCCGGCCGGGGTAGGTAACTTGTGTCAGTTTCTCGGATGCATCCCTTTTAAGAATGAAGAATTAGGGGAATTAGGCATAACCAATAAGGGGGCTGAACTAAGGCCTCCATCAGATCATGAAATGCTGCTTCTGCACATGGGGGACCTGCATAACCTGATTAGGTTGCCTACATGTAATTTCTGTGATTGTAGTGGCTCTAAGAAATGTGCTTTACAAAACTTTGCTAGTGTTCCACCAGTCCTATTAGTTTTTGGTTTTGGTCAGTCAAGAACACACTTTGAACATTTGTGAATTGAAGTATCACCACATAATCCAAATGTTTTGCCTAAGCTATCCCAATGTGATATTTGGTGGGATTTATATGCAGGCAAGCATTTTATTTACTTCTAGGTGGGATTTGAGCTCTTTCCAGAGTGCAAGCTGCACTGTATGCTCACTAGGGTTGTAGGAGTCTGTTCACCAGATGCTGCAATATACCTTCTTTCTTTTTTGAGCTCAAATTCAAAATCATGGTACTGTGAGTTGTCCGAAAGAGAGCTAAAAGTTGTTTTCTACTTTGTCTGGTCATTCTAAACTTATCTACAACACTTTTAAGGGTAGTCATTAATCTTTTTTTAACCTTTGTTGAATTCGTGGAGCTATTACAAAAATCTCCTTACTTTGTCACAGTTGGTCCTAACATACTGTAGTTGAATTAGTCATTAGCTGTAGAATCTTTAAAACTTCAGTTCTTGTTATCAAATAACATGTAGTTCAATTTTCCTCCTTTCATTCCAAATCCTGGTTTGATTTTTCCGTATCCAAGACACCGGAGTTATTAATTTCATATGAAATTGGACACAGATTAGAATCTACAACCTCCAGATGCTTACAACTAAATATTCATACTTTTTTTGCAATTCACTGTGGGTTCTGAGACAAATTTTAAATCTTGGGTTGGTCACCAGCCCATAGCAGAAGCCTACTTACTTTTCATTTCTGGAATACAAAACGGCCACATGCTACATTTATACTTCATTTCATTTGTTGCACCTCAACAACACAAAGTCTATGAAAAAAAATTTAATTTAACGAAAGGGCCCTGCCAGTATGCTAACTGTGAGAGAGGAATACATTCTTTTTAATGGAAAGTAGTTACTTTTTTATTGCACAGTATAATGTTTCAGTATCAGTTCATCCATCCAAACCTAATTCTGAATAAAAATCTTTATATACAATTAAGAATGATTGGTTGATTCTGTTCCTACACATATGTAACTGCTTCCCTACATGGTTCAATAAGGTTGACAGTAAAGGAGTGAAAGTTCTGTTGCGATTCAAATGCTTCATGCTTGTGATGCAGAAGACTAAGGAACAGCTGATGTGCCAAAGGACCGTAGAATTTTAAGTATTTGTCTTTTAAGAAGTTTGTGTTTTTGTTCATATTAGGATAATTAAAGGCTTCAGAATGGGTCATTACTTTGTACAAAAACCTGCTGCTGATAATAGCTTTTTGTTTCTGCTGTATATATCATGTTTGCTGAAAGGAGGGTGGAGCAGCACTACAAATCTTAAAACAGTGAGGGAAATACCCTTTTGTAGTCAGATTGTAGCTCCGGTCTTTCTAGGGTGGTTTACCTCAAGTCACATTCATAGACTCTGAGACGTTAGCAAGGCTGATTTGTTTTGTCGGTTTGCTGCTTCCTCAGCTCCAGAGGAATGCAGAGGTGGAGGTTTCGGAGATGGGGGGGGGGGTGTCATGGGGGGAGGGATATGGTGGGTTACCTAACCTCGGATTCTCCCCCTGAGGCAAATTCATCATATAAACAGTGAGGGGGGAAGGGAGAATAAACAAAAAATCAACAAAAGCCAGTTTCACAGAACTACTCATGAAGCACCTGGAAAGCTGGTATTTCTGTATAATTGGCTACATTCACTAAGATGAAATGCAAACATCAACTTGGGTTAGACTGGGCTTCCAGAAAATTCAAGAAACTGAGTGTAGAACACACACTTTGCAGTACAAAGAGACAAATAAAATTACTTAGGAAGACAACTGAAAAGAGTTGCACTATGTAAAAAGTCAAATTATCATTTAAAAAATTGTTTGAGTTTTTAATGCTTAAAACAGGGATTGAATGCCAGCTGTGGAGAAAGCAGGAGTAGCTTGTAATTGAGGATGACAGGCACTGTATATAATTTTTCAATTATGTGGGTTTTTGTTTGTGTTTAACTTGCATCTGCTGGTAATAAGAAAGAGATGTGTCACTGAGAACTCTGCCAATTAGTTTAATGAGTACAGAAACAAAAAAATCCTCAATTACACGCATTCTCTTTAATTATGCAAAAGCCAATCACATTCTGAGATGCAGAGGACATCTTAAATTGAGGATCTTGTCATGGAGAAAACAATAAAGCGAGTATGCTATTCAGGAAAATTAGAGAGGCGATCAGCATTTTCTTCTTTCGGCTGCTCCCGTTAGGGGTTGCCACAGTGGATCATCTTCTTCCATATGTTTCTGTCCTTGTCATCTTGCGCTGTTACACCCATCACCTGCATGTCCCCTCTCACCACATCCATAAACCTTCACTTAGGCCTTCCTCTTTTCCTCTTCCATGGCAGCTCTATCCTTAGCATCCTTCTCCCAATATACCCAGCATCTCTCCTCTGTACATGTCCAAACCAACGCAATCTCACCTCTCTGACTTTGTCTCCCAACCATCCAACTTGAGCTGACCCTCTAATGTGCTCATTTCTAATCCTATCCATCCTCGTCACACCCAGTGTAAATCTTAGCATCTTTAACTCTGCCACCTCCAGCTCTGTCTCCTGCTTTCTGGTCAGTGCCACCGTCTCCAACCCATATAACATAGCTGGTCTCACTACCATCCTGAAGACCTTCCCTTTCACTCTTGCTGATACCCGTCTGTCACAAATCACTCCTGACACTCTTCTCCACCCATTCCACCCTGCCTGCACTCTCTTTTTCACCTCTCTTCCACAATCCCCATTACTCTGTACTATTGATCCCAAGTATTTAAACTCATCCACCTTCGCCAACTCTACTCCCTGCATCCTCACCATTCCACTGACCTCCCTCTCATTTACTCACATGTATTCTGTCTTGTTCCTACTGACCTCCATTCCTATCCTCTGTAGAGCATATTTCCACCTCTCCAGGGTCTCCTCAACCTGCTCCCTACTATCACTACAGATCACAATGTCCTCAACAAACATCATAGTCCACGGGGACTCCTGTCTAATCTCGTCTTTCAACCTGTCCATCACCATTGCAAATAAGAAAGGGCTCAGAGCCGATCCCTGATGTAATCCCACCTCCACCTTGAATGCATCCGTCACTCCTATTGCAGACCTCACCACGGTCACACTTCCCTCGTACATATCCTGTACAACTCTTACGTACTTCTCTGCCACTCCCGACTTCCTCATACAATACCACAGCTCCTCTCGAGGCACCCTGACATATGCTTTCTCCAAGTCCAAAAAGACGCAATGCAACTCCTTCTGGCCTTCACTAAACTTCTCCATCAACATCCTCAGAGCAAACATTGCATCTGTGGTGCTCTTTCTTGGCATGAAACCATACTGCTGCTCACTAATCATCACCTCAGTTCTTAACCTAGCTTCCACTACTCTTTCCCATAACTTCATGCTGTGGCTCATCAATTTTATCCCCCTGTAGTTACTACAGCTCTGCACATCCCCCTTATTCTTAAATATTGGCACCAGTACACTTCTTCTCCACTCCTCAGGCATCCTCTCACTTTCCAAGATTCCACTAAACAATCTGGTTAAAAACTCCACTGCCATCTCTCCTAAACACTTCCATGCTTCCACAGGTATGTCATCTGGACCAACGGCTTTTCCATTCTTCATCCTCTTCATAGCTGTCCTTACTTCCTCCTTGCTAATCCGTTGCACTTCCTGATTCACTATCTCCACATCATCCAACCTCTTCTGTCTCTCGTTCTCTTCATTCATAAGCCTCTCAAAGTACTCTTTCCATCCGCTCAACACTCTCTCCTCACTTGTGAGTACATTTCCATCTTTATCTTTTATCACACTAACCTGCTGCACAGCATCATTGAATTAAAAAAGAAAAATATCCATATTTTGTATAGAGAAAGTTAAAAAAGGAATTTAATTTTAGGTAATTACATTTTATGTTTGTCAGGCTGCCTTAAATGCAATTTTAGATGCCTCCTGACTGCTTTACGCTAAACTTTCCCACTTTATCAGCTTGGATGTATTTGTTTAAAAGAAAGTAATTAGAAGTCACATTCCTGCCTTCTTATATGGTTTTTGCTGTGACCAGCAATCACCTACAGTATATACAGTTTGTTTTGGCAAGATATGGCAGGGGATTGTCATGCTGCTTTGTAGCTCCAGAATGCTGGGTTCCCATCCAAGCCCACTGTTTTTCTAGACGTAGAGTTGGTAAGTTCATACTGATTCTGTGTGGGTTTTCACTAGAGGCCTCTGGTTTTCACTCATGATCCAAACATATGCATATTTAATTAATTGATTTCTCTAAACTGACCTGTTATGAGTTGATGCAGGGATGCGCCAAAGAGCTCAAACTAACTATCCATATAGTTTTGGGTTTTTTTTTTCCAATGCCTTGCACCAAGTAAAGCTGTGATAGGCACTGGCCCTTGCATCCTGAGCTGGATTAAATTCATTCAGTGTTGATTAGATGTTATCCAAAGGACTGAGTGAAGAGTTTCCAAAGTTGATGTTTTCTAGTAATAATGAACAGAAAGCACAATCTTAAACAAATCTTTTAACCACTGACTGCTTCTGTGAAAACTACAACAGTTTTTTTGTTTAGTAAATCTCCGGTAGCAAAAAACAAAAACAAAACAGCAAACAAGGAAATTGTGAACTTATGTGTTTGTTAATATGAAAGGAGGGCTGTGGAGTCGGAGTTGGAGTCGAGGAGTTGGAGACAATTTTGGGTACCTGGTGTTGGGGTCAGAGTCGGCAAAAATGTACTGACTCTGACTCCTAATAAATTTAAATTGTAATGAAAAAAAATACAGCAAGTTCAAATGTCCAATTTCACAAACAATAGTCATAATTATGTACTTCTCTGATGTAAGAATAAAGCCCAGTGCATAGTTGTGTTACTATTAGTGTGAAATTCAGCTGAGCGATTATACAACCTGACATTCACATATTGTAATCTGGATTATGGTACATTACAAAAAGTGTTTTCATTTTATTTCAGATATAATGTGCTTAACAAGTTCATGTGAGTGTAAACAAGTGTAATGATGTAGGTGGAGGTGTGTGCTATGGCCTGATGTGTGTTCAGGGGTTTAAACTGGCCAATACGGTAGAGAGTCAGCTTCCTAGCCAATAGTTCTGTGCTTAAATGATGTGTATGTTGCCTTCCTTCAATCAACATGGTAAATACATTGGCATATTAAATACAGAGGAGTCGGAGTCAAAAGTACCAGAAACTAAAGAGTGGGAGTCGAAGGATTTATCTACTGACTCCACAGCCCCCTACTTTCTATTAGAAGGTATTTAGTTTGGACCAGAATATCTGATTAAATTTTGTTTTTAGTGATCTATTGGATATCTTGCTTAGAAACCTAAGGTTACTAAAGGATTTAGTATGGCTCTCTCTTTGGCATTTTGGAATATTGCATTAGAATAAATTAGTTAAGATTAGATTAACTTTATTAATTCCAAAAGGAAATTCAGATGCATGCAATCATCTGAACAGAGCAGTGTTATCCATTGAGTAAAATTCTCATTGAGTCCTTTTTCTCTATATTTATAATTTAGGAGACAAAAATGGGGTTAGGAGGTAAAAATTACCAAATATAAAAAAGAAAGAGCAAAATTAACGTAACTTGCCTAAGTGAAATTGCACAATTGTTTATAGTCAGGGATATGGGGATTACAGCGCCATCATATACAGTGCAGGTAGCAAATCTGAATGGGGAAAATCGTCTGTTTCAAAGCACACATACTCGTGTAACCACATTGACTAATACAGTCTGCATGTCTTTGGAACTTGAGAGAAAAATTGGAGTATCTAAAGAAAAACCAACATGAATAGAGGGGAAATGTGGACACTCCACACAGAGACAGGGCTAGGATTAGAACTAAGTGTCCTACTGCTGATTGGCAACCTGCACTTGAGTTTTTAAAACGTTTTTAGTCATTAATCTATGAATAATATTTAGGTCTGTATTTTTTTTCTTATAACATCTTTAATCACCAAACAACATACATGTACAGCATGATTAAATTGTAACATTGTTATTTAGCTTCCTCATTACATTAAAACATTAGAAATTTTGACAAGAAAAGGTCAGTCATATTTGCCTGTGTTTTTCAAAATAACATTGGGTTGAATTTTGAAACCATACTATTTGGTAATTTGTTCCCTGTATCTATGGTCCTCTGTGTGAACATCTAATGTCTGTTTGAAAACTACCCTTCACATGTTTCCATTTATATCCCAATGTTCTTGTTGAAGAACTTAATTTAAAACAATAACCAGGATGCACTACACTAAATCCTTTCATAATTAAAACAACTTCTACTGTGTCATCTCTTGGATCTCAATTTGCTTAAACTGAAAAGGTTCAGCTCCTTCAGTCTTTCTTCATACAGTAGGTCATACTTCACAGTCAGCCTAGTCACTTTAGTGCTGCTGTCTTTTTGTAATTTTGTAATTACAGTGATTCAAGAGACCCTTTCTGATGTTTAAACTGATTATAGGTATTTTATATGACCTTTACATTGTAAACAAGTATTTGCCTATTCGTAACTTGGTACTGTATGATTATGACAGTTCATGAAGTTGAATTTAACTAAGAGTCTATTAAAATAACTCACAGTTAGCAGTAAAATGATTACCCTCCCTTTCTGCAACAATATAATTAAATAATTCAGTATATCATATTATTCTAATACTATAATAGATTCAAGATTAACCAATTATACAGGGTCATCAAAAAAGGTTTCTGAAAGTTAAGTTATATATATATATATATATATATGGTTGAAATAGTTTACTGTCAAATAATACAAAGAGTACGCAACACATGTTTCGCCCTAATTCTGGGCTCATCAGGCGTACACACTCACACTCATATATATATATATATATATATATATATATATATATATATATATATATATATATACATACAGTGCATCCGGAAAGTATTCACAGCGCATCACTTTTTCCACATTTTGTTATGTTACAGCCTTATTCCAAAATGGATTAAATTCATTTTTATCCTCAGAATTCTACACACAACACCCCATAATGACAACGTTAAAAAAGTTTACTTGAGGTTTTTGCAAATTTATTAAAAATAAAAAAATTGAAAACTCACATGTACATAAGTATTCACAGACTTTGCCATGAAGCTCAAAATTGAGCTCAGGTGCATCCTGTTTCTCCTGATCATCCTTGAGATGTTTCTGCAGCTTCATTGGAATCCACCTGTGGTAAATTCAGTTGATTGGGCATGATTTGGAAAGGCACACACCTGTCTATATAAGGTCCCACAGTTGACAGTTCATGTCAGAGCACAAACCAAGCATGAAGTCAAAGGAATTGACTGTAGACCTCCAAGATAGGATTGTCTCGAGGCACAAATCTGGGGAAGGTTACAAATCTGCTGCTTTGAAGGTCCCAATGAGCACAGTGGCTTTCATCATCCGTAAGTGGAAGAAGTTCAAAACCACCAGGACTCTTTCTAGAGCTGGCCGGCCATCTAAACTGAGCGATCGTGGGAGAAGGGCCATAGTCAGGGAGGTGACCAAGAACCCGATGGTCACTCTGTCAGAGGTCCTCTGTGGAGAGAGGAGAACCTTCCAGAAGGACAACCATCTCTGCAGCAATCCACCAATCAGGCCTGTATGGTAGAGTGGTCAGACGGAAGCCACTCCTTAGTAAAAGGCACATGGCAGCCCGTCTGGAGTTTGCCAAAAGGCACCTGAAGGACTCTCAGACCATGAGAAAGAAAATTCTCTGGTCTGATGAGACAAAGATTGAACTCTTTGGTGTGAATGCCAGGCGTCACGTTTGGAGGAAACCAGGCACCGCTCATTACCAGGCCAATACCATCCCTACAGTGAAGCATGGTGGTGGCAGCATCATGCTGTGGGATGTTTTCCAGCGGCTGGGACTGGGAGACTAGTCAGGATAAAGGGAAAGATGACTGCAGCAATGTACAGAGACATCCTGGATGAAAACCTGCTCCAGAGCGCTCTTGACCTCAGACTGGGGCGACGGTTTATCTTTCAGCAGGACAACGACCCTAAGCACACAGCCAAGATATCAAAGGAGTGGCTTCAAGACAACTCTGTGAATGTCCTTGAGTGGCCCAGACAGAGCCCAGACTTGAATCCGATTGAACATCTCTGGAGAGATCTTAAAATGGCTGTGCACCGACGCTTCCCATCCAACCTGATGGAGCTTGAGAGGTGCTGCAAAGAGGAATGGGCCAAACTGGCCAAGGATAGGTGTGCCAAGCTTGTGGCATCATATTCAAAAAGACTTGAGGCTGTAATTGCTGCCAACGGTGCATTGACAAAGTATTGAGCAAAGGCTGTGAATACTTATGTACATGGGATTTCTCAGTTTTTTTATTTTTAATAAATTTGCAAAAACCTCAAGTAAACTTTTTTCACGTTGTCATTATGGGGTGTTGTGTGTAGAATTCTGAGGAAAAAAATGAATTTAATCCATTTTGGAATAAGGCTGTAACATAACAAAATGTGGAAAAAGTGATGCGCTGTGAATACTTTCTGGATGCACTGTATATATGCACTGTTCGTTTGTCTGTCCAGGATTTAAAATCACCTGTAGCTTGCATACCGTTTGACTGATTAACCTGAAATTTGGTACACATATACTACATGATATCTACTATCCGCTTCCGGGTTGATAATTGACATCCTCTTTTTATTTTTATTTTATTGTAGAATCAACTCTCGGGCAGCAGGGTGTCCGTGCGGCACATGTGTACGGGCGCCATTCTCATCCTTACCACCTTTGCTGTCACTTTCCCTACCTCTTCATATCTTAAATCATTCTTAAGGCAGATTGAATACTTAAGTGCCATCTTAAGTGAAAAATTAAAGTAAAATGTACTAAGTAATTACAACACAAACACTGACTTAATCACTTTTAAAATGAAAAGATGCTGACAAAAGAAGAGAAGAAGTGGGCCGCTAGGGTGGAGCAAAGAAGAGCTGCTCAGGAAGCAGCAAGCGCATCAACCTCTGAGCAAACGAATGCTAAACGTATAGAGAAAGAGGATGAAAACTAGGAATGCTCAAGTCAAGTGTATTCACTGCACGTTATCATGCAGTGCACCGTTATATATATAATATATATATACAGTATATATATATACAGTATATATATATAATATGGAAAAAAAAACTTTTTTAAGCATTTAGTGTCATAACTATTTAGGGCTCAATGAGAGCCCTTAGTGTTAGAAACAGTAGCAGATATGTGTTATAAGCCCAGGTGATTATTCTTCTAAGAAATGAGTGCAAAATTGGCACCTTCTCTTCAGCACTAGGTCACAATGAGAAGGTAGTCCGGTGGAAAGTCGGAAGACTGAGAACAGAATTAAAGGTAGACATGCAGTGTGTCGTTTGGTCACTTTCTGAATTCAGTCCTTTACTTTTGCCCCAGCTGTCTCTGAACAGAGGGAGATACAGGTGATATGTGCAAAAGTACCACATGTTGTAAAGCTACAAATATATATTAACATTACAACTATTTAAAGTATGATATTAGATGTTAAGAGTTTATATACATTACATCACATCACCGAATTCTGTTCAGTTTTTTACTCAAGAATATTTAGAAACCTCCACAATCTTTATTGATACTGTAACTTTACCTCAATTGAAGTTACTGATGGCAGTTTCCTTAAAGGCAATTTTTTTTTTTTTAGTTTGGCTCTCACAGATGTAACTAAACAAAAATGTTATTTTTAGTTGGGTTATGGAACTGGTCAGAACATTCAATTTGTCTGTCAACAATAGAGCCAAACCACATATATACTGTATATTTATAGCAAGAGAAAAGTTGCCAGTTACTTTGATTGGATGACCCTGTACAGATTTCACATGCAGGCAGACCACAAGAGTGGTTGCAGTCTGAAGAAATGGAGCTGCGCAGATACTTACAAAAGATCAGAGATTTCTGTGCTCTATATTTTTTGCTGTAGGTGCTGAAATGACAAATTATGATTCACAATGTCAGTCACTTCTCAGAGTTCTGTTGTAAAGGTCGCAAACAAAAAGTAATTAATATTAAACTGAAAGCACCATAAAGGAATACAAATTTATGATCATGTTTCCATGACATAAATCTTTTGCAGACAGGGACACCTGCTCTATCCAAGGTGATCCGTATGGTTCTAAACAAGCATGTCTGCAGGGTCTCCTCCCAGGTGGTCTACTCTTTTAAAAGAGACTGCTATGGTTAAAACTTGTCTGTTATATGCTAACAGTCTTTGGTGAAAAGAGAGATTATCACTTGGCTTCTTTCTCTTTAAATGTTTGTAGAAGAGTAGTGTACTCTAAAACCTCCTTATAAATCCAGTATATGTCAGGGCAACATGGATCAATCATAGGCATAGCTGGATGGGGGTTTTGGGCCTATAATCTGTGACATTTCCAACTGATTGATCACAGACAGATTTATGATTCATGTACTTTGTCATCCACTTCTGAAATTAATTCCTGGATACGCCTTGGTATCAATTTACTGATAATAAAAGAATCTTAACTACAGAATAAAACAAATATTTGGCAGGAGATTTTTTCAAACTTTAATTTAAATTACTAGGGGCCTTCACCCCCTGCTTGCTTCGATCGCCAACCCCCATGTTTGGTTTCCCAGATACAGACTTTTAACATTTTTTTTTCTTTGAATTGTTGCTATTTCATTAGTTTCACTTTTATTTCAGAACTTCTTTAAAAACAATATTTGTAATCTTTCGAGGCCCAACATGCTGAATCTTTTTAATGAGGTCCATGAGACATGTGTTTAATGACTTGGTTTCTCTGTTTGGTATTTCAGCACAGACAAAACGATCGGCATCATCAGCATTTAATAATTTTTTTTGCAAAGTAACTAATAAATGCATGTGAGGTAAACCCTGTTTTTGAAATTCTCTGACTTGAACTTCAAAGCCTTACAATATTTACATACTTCTGACATATCACCTATGTCCATATATTCAATGTCTATTCGCCTTTTCATTATTTCTCCGAGTAATAATTTCTCTTTGTTTGTGCTAATGCAATGTTTACTTTCTTTGTTTTTACACTTTTGTTTTTTTCTGTTTTCATATTCTGTATCTTGCTCTGCATGTGTTTCGCGCCTATGTTTTTTTTTTGAGTCTTTTGAAATCCAATTTTTATTATCTATAACCTGCTCTGCATGTGTTTGGCCCCTTTGTTTTTTAACCTCTTTATGACGTTTTTCTTTGTTTTCTACTCTTTGTCTTTTATTTCTGACCTCACTTTGTCCTGCTATTTTTTCAATTACACCTGGTCTGTGATGATTATTTTCCCTTTTTTCGAGAAATAATTTCCTTTTGTTTGTGCTAATGTGATCTTTACTATCTTTTTTTGATACTGTAGCGACCTCCGTGTCCGGCTCGAAAAGAGAAGAAGTAAAAATTAAAACAGACAGACGTAGTAAAGTCTCACAAAAGTTTTACTTGAACAATCAAGAAAAAGAACGGCAACTTCGTAACCCCAAACACAACCTTCTAGCACCCTCTCCAACCCCTCCTCCCGTCCTGCCACCCACCCCTTACTGCATCAATCAATACCCCGCTGTCAGTCTTCCGTGCTGTACTCCGCCCTCCCTCAATCTAACCGAACAGTCACTCAAAAAAAAAAAAAAGGCTTCAACCTGCCATCGTTTTTTTTTTTACCCTTGTGAATTCAACTGCTTTCATAATCTCTAACCTGCTCTGCATGTGTATAGCGCCAATGTTTTTGAACGTCTTTATGAAGTTCTACTTTGTCTTTTACTCTTTGTCTTTTAATTCTGAGCCCGATTGGGCGTGCTTTTTTTCAATTCCACTTATTTCGGGCTGATTATTACTTTCCTTATTTTCTGAATTTGCACCTCAGTTATTCTTTTTCTTTTTTGCATTTTTTTCTCGACAATGCTTTTGAGTCTCTTTTCTCCATGCTGCTCTTTCTTCTTCTCTTAGTCGTCGATGTTTCATCTATAACGTTATTGTCCTTTTACGCTTTATATGCGCTGAGAGCCCTGGATCTGTGTGTGCTCAAAGCCTTGATATGACTGAGTGTTTTGCTACCCGTGGTCTTATTTGATATTGGTTGTAAGTAGGGCGTGTCTTGCAAGAATCTCATGTTCTACGTCCCTGCGAGACGGTCCTGGGTCAATCTCTTGGCACAAAGTCTCATGTTTAAGGTCCCCGCGAGATGCTCCATGTCCAATCCCTTTCATCTCACAGGTCTTTTAAGCGTCCTCCGTGATCTTCATGTGAAGATCACGTCTCGTCTCCCTAGTCATTCTCTCCCAGGATTTTTTTTTATAATCAAGAGATAGGTTTATTGAGTTATTATTGTCATGTGTACCAAGTACAATAAAATTTGTTTTTGCATGTACTTATCAATATGCATATTGATTAGTGCATTGCCAGGATATAAAGAATAAAGCAATATATCATATTAAAACAGTAGATTAATTTCAGTAAGCATACTCCCTTACATCCTAAACAGTGCACAGTAGTATTCATGTTCACAAACAGTGCAATATCAAGCAGTGTTTTACTTGTAGATCAAGAATTATGGAACACTGTGCTCTGGATAGACGTTAGTTGTTTTGCTACAATAAAAGACTTCACCTTTAGTGGCTTTTTGGTTGTTTTTAGGGCCTGAGGAGCCTGTTGTCATTTCATTCAATGTAAATTGACTAATGCATGATGGACTTCCACCTCACCCAAAGCTTGTTCTTGCCTTGTCTTCAATACTATTGTGGTAGACACCAGCTCATGTAACTCTGAAGTGAACTAACTCATTGGACAGTGCATGGACAGAACAGGGAATACTTCAACAAATTGTGAAGCATCTGGAGCAAGGCAGGAGTCAATGAACCTTGAAAGAGGCACCAACCAGTTCATTGCACGGCAGATGTACTTGCAAGCCTACACGTTCTGAAACTAGGTCAATTTAGAATTTCCGGTTACTCTAAATAATGCATCTTTGAAGGTGAAACAAGAGTAACCAGAAAAAAACCCTCCATAGAAGATATGCACATCCAGTGCTGACAGTGACCAGGTCAAGGTGCTTGCTGACTGTTAGATACCAGTGCTAATCAATGTGCCATTCTGTTCTAAAACTGATAATAATTTATTCCATTTTTGTAACATTAAATTGTGGAAAGCAATTTTTTATTCTTGCGATTTTAGTTGATCATATTCTTAGAAAGGTTAAGCTTGTATTATATAGTGATGATGACAGTACTGGCATGGCAGTTAATTCCACACTTTAGATAGACAGAACTCTGGGAACTAAGTGCTGTGCAATTTTCAGCAAATGTTTTTTTAAGAACAGCCGTATTAAATTAGAAGATAAACAGCGATAATTTTAGAAAACATGCTTTGATCAACATAATGAAAAGATTAAAGGAAACCAATATTTCAGTGAAGGCAGGTTTGGCTTCATAAAATGATTTGTGGCAGTGGTTCTATCCTTCAACAAAAAAAGCACACACACACACACTCATATTACATTCCCCTTTATTCCCCTTTCTGATACTTGAATGTTTCATTCATTATGCATTACATTTGACTTCTCAGTGATATCCTTGGCCATTTTCCTTTGTTGATTTTGGTCTGAGTAAACTGATTTTATCTGTGTATTTCTTTTTTATCTATAAAAAAGCATCTAATTCTTAAACTCATATATTCAAATTTTGAATGTCAAGAATATGAAATCTGTCAATTAGTGGCGGGTTTTAGGGAGGAATCAATCTTGGATGGAGTGTGTGTCCATTGTAAACCCATGGAGGCACACACTCAGCCAGTTTAGGATCAGGAAAAACTAGACAACCTGGCGACAAAGGAGGAACTTGCACACTTCACAGGGACAGTGACCAGGTTGCATTTCAAATTCAATCCGCTGGCTTTCTGATGTACCAGACTGCGTCTTTTTTATTGAAGATATATCTTGCAGTTGTCAGTATGGACATGTATGTTCCTGTGTTGCTAATGCATGTCACAAGGATAGGGTCAGAAGTCTATACACATCAACTGGCTTATACACCTTTTTATCTGATTTGTGCTTACGGATCAATAGTTAGATTTTGATGGCTTACCATGTCCAGTCATCTCAAGAACAAAATATTTTAAAATCTCCAGGTCAAAAAGGAGCATTTTTGATAAAAATGTATATGTGAATCAGTCAGTGGCATTTTATTTTATATAGGGTCTTTCACTGAATCTGTTTACCTCCTCCACATCTATAAATAACATCTTACTTGATACAGAACACTAATAAAATGTCTGTGGCTCTCATCTCACACATTTGAGTTTCTAAATCATGTCAAAAACTATTGCCGCCCACAGAGTTCATCCTTTGCTTTGTTCATCCTTTAAAACAAAACTAAAAACAGGGTGGTTGTGATTTACTCGTTTTGCCCCTGAAGGTACAAAAAACCTACTACCAGGTTATCTTCAACAGTAACTGTGGCAGTGCCGAACAGTAGACGGTAAAGGAGAGCATATTAAAGAGAAAAGAGAAAAACAAAAACATTATCAAAAGTGTTGTCAAACTGCCAAAATCCCTGAAATACCCTGGAGTCAGGAAACATAAAGTACAGAAAACAGAGATACTGTAACATTTGCCGTTCTCTGATGAGATAATGGCTTCGTTGTCTCTGAAAGTAAACTTCTGAAGTCTTGGCAATTTTACACTCCTAGGATGAAGACATATTCATTCTTTTATTCAATTCAATGTGTTTGGAGTCAAATATTCACAAGATAGGTAGCACAGTGGTTAGCAATATACCTGAGGAGTCTTTGGTTCAAATTCCAGCCAAAACACTCACACTGTGACATCTACATGTTCTTCTGGTGTTTGAAAGGGTTTTTCTCTATTTGTTACGATCTTGTTTCAAAAGTCAGAAGACAGCCATATTATTTTAACTGATGTCTCTAAATTAGCCCAGTATGAGTAGGTGTGTGCTGGAATGTGCCATACAATGGTCCAGGGGTGACTGCTGCCTTGCTTCTAAAGATGAAAAGACAATCTCCAGTTCTATATATATTTGGAATGTAATAAGTAGTTTTGAAATATGAATGGGTGACTGAATGAAATTTTGGAAGATAAATACTGTATATTGTATGCCTTAAAATGGTAAAGTAATTACAGAGATACAGAAGGAAATGAAAATATGATCCACCCATGGGTATTCAAACCCACATTATTCAGCCGAAGGTCTCAGGACTGTCCCAGCAACGCTGTGCTCAATGCAGACTGGAGTACCAGTCTATGATGTGGTACACACATTCACTGTAATGGAGACTGTACCTCTACCTGACCCAGTCTCTAAATATTAGAAGCTCTTGTATTAAATTTTACAACCCACTTATTTTGTGATAGGATTATGGAGAGGAAAAGCCCATCTCATGAGATTTGGGTACTGTAATAAGTTTATATGTTTAATATGTCACTGTGCTCTGTACAAAAAATATTTTTTAAATTTGCTTCTTCTCATATGTACAGTTAACACAAAGCCAGATTTAGCACACAGGGGCTCATCATTTAGAACTGCTAGGCAAGCATTTTAAGACAAGACAAGTTAAGAACAACTGTAAATGGGCAACATGCACTATTTCTGTGTGTTAGAATCAGCATGAAATTGTATTATTCATCTAAGTGGGGGCCTGCACATGGAGAAAGAGTATAAAGCCTTGGAACATTGCCCGGTACACCTTTGAAGCCGACAGACGGATGGGAGATAACGTCATCCGATCCTGAAAATCCTTCCAGCGCAGTGACGAAAATGACAGACTGTATACATTGAGCTCCCACTTCAGTAATGGTCTTGTCATGGCTTCCTTTGTTATGCCGCATAAATCGTCATTAAAGAAAGCTAAGTTATTTCTCTTATGTGATTTCTTACCGCCGTATCACTAAGGGAGGGGTATCACCTTTTAATATCATATCTATGTAGTTTCGGGTTATGTAATATGCCGCAATTATAAAAGAACTTATTTCAACCAGGGAGCTAGAGCCCCCTGCTGGATAGAGGTACACAGCAGGAACCAACCTTATGTTAGACCAGGCATACATATGCTCCCATAGTTATTCATACCAGTCTAATGTAGGGATGCTAATTAACGTAATCAGAGTTAAATATCACAATAACTTTGACTAAATGAGCCAGGTTAATATGTCCAGGATAAACCCATATAGACAGAGAGAAATGGCAACCTAATCGGACTGAAATATTAAAACAATGTAGTCTAAATAAACCAGGCTGATATATCCACAAGGAGAACCAACCTAATCAGGGTTAAATATTAAAACAAATCATCCAATTTGGGGTCACATGGTGCCAGAGTGAAGCCCAGTAGTACAAGATGGGAACCACCATGGACAGGGTCCCAGTCCATCATGGGGCACACTCACCCTCACTCTCACTCTCATCCTCACAGAGGCCAAAAATTATAATCACAATTTGACGTAACCTACTTGTCTTTAGTGACGTAGAAGGAAAACTGAAAAATCCACTCAAAATTCCCATATAGACAATGACTGGACAAATTCCAACCCAGGATATGGATCAATGAGCCAACACTAGCAACCACTGCACCACTGTGTTAAAACATCAATAAATATTAAAAAGAGGTTTTGACTTTATAAGCCAGGCTAATGTATTCTGAGAAAACCCCACACACATACAGGGAAACATATCAACACCACAGAGACAGGCCAGAAATCCACCTGGAGCTGTGTGGCTGTAGCCCAAACCCTCTTGTTATTTTGTACAACTAACTTTATTGGTTTCCAGGCTCCCTCTAGTGCACATATACAGTATGAGGGTGACTTCATCATTGTGATAGACATTCAGTATGAATTGGCACATAAAGTTAATTCTTGTCAAGTGAACATGTTCTTTATATGTATGACAAAATCAAATCAAGAAAGAATACTGTGATCTATTGAATACTCTGGCTGACTCATTGCAACTTAGTAAAGCTCTGTCAGACGTACTTGCTTGATTCTTCATACAGCTTTTCCCTGTTTTATTCTCCCTGCTAGGACTTTGTCTGTCCTTATTAAGATCTGTCTCTGATCACCTGACTGTAGCTATTTACCTTTTGCAAAGATGACAGTCAAGCTATGTGGTTTCAGTCCAAGTATAACAAATGGTACTAGAGGTCCTTGTAAGCCAGAACATACCATAGTAAGACTACATGATTTAAACCTCTGCAACACAAAAAGGTGAGCCTCTTCAAAAACATCTACAAATCAAGTTATGTGGATCTACGATATACAAATTTCTCAATAGACCATTCTGATTTAATCAACCTGAGATACTGCTGGCCTGCCCATAACTGAGAAAGTGATTTCAGTACTTGGCCTGGAAGTTATCTTAGCATCGGGTTTAAAAGTTGTAAGAGAGAAAGATAAGAGAAATTAGTCATTAAAAGAAATGTTACCATACAAGTTACACAAAGCATTCTGTCTCACCTAGAACATCTCAAAATTGCTCTGTCACTGTCTCTGTCTTCTCAACAGATCTCTCTACTTCACCCAGTCCAAACGTTGTGGACATCAGATTCATTTTCCCTATAAAGTCGAGGTTTTCAAACTCTTTCATAGAATTATTTCCAGGCCAAGGCAATGAAATGTTCAGGCGCATTCTCATTTGTGAAGCAGCCTTGTGCATTAGTTTGTGCTGGCTGACACAGTGGTACACTAGTTAATGCTTCTGCTACATGGATCTACTGTCCTGGAATTGAATTATATGCCCCGTCAATGTTTGTGTGAAATGTACATGCTCTCCCTGTGTCTACATGCATTTTTTTCAGGGACTTTGGTTTTTCTCCCATTTTAAAAGATGTGCTAGTTAGAGGCGAAGTGGTGGCTCTGAGGCTAGGGATCTACACTGACAATCGGAAGGTTGCCGGTTCGAATCCCGTAAATGCCAAAAAGGGACTCTGCTCTGTTGGGCCCTTAAGCAAGGCCCTTAACCTGCAATTGCTGAGCGCTTTGAGTAGTGAGAAAAGCGCTATAGAAATGCAAGGAATTATTATTATTATTATTAGGTTGTTGATGATTTTAGATTATCCCAGTGTGATTGGGCCTTATGACAGAATGGTGCCCTGCCTGGCGGTGTTTCCATTACCATCCCCTCACAAGCCTGAAACAGAGTAAGCAGGATGGAGACAATTAATAATAAGAGTGTACTATTATTGTGGGTCAGATGTTCTCATTATGTTATTTTAGGCACCACTTAAGTAATAAATAACTGACTCTTATATTTAAACAAAGTTTTAGTATTTAAAATATGGGATCTTCTTACAGTCTGCCCGGGATTGGTTCCTGCCTCGTGCCCTGTGTTGGCTGGGCTTGGCTCCAGCAGACCCCCGTGACCCTGTGTTCGAATTCAGCGGGTTGGAAAATGGATGGATGGATCTTCTTACAGTTGCATAATTGTTCGTTTTCCTTTGACAAAAAATTAAAGTGTTTCCAGGGTTGACTTTCTACTTTTATCTGCCAGAACAAGCTCCAAGTATTTTACAGCCCTGAACTGGAAAAACAAAAGTTAAAAAGGATGGGTTGGGATAACCAAAGTAGTAAAGGAACAGATTGAGACCCATCATCTTTCTTGTCATTCTGTATGTTTAAGTACTGATTCACAAAGTGCATTCAATTGTACTTTGTGTATCTTTAACACATAGTACATTTTTTATTTTCTGAGAGTATTACCCATTTGTTTTGTGCTCTGCAACAGATTTTTACCGCAGTGCGGCACGGTGGCGCAATGGTAGCGCTGCTGCCTCGCAGTAAAAGACCTGGGTTCGCTTCCCGGGTCCTCCCTGCATGGAGTTTGCATGTTCTCCCCGTGTCTGCATGGGTTTCCTCCCACAATCCAAAGTCATGCAGGTTAGGTGCATTGGCGATCCTAAATTGTCCCTAGTGTGTGCTTGTTGTGTGGGTGCGTGCCCTGCGGTGGGCTGCCGCCCTACCCTGGATTTGTTCCTGCCTTGCGCCCTGTGCTGGCTGGGATTGGCTCCAGCAGACCCCTGTGACCCTGTGTTAGGATATAGCGGGTTGGGTAATGGCTGACTGACTGACTGGTCCTTCCCTTCTCTCTCATTTATTTCCAAACATTGTATTAACACAGATACTTAACTTCATTAAGCATATACACAGGTAAAAATGGAGAGCTGGTAGTTCTTTTGCCGTTTGCACCTCGTTATTAACTTAAGAAAACAAACAATTAAAATCTTCATGCAGATATTTAAAACTACAATAGGCAAGTAAGGGTTCTGAGTCATAACAAATGAGTTAAATCAAAATAATTACTAGTTAAATAAATGTGTTCTAATTATAAATTTGGTTACAATTTGGTTTGCAACCACTGTGGGTCTCGAGGACTGGAGTTGAGTAAGAATCTCCGAGTGGGAATTCCGTTGTTATTTGGCTCCAGTACTAATAATAATGCACTAGGTGGCGCACAAGCTCCACCTGTGACACAGGACTCGGCGATTTGTACAAAATACCCTCGCGCCAGTTCAAGTGATCCTATTAAAAGCCAGACAGAGCTTTTCAAACATGTGACACCGGGTGTGATGTGCCAAATTTTGTTTAAAAAAAAAAAAAAGTTCTATAAGACGGCAAAAAGCTGAACTAACAATGTAACTGAAATATATGTCGGTAAATTTGTAAAACTATCCACTGTTTCTCCTAATTCTGATCATTCTTATTTTTTTTTTTAATTCTTTGCAACATCTATTAGATCAGTTTTTTAAATGTGTCAATATTTAAATGCCAAACTTCTTTTGCATGTTAACACCAGATTTGGCTGCAGATGTGCTAAGCCATTTCATTTTTTTAAGTAATAGCCATCCATCCATCCATTATCCAACCCGCTATATCCTAACACAGGATCACGGGGTCTGCTGGAGCCAATTCCAGCCAACACAGGGCGCAAGGCAGGAAACAAACCCTGGGCAGGGCGCCAGCCTACCGCAGTTTAAGTAATATTTTTTAATATAATAATAATATATTTTTTTTTATAAGAACAAGTATTAATGATTTTAAGTTGCTGCCTCGGCCTTATTATAAAACAATGTGGTAGAACAGAGTAACTGTCATATCCTAAAATGTACTAATGATGATGAGTATGATATGTTAGGACTGAAACAGATATGTAATGAACAACTGGACATTGAAACTCGCCAAAACAATCGATTGTGACACATACGTGATAGGGAGCAACACTGAAAAACAAACTGCTTCACAATCCACAAATTTCTCAGGCTGGGACCATAACAGTCTGGCATTTTCGGAACAATTCCAAGGAATAATTTTTTTTAATTTATTTTTGCCTTATCATGGAATGTATTAGTATCATCATCATGTGTCACAGTTTCAGAAAAACAACACGAGTTTTAGGAGAATTCACCGATTACTACAAAAATGAATCCTGCTCTCTCATAGGGTCAAAGTAACAACCCCTGTATTTTATAGGGCACAAGGCTACAATGGAATACCATCCCAAAACTCTTTACAGCTATAGAGGCAAAAATCAATTGTTTGTCTGGATTTTTGTAGTTACTCGTGCTTCTGATTACACACTGAGTGAGTGGCACGACTTAAAGTTTGGCGCCTTAGCCATTAGATCTCATTGTCAACCTCCAAACCAACGTGTTCGTAAGGTGGCAGAGGGAAGCCTAAAACTGCACCCTAAACTGGGTTGAGTATGAAAATAGGGAGATGGTGATAAACAGTATAACAAATAAAACATGAAACTGAAATAATTTGAACGGAGAAATTCAGATGCAGAAATTGTTTATTAGTTCTTTTTGGTAGTTGATGACATAATTAAGATTTGCAGAATGTGTCACACACTGATCAGAAATAAAATAATGAATAAATTCCTTTCAATAAAGTAGCCTTCTAAGAATGTTATTTTTGTTTTGTGTGTGTGTGGTCATTTCCTTCAATACGCGATTTGGGCAAATAAATGTGTAAGCGTGACACTGCGCAAAGTCCAGAAACTGTTGGGAACAAGGATTTGACAGAATAGTCAAAAGAGTTCGTATCGAAAAGTGGCGGACGGGCAGGCAATGAGACAACACGGCTTTGCGTGCGCATGCGTTGGACCGCCCATTTCATGAGTTGACTGAGCTGCCAGAGTCTTTCTGCCTGCGTCATTTCACGCCGGGATTTGTCGTACAAGGTCGTCAAGTGCAGAATAAGGCACAGACAGAGTATTCTTGTAACTCCATAAGAACCTACTTCATCTGTCATGGCCAGGGGCAGTCGTAGTAGACCTTCTGCTTCTCATAGGTGAGTTGTTCTGTTCACGTGGGTATTGAGTACTTTTGGTGCCCACCGTAGCAGTAAAGTACAGAATGTGTCCCCCTCCTGTGCAGGGAGCCATAATTACCGCAAGTGCGTGTTGAGCAGAGGTCGCAGAGATTCGACCCTTGTAAGCAGGCTAACCGTTACAACGCTTCAGCGACTTTTCTGGAAGTTCAAGAGAAAATGCAGTCATCGGTCCAACAGTGTTCTGCGTTCTGAATGAATTTCTAAAGTGTACAGTTTGTGGCAACATGAATTGGCAAGTTTAATAGCCAGATGTTCTTGCTGTACATTATAGCTTATTCATGAGTTTACTAACGTGTGACAAAACTTTATAAATTATTATGTAATCATTCTAGGAGTCCATATAAGAAGATTTGGTTTGTTTTTTAATTCTTAACTTACAGATTTAAAACATTCAGTTTACCCAGTCGTTATTAATCAGAATACGTTTTGTAGGGTAAAGTCTTTTACATTTTAATACCAAACTGATAAAGAAATTTATTAGCAGAAAGGAGTCTGTTGTACTCTCTGACACCATACCACAAGAATAAAGAATAAGTGCACTTTGGAAATAGGAGAAAACCTTAATTGAAGCATAATCTATTACAGAGTGGAAACATATTTATAGTAAGCATTACTAAATATGGATCACCAGTTTTTGTTGAAATATTTCACTTAGGGAAGGCCATTGACACTGTGACAATAACAACCCTATAAAAGTATTTTAAGTGTCCGGTTGCTGTTAGGAGTAAGCAGCACCAATCGGATTACCTTGGTATTGGTTTCTGGATTAACCTCTGTGTTGGAGGAATCTAGATGAAGTGTAAAGTGATTTGTTACTTTAATTTCAGCACTGTTGCCTTTTCAGACATTTGTCATCTACTGATATCTATAAAAATCAGGTGGTTGTAGAGGCCATTAAAATCACAGATCTTTATTCATGTTATAAACCTTACAGAAAAAAATGGTGCAGGTTTCACTTTCTAGTACAACATGTGTGATTAATAGATATCACTTTATTTGTCCCCAGGAGAAATGTGTTTTTTACAGAGGCTGCATACATAAATATAATATTATGACTGACAACAAGCTCCCTCTCAAGTAAACAACAGAATGACTAAAAGAAAGAAAATTTCTGACTTGGTTACATATAAAAAGTGCATTCATAGTGAGGCATTATAAAGGCATATTGCCATTACTATAAAGGAACCCGAGTTGTGTTTCTGCTGAATAGTTTGTTGAATGAAAGTCTCCAGTGTTAGAGAGTGGATGAGCAGCATTGTTCATAACATTGTTCATTGTGTAGCATATTGTAAATACAATATAAATGAGTTCCATTAACAGGCTGCAGGGAGTTAGAGCCAACCCTATTGGTACTACTCACCAGGTGGTGGCACATTCTATGGCACACTCACAATTCACCCTTTTTTCATATCAGAATAATTTAGACATAAATTAACTTAACATACATGTCTTTGAATGAGGGAAGACACCTAAATCTCTGCAGAAAACTCAGAGACTGGGACTTAAACCCGGGTTCGTAGAACTGTGAAGAAACAGCACTAACTTCTAAACCACTAGATAGAGATAGATAAATAGATACTTTATTAATCCCAAGGGGAAATTCACATACTCCAGCAGCAGCATATACTGCTTCATCTATGCCTTCAATTAGAAATGATGGTTGACATTTTGTAAAATCATTTATCCTCAGTAGCACAGGTCACAACATCTTGAATAAATCACTGTAAATTGATGGTAAGATCATAGCAGACCAAACAATGCAGAATTCTTTAATTTCTGATTTGAAGAATAGGATTGTACTGACAGGCGGCACGGTGGCGCAGTGGGTAGTGCTGCTGCCTCGCAGTTAGGAGACCCGGGTTCGCTTCCCGGGTCCTCCCAGTGTGGAGTTTGCATGTTCTCCCCATGTTTGCATGGGTTTTCTCCCACAGTCCAAAGACGTGCAGGTTATGTGCATTGGTGATTCTAAATTGTCCCTAGTGTGTGTGTGCCCTGCGGTGGGCTGGTGCCCTTCCCGGGGTTTGTTTCCTGCCTTGTGTCCTGTGTTGGCTGGGATTGGCTCCAGCAGACCCCCATGACCCTGTAGTTAGGATGTAGCGGGTTGGATGATGGATGGATGGATTTTACTGACGATTATTCAGATTTCTTTTAGTACTTTAGTACTGATTCACCAGCAGTTCTTCTGCTTGCCATTTTTCCAAATGTGGGTATCTGTTTAATGCGTAGAAGGAATATCAGTATCAGTATGCTGCTGGTGGAGTACTGTATGTGAATTTCCCCTTGGGAATTAATAAAGTATCTATCTATCTACCTATCTACAATAGCAAGAAAGATTTCAGAAAATGCACGACAAGTTATCTTTTATGCAGCATAATTTAATTACAGGCACATATCAATTTTTTGAAATTCAGCTTACTCTTTCCAGTGCTGGACATCTCACAAAGGAACTTTGATTTCTGTGACAAACTGGCATATCATATCCTGGTTGCAATGTGCTGTTTGAAAAGTGCTATTTGCCTGTTTTTAGCTGAGATGATGGATCACCTAATGCATATCTTGTGTTTTCCCCCTAGCCACTCTGCTCCTTCTGCACCCACTGTTCAGCCAGCTCATGCACCTCCATCTGCTGTGGCTGCGGCCTCCTCTCAGCCAAAGCAGCCAGGCCTCATGGCGCAGATGGCCACCACGGCAGCAGGTGTGGCCGTAGGATCAGCAGTGGGCCATGTTGTTGGTGGTGCTCTGACTGGAGCCTTCAGTGGCAGTAGTACCTCAGAGCCAGTGAAATCAGGGGCACCACAGGTAAATCAGTCTGGTCATATAAGGTTTGTTTTTAAATGAATAAATCAGCCGCAACCTGCATGTGCAACTTTTTAAACTACATTTTGATTAGATTTTATTAATTATTGCCACATTTATTATGTTTTTGTATTCGTCAGATTTGTTGTTTTATTACATTTGGAGAAGTTTAAACACTCTGGGTCTGTGCTCAGTGAAGATGGCTTCTATGAGAACAAGTAAAGATTAAGTAAAATGTGGCAGGTGAAATTTAGACCGCTGCAGTGTAGAATTTAAGAAGTCGCATTTTAATGAACAGCACACCTAAATCCACAGGAAGTGCAGTAAGTGACAGCAGTAATGTACCTTAATCATGTGCAGAAGAAAGTGTGGGTGGGTGGGAAAGTTCACCAGTATAATCCATTATCACTACTGTATGTTTCATTTGGAATATATTACTGCTTGAAACAAATGAATTGAAATTAATAAAAAGTTTAACGAAAACGAGTGTTTATTAAATATGAATGGTAGATTGTTTTGTATTGTTTCCTGTGATAAATTTGCTTTTTCTCATTTGGTTCTTTACCATTTTCTTATTACTTTTAATGTGACATGATGGATAGACAAATTGTGACCATTCTGTACTTCTCTTTTTTAACTCTTTTTAATCTCTTAGGATGTGCCCAGGCAGTCTGGTTATCAGCAGCCCCCAAACCCTTGCCACTTTGAGGTAAAACAGTTCTTGGATTGTGCCACCAACCAGAATGACCTTTATCTCTGCGAGGGATTCAGTGAAGCACTTAAGCAATGCAAATACACCCATGGTAAACCTTTAACTTCTACAAAAGTGTCTTTTATTCGCCTCTAATCTCTGGTAAAGAGGCTAAGCATTAATTTGTTCTTGTTGCAGTTTTGTAGTTATTAAAAAAAACTTTCTTTTGTAACCTATATGGTATGCTACATAATGAAATATAAGATGATGTAACTTTTGTATTAACTGGTCAGCTGAAGTACTCCTTGTATATGGTATATTTTAAAGTGGAAAGAATTCTGTTGTTGAATTTCAAAGCCATTCTTAGTTGTCCAGTATTTCATTTTGAGGATTAAAAAGCTCAGATTTTTCTCTGTTATAGTTAATATGCCAGATGTGATTGTCTCTTCAATAAAGAGTTTTTTTTTAAATTAATATGACATTAAGTCATTTGAATCCTAAATATAAAAATGAAGTAGCAAAGCACACAATATTTGACATACCATTCTGGAAGCTTTGTGAAAGGAAACGGTTATGGAAATCTTACTAATGTTCGCACTAGGATGCCTTGTCTGCAGTATTATTTACCTTTCTCCTGACTACTCACTTTTGTTAACCCCTCATTGTTTGTCTCTGCAGGTTTGCCATCTGTCATATGATGTGAGATTAAATTCAGCAATGGTGAAAGGAAAATGAATGTAATCTGGAACTGGCTTACCATAATGTTAGATTTTAGCAGCATCCATCTTTCCTTTTTCTGGTAGTTTTATTTCAATTGCTCTTTGTACAGGAAGTTATAAATTATGTGAACTGGATAGTACAAGTATTTATTGCATTTGTACCTTTTATGTGTGTTTACATTAACTTCTGGCTTTTAGAAAATTATAATTTAAACAAATCTGCCCTAATTGTTTGTGTTCTTATTTATGTTGATTATATCCACACTTGTGTAGTTGTCATGGTTTCAGTATGTATATTCTAACTTCAGTAGACTAACTGTAATATGTAATAATACTGCAGAACAATAACAACATTTATTTATATAGCACATTTTCATACAAATAATGTAGCTCAAAGTGCTTTACATAATGAAGAAAAGAGAACTAAAAGACAAAGTAAGAATTAGAATAAGACAACACTAATTAACATAGAATAAGAATAAGGAGGAATAGGGAGGACAGAAAAAACAAAAAAAAAACTCCAGATGGCTGGAGAGAAAAAATAAAATCTGCAGGGGTTCCAGGCCACGAGACCACCCAGCCCCCTCTGGGCATTCTACCTCACATAAATGAACAGTTCTCTTTGTATTTAGGGTTCTCATGGAAGGACTTGATGATGATGGTCATGCAGACTTCTGGCTTTTAATCCATCAATGTTGGAACATCACGGTGCTTTGATTAGGTGGTGGTGGCGCAGATCGCCACCACAGAAAACCAGGAAAAGAAACAGAAGAGAGAGTAGGGGTTAGTACAGATTTTAGAGCCACCATGAATAGTTATTATAATGAATTGAATGTACAGAGCATCAGGATTAAACTAAGATGAAGTTATGAGAAAGCCATGTTACAGTAATGTGTTTTCAGCAGTTTTTTAAAGTGCTCCACTGTATTAGCCTGGCGAATTCTTATTGGCAGGCTATTCCAGATTTTAGGTGCATAACAGCAGAAGGCCGCATGCCCGCCTCACCACTTCTTTTCAGTTTAACTCTTGGAATTCCAAGCAGACACTCATTTGAGGATCTGAGGTTACGATTTGGAATATAAGGTGTTAGACATTCCGATATATAAGATGGAGCGAGATTGTTTAAGGCTTTGTAAATCATAAGCAGTATTTTAAAGTCAATTCTGAATGACACAGGTAACCAGTGTAGTGACATCAAAACTGGAGAAATGTGCTCGGATTTTCTTTTCCTAGTTAGGATTCTAGCAGCTGCATTCTGCACTTGTTGCAAACGATTTATGTCTTTCTTGGGTAGTCCTGAGAGGAGTGCGTTACAGTAATCTAGATGACCGAAAACAAAAGCGTGAACTTATTTCTCAACATCTTTCAGTGATATAAGAGGTCTAACTTTTGCTATGTTTCTTAAGTGAAAAAATGCTGTCCTAGTGATCTGATTAATATGCGATTTTAAAATTCAGGTTACAGTCAACAGTTACCCCTAAGTTCTTTACCTCCGTCTTGACTTTTAATCCTAATGCATCAAGTTTATTTCTAATAATCTTATTGCCAATCACTAAAATTTCTGTTTTCTCTTTATTTAGCTTGAGAAAATTACTGTTCATCCATTCAGAAATACAAGTAAGACATTGTGTTAGTGAAATAACAGGGTCATCGGGTGCAATTGATAAATACAGCTGCGTGTCATCAGCATAGCTGTGGTAACTCACGTTGTGCCCCGAGATAATCTGACGTAACTGCAGGATGTAGATTGAGAAGAGCACCGGACCCAGGATAGAGCCTTGTGGAACACCATATAGGATATCATGTGTCTTTGAGTTGTAATTACCACAACTAACAAAGAATTTTCTCCCTGCCAGGTAGGATTCAAACCAATTTAAGACACTGCCAGAGAGGCCCACCCATTGACTAAGGCGATTTCTAAGAATATTGTGATCAATGGTGTCAAATGTGGCACTCAGATCTAAGAGGATGAGAACAGATAAATGGCCTCTGTCTGCATTTACCCGCAAGTCATTTACTACTTTAACGAGTGCAGTTTCTGTGCTGTGATTTGTTCTTAAACCTGACTGAAATTTATCAAGAATAGCAGGTTTATTGAGGTGGTCATTTAACTGCATAATGACTGTCCTCTCTAAAATTTTACTTAAGAAAGGCAGGTTAGAAATTGGTCTAAAATTTTCAAAAGCAGAGGGGTCAAGATTATTTTTCTTGAGTAGAGGTTTAACTACAGCAGTCTTAAGACAGTCTGGGAAGACCCCCATATCTAATGACGAGTTTACTTTGTGAAGAATATTATAAATTAGCACGCCTGATACTTCTTTGAAAAAACTTGTTGGTATTGGGTCAAGGACGCAAGTGGAGGGTCTCAGTTGAGAAATTATTTTATGTAAATCAGGTAAATCTATCCTGATAGATTAATAGACTTAAAGAATGATAGCTGCAAAATATTTTGATTGTAGTGCTATCTAGAAAATGTTCTGTTGATCGGTTAGTATAATTAAAGTAGTATGGAATCCAATATATTTAAAAAATATAGTTTTATAATTTTTTCTATGTGCACTTAAAGCAGGTTGCTGGTGAAAACTGGGAAATGAACTAAAGAGTCCTAATTTCTACAGACCTGGGCTACTTCATGTATTTATTAATTGAACCTTATGATCAATGAATTACTTTTAAAACTGTAATATAAATTGTGGATTAATAAATCTGTAGTGGGCTGGCGCCCTGCCCGTGGATTGTTTCCTGCCTTGCGCCCTGTGTTGTCTGGGATTGGCTCCAGCAGACTCCCATGACCCTGTAGTTAGGATATAGCGGGTTGGATAATGGATGGATGGATTAAGAAATTGATACTATCTACTGAGGTACGTTTGGAAAGCCTTTATATCAAAAAGGATTTTATTGTATATTTTCAATACACAAATATGTCACAACATTATTCATTAAAAATAAAAGTTAATACATTTAAAAAAAATTGGTTGGGTCTTATGTTGAAATGCTGACCAAACTGAATTGAACTGTACTACTTTGCAAACCTTGACTGAACTGAACTGCTACATTTTATTCTGGTGATGGGGCAAACAAACCAAAGTTTGACATACTGCTGGTGCAGATTAGGGTTATAAGGTCAGACTGGAAGGAATGTTCGGGGGCACTGGGCTGTGGAATGGACTGCCACTCGGTCTGGAAGGAATTTTATTACCAGTTCTAAAGTGTCAAGTTGAGTGAAGTGAAACATGAATGGGAATTGTAAAGAGTTGAACACCAAGATGTGCTGTAGGAAAAGAAAACTAGAAGCACACAACATACTTAAATGGAAAAAGTATCTACTGTATGGGTGTATGTATGTATATGAATATATATATATATATATTATATATATAATCGTACAAAATTTAATTTTTAACCCTTCTTTGGAATTATACTCAATATGGAAAAGGTGCTATATAGTAAGGCGCATTTATATTATATATTGCAATACTACACTACTTGGAATCCACTTTGTTCAATTGTTACATTTTTATAAATGAACAAGTAAAAAATGTTTATAGATGGGTAAATGCAGCTTAAAATTATATTTAAAATATTCTGCATCATATTTCCAGAATGACAGGTAGTACGCTTTGATGCCATTCTAAAACATAGTATTTGTAAAAACGTAAAAAAAAGACATTTCAAAAAGGACTTTAAACGAGATACGGTGTAATGGGGATTTAATAGTTCCTTTACCCTTTACAGTATTGTATTTTATGACTTTCAATTCTTTATACTCATTTGTCCTTAGTCTTAACGTTTTATTTAATTACGCTTGGTTCTTTATTATTATGCTTAAGATGGTTAATTATATTGAAAGATGCGCTTCACCGGTTATAACGTATTAATTTAATAAATTGAAAGTGAAATCCAACAAGGACTAAGTTAAGTTATTGAACTTGACCCTGTCAGGAGAAGCACGTGACCGTCGCTGAGCGATGCCGTTACTTCCTCCTGGAGGCGTGTAGAGCGGCCGGCTCATTTATTGGACGGTGGAGCTCAGTCGGCAGTTGCCACTTGTGTATTGTCTTCTTCTAACCTCGTCATGCCTTTTTTAGACCTTGAAAGCAACATTCCCGCCACCAGGTTCACCGACGACTTTGTTAAAAAGCTCTGCTCCTCTGCAGCCGAGATATTATCAAAGCCCAAGGAGGTACGTTAAAGAGAGCGGAGGGTTAATCTTTGTGCCAAAGCGCAACTTCGTGAAATCACTGCTAAACGTAAAGTCAGCAAAGGTGAAGGTAGACGGTGTTGCACTTTATGCCTTATTTTTGTTGTTTAGTGTTCTATAATCGATTTGTAAAAAAAGAACAATCTGGGCGATGAATTACAAAGTGCCGCGTAAAAGTAGGGTGCGGTTGGTGTCGCCTTGTGATTTAACTCGTCGTGCTGTAATCATTAAGCCGGTCTTGAATGGTCAGTGCAGTCATGTGATTCGTGAAATGAAGCAGAACTCCTATAGAGCTATCAATCTGAAATTTCACTTCACTATATTTTATATGGTAAAATATAATTTCATTTTAGAAATTCATTATCCTCCATGCCTCTGACAAAAAGTGTACAGCATTACATACTTTAAATTTAAATAAAGAGCAAATCCAATGCATTAATCCATACAGTGACTGTTGGGCCAGCGATCTTTGCCATATACATACTTAATAAAATTGAAATAACAAAATTGACTATATAATACACTTTCATTAAAATAAACAGTAACTCTTTGAATAATAGCTTAAACACAATATGGAGCCAGTCTCTGATAGTCTCCCAATATGTTCTTTGTGTCAAGAGACTGCATTTTCTTTAGCCCTCATATTCTCTGATTATTATAACTCTGAATGTAATTCTCATATTTTCTCATAGAGGATCAATGCAGTAGTGAAGGCTGGGCTGCCAATGCAGATCGGGGGCTCCATGGAACCCTGTGTCATCCTCACAGTTTCGGCAGTTACTGTGGTGAGCACAGCTGAGCTGAACAAGGAGCACAGTGCCAAATTCTTCCAGTTCCTCATGAAGGAGCTACAGCTGAGTGAAGACAGGTGAGTGTTAAGAGATACACAAGCTCCTTGGTTAACAGTGACTGGCAGCTAGCTACATGGTGATGGTTCAACAGTGATCCTACCAAACTCAAATTAAATTGTTGATGCATGCTGGAAATTGAATTTTCTTACCTTGTTAAAGGAATGTGTGCCATTAAGGGTGTCACCTTCAAGTCTTTTGTCTTTTAGAACAGTAAGTTGTTACTGAGTGTTTGATGATGGCACCCTTGGAAATCGCATTTGTATAATGATATCATTTTCCAATATGTGTTTTTTGGGATTGTTAAACCTTTTTTTTTTGTATTTACTTGGGGTACTGTCACCACATATTAGCTATTAGGGGTGAAGGGTGAAAGAGACATTTAGCCAGTAAGGGGCAGGTGATGATTAGAAGGTCAGAATGGATAAGGTCCTAGTGGGCAGTTTAGCCAGGATATTGGGGTACACCCCACTTTTTACAAGGGATGCTCGGGTATATTTTATGACCACAGAGAGTAAAAAACTGTTTTATGCCCATTTGAAGGATGTTGCCAATATTTACTGCACTAGGGCATTGGGATCAACACACACACACAGACAATGGAGTAAGCATCGCCTGATGGCCTCACTAACATGTTTTCCAGCAGCAACCCAAGCTTTCCCAAGTTGGTCTGCCATCCAAGTGCTTGCAGGGCCCGAACATGCTTAGTTCTGGTGGATTACCTGTTCTGAAGTGCAGGGGGTATGGCTGCTGGTTGAGATAGTCGCTGAGATATGTCCTTGAAGTTCTGGTTCCTGTTAGCAGTGCAGCATTATGTAAAAAAACAACCACAGTTTGAGTTCTTACCTCAGTCAGTGAATGTGGCTTTTTGGTTCTTAATTGGATTTCCTTATTTATACAGAACTGCCATAATCAGTGGAGGGCTTAGAGCATTTTTAGATATATACTCAAAGAATATTCTAGTTTCCAAAAATATGCACATGATGATTAATGTTTTGGCAGCTCTGCTCCTCAAAAAAGTAACCAGACAGAGTTAAATGTAATCCTAAACTAATAATTAATTTGGAATGGTATCTCCCGGTTAAATCAAAACTTGTTATTATCTTAATTATTCTGAAATTAATGTTTTTAGGGGAGTAAGTGGAATGTAATTTTTTTTTCTCTATTATTAAAGGTTTGTATTATATTATTAAAATTAAAATCAAACATGTAGTATTGTTACTATGCTTATAAAAGACAGGTCAGGGTCACTTTTGTTAGCTTCTTGTTTTATCATTTAAAAATGCTTAATATCAGAAATATAGCACTATTGTATTTAATTAATGTCTTTTTTTTGTGTGCCTTATTTTGACAGGATTGTTCTGCGTTTTTGTCCTCTGGAAACCTGGCAGGTCGGGAAGAAAGGAACTGTTATGACTTTCCTTTAGAAGCCTGAATTCACAAGATAGAATACTAAAGCAAATAAAAGCCCTCATAGGGAATCTCTTGTAAAACTGAAATAAGTGAAAAATGTTAAGAGTGCCTTCGCTGTGTATTAAAGCAAACACAAATATTTGGTTAAAAAGAAAGGCTTCCTACACTTCATTTGAATTTGCAGGTAAAGTAATCAAGAAAAACATATTCTAGTAAGCAATTTAATGTGTGTAAAACATTCACGATTGGACCCAAAGTTGTTTAGCTTCATTATTGAGTTGTTCAAATAGCACCATTCTTAGTCTATGATTGAATTGTAAAGACAGAGTTAGGTGTCTTGGAAAAACACTATTTGGCATAAATGATTTAAAGAACACTATATTGGTAAAGAAGGTTACACTTTCAGTCATTAATATGCTAAGCCCTTTAAGGTGTGGGCATAGGCTGATGTTTAAGGAAATGCTGACTTCATTAAATCTTATCTGTATGTGAACAGCTGTATGATTCTCCATAAAGCTTACTCTAATAAGATGTGGGATATTCAAATTGTATTTGTCAATGTTTAGAAACCAATAATGTGGATCATAAAAAAACTTTTTTACACATAGGAAGGGTGAATAACAGTTCATTACATTTCCAGAACAACTTGTTTGTTACATATTGTATCTTAGGACTGCAGAAACGCTGGGTGTTTGGTTAGGGTAATGCTTTCTCACCTAGCCGAGATAAATCCTTGTTCCATCACAATTCGTGGGTGCATATTTATCATTTGCCACAAATTATGAATGTGTGACATTAGAAAGGCCAGAGCACTCCACCAATGCAGCTATTACCTGCTTCAAAGTTTGAGTCTTCCCTGCCATACAGAAAAGAAGTGGATAAGTTTGTTGCACAAAGAGAATTGTCTGTGGTTAAAATAAGTAAGCTCCCCTTTGCAGTGCAGCACGTTTTATTACATTGTTTTTTGTTAGAAGAAGAACTATGTATACCTGTCCACTCTGTTCTCCCCTGTATAAACCCAACATCTACTGATGGTAACTTGTATTAAAACCTTGCTCCAGAACTTCTAGGATACCCTGTTTAGGTATATTTTTAATCTCCATTATGTATTACTTTCTTGCCTAAACTAATAATTTGACTCTTCTCTCTATTTTGGGATCCATAATGGTTTAATACCTGTTTCAGTTATTCTCTCAGATCATTTTTAAGCACCTCAAAGAATCCCAACAAACTGCATTGTCTTCCCAATATAAAAAAAAAAGTAATTTCTGTTGTATTCTAATCAACCACGGTGTTGGAATTTTTATGAAAGGCACTTTGATATTGTATGTGATGTGTATAAACTGTTTTCTTTGCAAGGAAACCATGACTAGATTATGCCATAGTTCATGATGTTGGAGTGGAATGGTTTTGGAAGAGCAATACACAAAACTGCTTTTTAATAATTGTACAGAAGGGGCATTGTAGGAGCTGAATTCCTGCTGTAGGACCCAGGTTTGAATCCCAGCTCGATAGCATTCTGTGTAGTGTTAGCATATTCTTGCACTACTGATATAGATTTCCTCCAAGGATTACAGTTTCCTTTCACATTGCAAAGATGGTGATATTAAAAACAGCATTGCATGCTGTAACAGCTTGGCCTACTGTGGAAGGCTGGATTCAATGATTCCAATTATGATGGTGGGAAAAAAGCAAGTTCACAAAAATGGACCCAGAAATAAAAGAATAGGCAGGTAAAAAAATTGATGGGTGGCTAAAAATATGCAATAAAATACTGCATTCTAATATTTTAATTTCATAAATCAGAAGTATAGTATGTTATGGAGGAAACAGGACTGAAAAAGGATTTGATGACTTAATAATTGACAATATGTGAAATGCACTAGAGCTAGGCACTTTTGAAGACTATGTGCAGGCTTTTCATGTCTTTTTCCTCTGGGAAATCTAATGTGACTAAACTGCCACAACACAAGTAGCTGAGACGCTCCAGCCTATCTTTGCTGTATCTAGCACACTGCAGAAAATAAAATATAATAAGTACACTTGATTTAAAAAGCAGATTGGGTGTGGTGTTGTAATCCAGTGGTTCTCAAGATCTGCCCAAGGGATGCCTGGAGGCTGCGAGTTCTCGTTCTGACCATTTCCCCTATCACTCAAGTCAATTTCCTTTGATATCATTAATTACTGCTAGTTTTTTTTCCTTTTATTTTGAACTTAGACTCGTTGTTGGAAATTAAGACATTCGATTTTTTAAAAAGCTTACTTTGCATTTTTTTAAATTCACTTTCAAGGTTTTTTGCTTTCGTTATTGTATGTGAATGGAAATAATAATGAGCAGACATCATGCAAAATGACTCTAAATGGAGTACTGTAACTACTTTCGTGTTGCGCATCCGTGTAGGTATTAAGCTATCTAAATAACCAGAAAATTAAGCAAACACAAAGGAAAATGTTCATTCTTGACCATCTAACACATAAATGACTGCTTCTTTCCGTTGTATTTCTGGATAAAAGCAAAAAAGAAAAAAAAACGGAAAACAGCAGCTTACTAAATTACGATACGAGAACCAATGGGCTGGGACGAAAACCTGTAACAGGAGGCGCCCTGAACTGCAATCTAGAGAACAGTCTGCCACACTGAGAGACAAGCCCCGAACAGTCGACCACCAGACAAAGGTGGAAAAATGCATTCGTGTTCACTGGTGAGAAAACACGATCAGACTTTCAACGAGGGATTACGTTCGAGGCTTCCATCACTTATTTGTTGTGAAAATTTACAAGAAATCTAAGTGTATGACAAACATTCATACATTTAAAAACCCCCAGAGGGTGCACAAATGCTTTGAGAACGTAAACTCCAAAATTAAAAATACCTAACCTCCGAAGCGGGATTTATTTTTGAGAGTGATTAATTTCAGTGCGGACGTCCATCGTATGATGCTTCACAGGAAACGTCGAAAGCTAAATCTCGACCAAAACACAGACTGAACAAATAAGTACATGCATAACATCGGTCTGTATCATTCATTTGTGTTTGCCCGCGCCAATAGATGCATTTTATCCAGACTGTTATTCCACGCGCGCTGTTGGCAAGCTCTTTAATAAGAGGGCGTGTGATTGGTCCTGCCCTTGCCGGCACCGCTCATCCAATAGAAAGGCTTATTGCTGCAGGTAAACGCACTCCTCATCCTGAACGTAGGATGTGACCGGTAGGATTTGTCTTTCTGTAGTATTGGGTGTTTACTTACGTTTTGATAATGAATTCTAGTTATCACTTAATAATAAAGGTATAAACATGCGCCAAGAGAATTTTCAAATGCATTATGTATACTTGAAAGTGTAAGCTAGATACGCACAGCGTTAACACCCGTACAGATGAATTGAAAACAAAACGCTTACGACTGTCAAACCCGGCCTTTTGCATCGTTTGCTGCAGGACTCGCATTCTCTCGCGACTTTTGAGTGGTTTTTACTGTCTGGCATTTCATAGGAAGTCAGAATTGTCGCTTTAGACCGTTCAACGTGCCGTTGGGTATCCTTAAGTTGAAGGTTTGCAGGTTTCTAGGGTAGGCTCTGCTGCTTATTCCACTCATCCGACATCCACTATCAAAAGGGACTTAGGATATACATAATGAAGTCGTGATAGGCGACATACACAAAGCGAGATTGTAATGCTCTTAGGGATTCCTTAATGCGACAAAGACCAATAAAATAACAGAATTCAATGAGAATCAGTAAATGGACGGGTACTGTTAACTGTTCGCTTAACTTTTGAATGCAAAACAGAGATTGGATGCTGATAACTTGATGATGACGCCCTGTTCTTGCCCAGAGCTTTTTACAGTACCCTGTGTGCGGGTGTGTGCATGCATATATATATATATATATATATATATATATATATATATATATATATCCATTTTCCAACCCGCTGAATCCGAACACAGGGTCACGGGGGTCTGCTGGAGCCAATCCCAGCCAACACAGGGCACAAGGCGGGAACCAATCTCAGGCAGGGTGCCAACCCACCGCAGTATGTATATAAAATTATGGAGTTAAAGGCAGGCACTGAAACATAATGGTTAAGGCTTTCTAAGTCAAGCTAAGAAGTTGTGCTCCAACTGGACAAAGTAAATATAACCAGTTGTATCTCAAATGTTGTAAGTCGCCTTGGATAAAATAACTAAATAATAATCATTATGTATCACTGTCCAGATGTGTAGTCTGTGTTCATTCCAACCATATTCCTAGTTACAACACAGTCTTTGCTAATAATAAACTTGATATTTAACTATATGACGTTTGTTCTTTTATTTATCCAAGACAAATTTGCATTACATTGTACAGTAGGGATCCTCACTAATGATCCTGAAGGGCCAGTGTGGCTGCAAGTTTTCCCTTCCACCATTTTTTTTTTTTATTGGAACCCATTAATTTGCCATTAAAGCCATTTTTTGAGATTTATTTTAATTAACTTACTTGTTAGGATTTTGTGTTTGAAAATTAACGAATGTATTAAGAAATAGAGAAACCTTCTATAATATTTGAATAAGTTATGGACTGTTATATTTCTTTATATTGGTGGAAACCTGTTTCTGGACTGTAAGTAATTACATAATATGTACTTGCTTTGTTTTCTCAGATTAAAATAGCCAACACTCGGTAACTGCCAGTGGTTATGGAAAAAAGAATAAAGAAAAATGGTATGTTTTAATAGCACTTGTTTCTAGTTTAAGCCTTGTGTTGTATTGCCTAATGTTATAGCCTTCCATTTTTACAAATTACCCAAGTGTTTATTTTTAATTTTTCAAGTTGAATCATCAACATTTAGCTTTAAATGCACACAATGTATGACAAAATATAGTTGTACCCGTATGGGAAACAATATTATATTCCCTTCTTTGAACTTTTTCTTTGTTTTTTTAGATAAGGATTGCAGCATTAAATGCAGCTTCTGTAACAGGAGATGAATTTGAAGATTCTCTTAAGAGTTACAAGACTCAGACAAAAGAAGCACAGGTATGTAACACAAGGTCAAATTCAAGGTCATTTTATTGTCACATGTTCAGTGTACAGCAAAACTCGTAATGTTTTTTACAGACATAATCAACATAAAACGTCAAGTAAAGAAATAGTTCAAACTTAAATCTAAAATTAATAATAATCACAATGATAACCATAACATTATGTACACAGGAATCAGAGAAGATGTGGCACTTAACCTTTTTTAGTTGATTACAGACCGTTTATCACATATGATAGTAGAGCAGCTTTAATACCTGTGGTAGCTACTGTTATTAAATCTCGCAGGTCTCGTGATAACAGTTCTAACAAAAATAACAAAGATAAACTAGCAGTTGTTGTGCTTCAGAAAGCTGGTTTTGTTGAGGTTACCTGAAATATAATTCTTCTAAAAGAAATATGGAGATTTTTTTCCTTATTTTGCTTTAAGCTAATGGAGAACCAAGTAAGGTAATTTCTTAAGTTTTTTAAATGCAAAATGCACTAGCACAGATCTTTGCAAAAATTACTTGCATATCTTATTGGGTGTTTAACTTCAGTTTGTCTTGAATGCAAAGTAAATGTTTCTTTTTTAGATTCTTATTTTGATATCAACATTCTCATCTGTTACTCTGGTTGTTCTACATAATGTGTTTTTCTTATACTTAAGAGTTTTAACCCAAAACTAAAAGAATTGGTCAAAATATTGGCACACAAGGTCTATGTGATACATTTAGGAGTTGGTATCTTTGTAGTTCTAACCGTTTTACTTTCCAGACAAATTCCTGAAGAAAAGAGATTTTTTATTTCAGTTTCAATAGATTTTTTAAGTTTAGATCTTCCCTGAACATGTTTTCACTAGGAGTCTGTAGTGATGTTTGTTTATCAGGATGTGACTTGATTGAGAAGCTCATAACCTGAATGAAATTTAGCAAAATGTTGGTATTATATCACTGTCACTATCCTGAGGAGATATGTAAATAAGAAGTGATCTGTAGTGTGTTCTCATGATAGTATGTTTGCATTCAACTACATATGCTTTGTGATCGAGTAAAACCTTACATATTATAGCTTTATAATGTGGAAGTCTTGTACTGGACAAATTAGATTATTTTATTAGAATTTTCACAACTGCATTTTAGGCCGTGTATAATCTGAGTTGTTATCAGTGTACAATAAACTTCACCGTGTGACCTCATTATTATGTATTTGTTTTTCACATTTCATTAGGAAGCAGAAGCATTTGCTTTGTATCACAAAGCCTTGGACCTGCAGAAACATGATAAGTTTGAGGACTCTGCAAAAGCCTACCATCAGCTCCTTGAGACACCCTTGCTCAAGGAGGTAGTACACCTGTTTTACAGTCACTTTATCTGTTTGTATGTTGCTGTGTGTTGATCTTGATTTTGCTGTTTTTGTTTTGTAAACCTAGCTATAGGGAACAGCTTTTTCATCATTGTATGTTTACAGTAGTGAACTTTGGTTCTTTTATATTCTTTTGCCTATATTTTAAAGAAATTTCCAAAAATATTACTTGAATGTTTGCATTATTATAAATTTAAAATTACATTCTGCTTTTTAACTTTAATATTTGCCTTGATCAGACTTTATGTCAAGTTTATGCAGTTATATAAAGTTTTTAGTTTCAACGTTAATACTAAACGTTTGGTTTAGGATAGAAATTCAACTTTAAATTTTGCATTTTCTGGGTATTTATTCCTAAACCAGATGGTTATTGTAATATAAAATAAGCATATTGTATATGTGTCAAGTGTAAATTAATGTTTCAGTTTTGTTTTTTATTTAAGGCCATACCATCCGAAGAAGAAGAAGAAAAAGCTGGACTAAAGCACCCAGGGCTGATGCTGAAATATTCCACCTACAAAAACCTGGCTAGTCTCGCCGTTCAAAGGGAAGACTTGGAAAAAGCTATGGAGTTTTACTTAGAGGTGATTGCATATATGTTACTGAAAACTGTTTGAGCAATAAACCAAAGAAAGGCAGAGAAGTTTAGTCCAGGTGGGAGGACTAACCTCTGAGCGGACACCTACAGTATATAATAATGAAGAAAAAAAACATGGGAAAAAGTGAGATAATAATGATTGTCAGTTACTGATTTCTCAGAAAATGATACACTGGAGTATTAACCTTTGCCACTGAATACTTTTAAATCAAATGTTTCACTCTCTCTAGGCTGTCATGCTTGATTCCACTGATGTGAACATGTGGTATAAGATTGGTCAAGTGGCTGTTCGACTGTTACGAATCCCTTTGGCTCGACATGCCTTTGAAGAAGGACTGCGTTGTAACCCTGACCACTGGCCATGTCTGGACAACCTCATTACGGTCCTGTATACCATTAGTGATTATAGCTGTAAGTAATGATTTACTGGAATGTGCATGCAATCCATTTCCTGCTTTTTTCCAAATGAACATATAGAGTTAAATAGGTATCAGAATTTTCAGTATAGATGGTGTGTGACTGCACAATGATTCATTTGTGCAATTCTTTTTGTATTTTTTGCCTTTTTTAATATATGTAATAAAACAAATGACATACTGCTGTCATGTATAGCAGTGTCACAGAATTAGGAGAAACCTCTACAAAGCCGCTCGAATCTTATACACTATCTTATAATAGCACTATGGACTGCATATTGTACATGTCATACTAACAATGACAAAATAATAAAATAAGCCAACTCATTTTGGAATACTATCAAAGTGCATAGTGTTACTGATAGAATTGTTGACAACTGTGACATGTAATATGAAAATTAAATATCTTCCATGGCAATTTGGAATGGCCAATCATTTTCTGTTTGAAGGGTGTATTTTTCATGGGGTGGGGGATCTTTAGTGCAGGCTTGCTATTTGGATATTGAACACAACATTTTAGGAGTAACATTCATCAAAGCCTGCACCTAACATTTGAATAAGCACCTTGAGCATGGTAAATGCCCTATCTAAAGTGTAAGTGTAGTATTACTATTATTATCTCTCAGTTCTGCTTTGTTTTTCATACAATTTATATAATTTGTAATTAAATTAGATGTACTAATAAAGCTAATATAGCAAGACACTGTTTGCAGCACTGTGCCTAGTGTAATTTCGACACAAATTAATAGTACTTGAAAAGTTTAATAACATCTAAAGTATAGGATACAGACTTAAAAAAAAAAAAAAAATATATATATATATATATATATATATATATATAATATATATATATATATATATCATGAAGTAGTGTTTGCAAAGTAACTAAGCACTGTTGTTTGTAGAATTAAACTAATTCTGGTAAAACCTTCAAATGTACATATAGAATACATTGGAACAGTTATTTTAATTGTCTTTTAAATTAAAGCACAAACATAGATTAGCATTTATGAGTATTTAGTTACATTTTAAACACACAGGGATTTGCAGACAGGGTCCCAGTCCATCATAGGGCTATAATGGTTACATAGGGTAATGTAAGGTGAGAAATAATAAATGTATGTCGTTATGGGACATGGTGATTATAGGTTTTTCTTAATTTTAAATCTTTGGGCAGCTTGTGCTCTCTCTTTTACATGTAATCTTACATTTTTACAAATTGTGTTTTTGTGGTGTGTTGTTGTATGTGTTTTCTTTTTTATCCAGTAGGCAACCAGTAAATTAATTACCATCGAAACCATCTTTGCTAGGGAGATAGATATTATATGGAGAATAAAAAAAGGATGGCGACAAGTGGAGGAGTGAGAATACCAACATCAGTTTATTTTTTTTGTCAATTTAGTTTCTCAAGGAGATGGACTGGTGGCACTAAGGCTAGGGATCTGCATCGGCATTTAAAAGGTTTGCATCCCATAAATGCCAGAAATGATTCCACTCCATTGGGTCCTTAAGCAAACCCCTTAAACTGCATTCCTGGGTATGACATTAACCTGAATTGAGCCCTGCAAGCAGGTCCTCCAACTTGCAGGGAAAACCTGGGGGTTGGTGGCAGGATTGGCACTCCAGCCACGTTAAAAAAAAAAAAAAAAAAAACAACCTTGCACTGTTGCATTCCATTTGAACTAGTGTGGTGCTGAGGTGTCACCCATTGCACAACTACACACGGGTCCTAATTTGGGATCCTGAGTTGGTTTGTCGTGTGGTGGGTGCAGCAATGCGCTGTATCAGGACATGCTTCCATCTTCTCTTCTCTGTTTCTTAAGAAAATAATATCCAGAGTGTTAGGTATTTTGATGTGAGAAAAGAAAACAAGATCAAGTCAGTTGATTAAGTAATGGGCTTCTGATTAAACTGCTTGGCAGTTAAATGGACTTAGAAATGTTATGTCTGCAGATTTTCGGCATTTGAAGGCAACTGATATTTAATCAGATGTTTGTAGTTACGTATTTCTGGTTCAGAGACACAGGTGGTCTTCCACACTGATAAAGTCTAATATAATTTATTTTTAAGTTCAAAAATGCTTCCAATGCACACTGTCTCATTCTGTTTTGTTTAGGCTGCTTGTATTATATTTGTAAAGCACTTGAAAAAGACTGTTGTTATACTAAAGGCCTAGTGTTAAAGGAGAAGATATTTGAAGAGCAACCCTGCCTCAGGAAGGATTCTTTTCGTATGTTTTTGAAATGGTATGTATTACAATTACAATTACACTTCAAATGTGCTATAGATTCTTTAATTAACATTATGTAAAATAAGCACTAGCTTAAAAAATGTGTGTGTATGTGTGTTAATGTAATCAATATTTGTCAGTATTACAGAAAAAAATAATTTGTTATCATTCATATAATTTTTAAATATTTCTACCCTATGTAATTTTAAATGTAGTTTCTTTATCTTTCTGTATTTTCCAAGCTTATTAATAATACTGCCTTTTTTAATTGTAATTTATGACCAATTTTTCATAACTCAGCAATGGCCCATTGCAATGTTGCAAGTTTACATTTGTCACTTTACTTGGGTCTTGCTGTCGCTTTGAACTATTCCTTAAGTACCTACATGGCTTATACAGCATAAATAACTATTCAATACTCTATCTTTTTAAGCAGAGAAAACACCTTACATACACTACACAGATTATTCATGCATTTCTTTGCAGTGATATGTCAATTCATTCTGTGGAAGTAGATGAAACTGAAGCTAAAGCAATTGTTGTTGAGGCATTGGATTTAAGGAGAAGACGACAAGAATTGAGTGTACAGGTGAAGCAGCCCGACCTTAAACTTGTTCAGCCTCTTCCATACTTCACGTAAGATGCTATTTTCTTAAATATTTAATTTTGATTTTTGTTTTTTTCTTTAGAGGCTGCCCTCAATTAAAAGGAGTTAGTTAACCCAAAATTTAGTTTATGGGGAAATATCTGTGAAAAAGAGTAATCTGTAGTATTTTATCACATTGTTCTCCTTTGGTTTGTAAATAAGCCTCAGAGCACAACGAATACAGCTAAGTGCTCTGTACGTGGTTGTTAAAAATAGAATAAAATTTTAACATGTAGCACCTTTTAAAGTCATCCAGTAATGTTAAGTCATTGAAGTTGTGGTGGTTTAAAAAATTAAAAATACCAAGAAACACAGGGTCATTAAAAAGTCCATGTGCAGTTTAAATATTACTAACCTCAGTTCTGTAGTAGATGAAAGCAGTCTAAGATGCATCAGAATGGTTCTTTATTCAATCTTTATAAAAATAGATTAATTTATTCTGTTTTTTCCCTTACGTTTTTTCAGTTCATATTTTTATGCCATACTAAATGACTTAATTAGAAGAGAAAGTCCATTGTGTACAGTGGTTAGCCACATTTAAAGTTTGTAACAGCAGATAAAATGTATTTCTTTATTGTACTTTATAATGGCTCATAATGGCCCTGCATTTCAGATAACTTTGAAATGGATCTAAATTTCTTCTATTCCCAGAGCAGTTCCAACTTCTACTTTGAAGAGTGGCAGCATTTGAGTTTTGAACAGTCCCAAAAGTACTTGCAGTAAAGTCTGAAATATTTAAATTAACACTGGCTTATTTTGCTTACAGCAAATGCTAAATCCGTAGCCTAGTAGTTGTAAAGTAGCATCATAATTGTACACAATTTTAAGATATGAGCTTCTTCCCTACCCTAGGATCTAAAAATAATATCAGAAAGTTCCATTATTGAAAAAGGGACAAATTTTAAATTTTTGGTCAATGGAGTAAAATAGATATTTGGTTTATTTTAGCTGAAAATATCCTGTAACCAAAATATAACAGCATAGTAACAAATAGATGTTGTTTCATTGTAACGGCTTATTGTAGTAGATGTGAACAATAAATCAAGAAGTATCTGGAATGTTCTATGAAAGAAGGAAGGAAAGAGAGAAAATAAAGATCACCCCCATCTCTTTAGGTTATAATTTAGAAATTCCAATGATCTAATAACTCATTTTCTCAAGGTGTTTATTTGTGTATTTATGCTTTTTAATTTTTTTTTCTTCAGTTGGTTAACATTACTGTATTGTGTTGTAAATAAAATATCATTAACTTTTATTTATCCACATATGGGACTATAATACTGTAGTGCAGGTCAAAGCATCCTGTAACTTGTTCATATTATGTGACAAGTATTATGATAAAGCTTAATAATTTATTGTTTAACAATTTAATAAATGTAGATCCAATTTAGTTTCTAATTTTTCTTTTACACACATGCATTTCAAATGCTATATACACACTATCTACTCTGTGTAATATTTAACATCATAAGTTGTAAAGATAATGATGTTAATCAAATGTAACACTTAGTTTTGTTTTTTTTTTTTATTTTAATGTGTCACTGTCGGTCGAGCCATTCCATCAATCTAGTGTATGTTATAGCTTAGCTTTGAAACAACAACAACATTTATTTCTATAGCACATTTTCATACAAATAATGTAGCTCAAAGTGCTTTACATGATGAAGAAAAGAGAAAAAAAGACAAAGTAAGAATTAAAATAAGAAAACATTAATTAACATAGAATAAGAGTAAGGTCCGATGGCCAGGGAGGACAGGAAAACAAAAAACTCCAGACGGCTGAAGAAAAAAAATAAAATCTACAGGGGTTCCGGACCATGAGACCACCCAGCCCCCTCTGGGCATTCTACCTAACATAAATGATCAGTCCTCTTTGTATTTAGGGTTCTCATGGAAGGACTTGATGATGATAGTCATGTAGACTTCTAGCTTTTAATCCATCAATGTAGGAACATCACGGTGCTTTGATTAGGTGGTGGTGGCGCAGGTTGCCACCACAGAAAACCGGAAAAAGAAACAGAAGAGAGAGTAGGGGTTAGTACGCATTTTAGAGCCACCATGAATAGATAATTAATTGAATATACAGAGCATCAGGATTAAATTAAATTGAAGTTATGAGAAAGTCATGTTAAAGTAATGTGTTTTTAGCAGTTTTTTTAAAGTGCTCCACTGTATTAGCCTGGCGAATTCCTATTGGTCAGCTATTCCAGATTTTAGGTGCATAACAGCAGAAGGCCGCCTCACCACTTCTTTTAAGTTTAGCTCTTGGAATTCTAAGCAGACACTCATTTGAGGATCTGAGGTTACGATTTGGAATATAAGGTGTCAGACATTTCAATATATAAGATGGAGCGAGATTATTTAGGGCTTTGTAAACAATAAGCAGTATTTTAAAGTCAATCCTGAATGACACAGGTAACCAGTGTAAGTGACATCAAAACTGGAGAAATGTGCTCAGATTTTCTTTTCCTAGTTAGGATTCTAGCAGCTGCATTCTGCACTTGTTGCAGTCGATTTATGTCTTTTTTGGGTAGTCCTGAGAGGAGTGTGTTACAGTAATCTAGTCGACTGAAAACAAAAACGTGAACTAATTTCTCAGCATCTTTCAGTGATATAAGAGGTCTAACTTTTGCTGTTTCTTAAGTGAAAAAATGCTGTCCTAGTGATCTGATTAATATGCGATTTAAAATTCAGGTTACAGTCAACAGTTACCCCTAAATTCTTTACCTTCGTCTTGACTTTTAATCCTAATGCATCAAGTTTGTTTCTAATAACCTCATTATATCAATTATTGCCAATCACTAAAATTTCTGTTTTCTCTTTATTTAGCTTGAGAAAATTACTATTCATCCATTTAGAAACATAAGTAAGACATTGTGTTAGTGAAACAACAGAGTCGGGGTCGTCAGGCGCTATTGATAAATACAGCTGCGTGTCATTAGCATAGCTGTGGTAACTCACGTTATGCCCTGAGATAATCTGACCAAATGGAAGCATGTAGATTGAAAAGAGCAGAGGACCCAGGATAGAGCCTTGTGGAACACCATATAGGATATCATGTCATATCATTAAGTTGTAATTACCACAACTAACAAAGAATTTTCTACCTGCCAGGTAGAATTCAAACCAATTTAAGACACTGCCAGAGAGGTCCACCCATTGACTAAGGCGATTTCTAAGAGGATCTAAGAGGATGAGAATAGATAAATGGCCTCTGTCTGCATTTACCCGCAAGTCATTTACTACTTTTAACGAGTGCAGCTTCTGTACTGTGATTTGTTCTAAAACCCGACTGAAACTTATCAAGAATAGCATGTTTATTGAGGTGGTCATTTAACTGCATAATGACTGTCTTCTCTAAAATTTTACTTAAGAAAGGCAGGTTAGAAATGGGTCTAAAATTTTCAAAAGCAGAGGAGTCAAGATTATTTTTCTTGAGTAGGGGTTTAACTACAGCAGTCTTAAGACAGTCTGGGAAGACCCCCATATCTAATAACGAGTTTACTCTACCATGAATACTCAATTAGCACGGCCGATACTACAGAAATACAGAATGCACTTCTTTGGTAATCGGTATTGGATGTAATATGTTCATTTTGCTTTACTGAATGGAAAAATATATGTTGAATGAATTTTTGCTAATACGTTTTTGTCAGATCTATTTTTTTTTTTTTTTGTTCATTTGGGTTAAGCACACATAACATTCTATCCACCTTCCGACACCATCACACAAACCCCCACGCCCTAGTCAAGGACAGTAGTTTGAACTAGTGCTTTTTAGTTGTACCAGGTTTTTTTTTTTTTTTTTAATCTCAAGCCAGTTTGATTTGTGCATTAGTACTTGTGTTTTTTTTTTCTTTTCTTTTAGTTGGAAATGCCTTGGAGAAAGTTTGCTGGCAATGTATAAATACCAAACAAGCTGTGATCCACCTCAACCAAGTCTTGGCAAGAGAATTGATCTTTCTGAATATCAGGATCCAAGCCATCTTTTGAACTCGCCATTGTCCTTTTCTGCTGTCACTGTAATCCAGACCACAACTTCTGACAGCATTACTCCCCAGCCTACTACACCACAAGTTCCAGTAACTCAGCCTGCTATACTGTGTCAGATTGTGCAAAGTCATCATGTTGTTGAAGTAACCACAACCATAGGTGAGTTCAGTTGATGACTTGTGAACATTTAGCCATGATTTTCATTTCAACTTAAATAGTTCAAATTTGGTACTTCATTCTCAATTAAAAAAAAAAAAAAATTCATCTGTGTGCAAAATTTTTAACTCTTGGTGAGAAAAAATTGTTGTTATTTTTACATTAGGGATCATGTTACAAATAAAAATATATGTTTTAAATGCTGTCGCTTTTTTGAATACGATGTAAAATGTGGAAGCTTGAACCTGGAAACAAGGCATCTTTAACTGTGTGTGGTTGGTATAACTGGGTGCAATGAGTGGCACATCACTTGCTGTAGTGGAGAATAGTACAGGGTTTAAAACTGGTATATACGTTAAAGCTACACAATACTAGATCATGGTTATTTTGCAATGTTTGCTTTTTGTGCCTGCAAAGGGAAAATTTTAATTATGATTAACTTCTGTAACTGAAATAGACCATATAGGCAAAAATCTGTACTGCTAACTTTGAAAAAGTTCATGTAGTTATGTGCAAGCTTCGGGAGTGGGTTACATTAATGGCTTCTACACGTGTATACTCCCAAAATAAAGGAGGAGAAGTAAAAATCGACCTTGCAGACTATTGAATTTCACTGCCTTTTCTTCAGTACCTGGCTAGATTGATATTAAATGTGATTGATACGTAGACACATTTTCAAGATGCATTTCCAAAATGTATGTTTTACATCCTTAACCCAGAAAGAATGAAGCTCACATCAGGGAAGAGGTTTTAAATATTGTCACCATGTTGACATTGCATATCCATTTTTATTTTTTAATGGTAATATTAGGTAAATGTAAAATTTCCTTTTACATCTTATGGTAGAAATTCTTTAATGTCTTAAAACTGGGGAATAAAATCAAAGAGAAAAAATATTGAATTTTTTAAAATTTAAAATATATTTTGTTTTCTTATGAGTAGAAAAAACATTTTTTTTCATTGTTGTCTGAACAATATATACTCTTCATTTTTGCTCATTGTGTTTCAGCTGATTCTGCAGTTAATGACAAGGCAAAGAAAGTCACAAAGCGTAAACGCACAATTGAGGACAGCGGTGAAACTGCAAAAAGGCGTTCGGCCAGAGTCCGAAACACAAAGTGCAAAAAGGAGGAGAAGATTGATTTCCAGGAGCTGCTCGTCAAATTTTTGCCATCCAGGTTTGTTGAAATTATAGTACAGTAAGTTAGATGAATAAAGGTTTAGTTTTGCATGGAGACATCTGTGTTTAGCATTGTAGATTTCGTAATCTTTTGAATATAAATTTAGTAGATTTTAAAAATGGAATTGTTGTGCTTTGTTTAATTTGTGATTTTTCTTTTTTAAATAAGACTGAAGAAGTTGGGCCCAGAGGATGATGAAGAGAGTTTAAGTAACTATGAGGTCCAGTCTGATTTACAACCAGAACACAATCAACATCTAGGTTCACACTCCATGTCCTTTGACTCAACAACTTTCACTGAATCTGGTAAGTAAAGTTTTTAACTTTCTTATGAGATTATTATTATTATTTTTTGCATAGGCATCATTTGTGGAACGTAGGTGTGCATCTTCTGTAATTTTAAGACTAAAACCCTATGTCCTATTTAAAAAAAAAAAAAAAAAAAAAGCATTCACTTTGTTGTTAACTGTTAAATACTTTGGATTATTTGCAGAAAGGCAAGATGTCCACAGTTTTTTGATAAATAATATGAATAACGGTGGGATACTTGAGCTGATGATGCGCTACCTGAAAGCAGTTGGCCAGAGGTTTCTGGTTGAGTGGCCTCCAGGTTTGGCTATGGTTGTCTTGGAAATTTACAACAACTGGAGGAAACACAACTGTGGACTTCCTAATCCTCTGCTCCGTGATTGTAGTGACCAGCATATTAAGGTAAGCAATAATGAGTTCTAGATACAAAATTTAACTTTTTGGAGGGAAAAAGGAGAAGAGGCAAGCGTTTATTGCATTTTATATATTCTTCTGTATTCATGCATGTATAAACATCTGATGTGTAACATTTAGTGAGGTAAAGAATACATATGAATTTTATTCAGAGACTGGTCATTAAGCCCGTTACAATACCGGGCGCTAGAACAGTAGTACATAAACATTAGTAGGAACAGTCTATATTAAATGGCAAGGGACCTTGACCTCATTCTTTTTGTTGGTCGTATTTTTCTTTCTTTCAGCCTTTCTTTTGTTGATGTTTACTTGCTGAGCTGACCGTTCTTCGTGTGCTGCCGCCGTGTATTGTGTGTCTTTAATTTTCTGTGACAGTAATACTGTCTTCTACGTCTGCTGGATTGTACGTCCATAATATACCTTTAATTTTCTCTGGCGGTAATACAGGCGTGCGCGTCGGTAATATGCCTTTAATTTTCTCTGACAGTAATACTGGCTTGTATGTGGCTGTAATATGCATCACTTTTTTTGTATTGTGTACCTTTAATTTCCTCTCGCAGTAATACTGGTTTGTATTTCTGTAAAACGCCTGTAACTTTCTCTGACGGTAATATCGCGTATCGCACCGTGCCCCGCGCATGCGCACTTCACCAGAAGACACCCACACACGGACACCTGGACGCACACAGGGATTTTATTAAAGAGGATAGGCAGGGTAGGCCACCAAAATGTAGCATAGGTATGTTGCACATGACAAATTCTTTTTAAGTATAATCCCATTTACAGGTGGGGTGTGTGCTCAGCTATGCTGATACATTTTCATTTCAAGTCTGCATATTTACATATTGATTTACTGTACTGAAATACATCCTAAGTTTCTAACTGACTTTGGGGATTGATTTTGGATTGTTAATGTTTTCCTTTATTGATTTATAACATTTACAATGAGAAAAAAAGGGAATGATCTATTGAAATTTAGTTTAGATTATGTCTTTACACACAATTTCAAATCCTTAAATGCAGAAGCCGAGGGTTAGCAAATGAATTAAGTGCCACCAGAGGTCAAATGTCTTCATTCTGTTTAAGTTGGTTTTAAATTTATAGATATTTCTTAAAGTTTATGTAAACTTTGTCTTAGAGAATGTCTAAAGTTTTTGCATAATGAGGTAGTGAAATGGTGGTGTTTACAGTATCTGACTGCATGGCATTTCAAAAATGTATTAAGTTTTCACTTTCTGTAAATAAAGTGAAAGTAGTTGTGCTAATTTGTTTATAGGTAGTAAGGAATATGTATATTTTGAAATGTCGGGTTTTGTAAGCTGAAATTTCATTCTTATTAGTGTTACTATTTTGGAATATAAAATCTGCTGATATTAAACATTGTTACTATATTAGAATTTCGAGTCTAGCACATTTTGATGGATTTTAAACTTACTTGTATTTCTGTTGTACTGTTTGTAATTTGAGCCACAGGGCAAAGCTGTGCCATCAGCAAAGGTAAAATGGCACTTTATCTTGAAAGTGTAGGCTATTTATGTTTCTTCTGACTTGACACTTAATTTGTCAATTTTTAACGATTTTATTTGGTTTAAGTGTCTTAATTTAGGAGATATTTACCTTGTTATCTTTTGTTACATGGAACATTGTGCAACCCAGCAAGGACAATATTTGAATTCTGGGGAAAATGAAAAGCAAAATGTTAATGCACATTACTTGGCTCCTAGGTTTTTTTTTTTTTCCTTTGGTTTATAAGATTATTTCCAAGATATGTGTGTTAGTATTACGAGGTATAAACATTAATAAACAATAAACATTAAAGAAAAATTAAATTTGTTTTATTGATTACATCTAGGAAATGATGATGATGGGCCTTTCCTGCATGGAGTTACAGTTGGATCAGTGGTTAGTAACAAAGGTCAATAGTAATTCTGGTAAGGATAGTTTTAATATGCTTGTTTTAAGAAATTATGTGACTTGCAAATCACAACAATCACTTTATGTCTGTGTTTTGCATAACCTGTACTGTATTATGTCCTTTTTCTTAGTTTCTCCACAGAAGGGACCTATAACTTCTGCAGAAAACAATGCAGATTTTCCTGGACAATACTTCTTAGGTGACCTAATGCAGATCAGCTTTGCTTCCTCCCAGAGAGATCTCTTTAAAGATGAGTGGGTCAATTTTGTTGTCCGAGTCTACTGGCTCAAAGCTCGTTTCCTTGCATTACAGGTAAAAACTGTAAGCCAACTGTATTGCAATCTTGTAATTGACTTGAAGCAAAGAGATATACCAAATGTTAAACAGTAATAACTGAGTGATGACAAATGCTAGCAAGGTTGCTGGATTCAGCCTGAAGGGCCAAGGAGTGCCAAATCACACACAGTTTTTGGTGTCTTTTTATATGGTTGTTTTGAAGAGTGGCATAGTGTGACGTGACATTTTCATCTTTAGGTTTCTATCTAGTTAATATTTATTTTGGCATCTTGATCAATTACCGGGCTAATGATTGACTATGGTTTTTACCAATTGTGATGGACTTTGTACTAATAACCGGGTTATGCATTTTATTGATTTTTATATTTATAGGGGGACATGGAGCAGGCTTTGGAAAGCTATGATATTTGTACAAGTTTGCTGCAAGGTTCACCATTGCTGCAAAATGAAAACGAAGAGAAGTTAAATGTTCTGCTTCCCAATCTTCTTGTGGATGGTACAGTCTCCATAGAAGAGGTTAGTGCTGCAGATGTAATCATTCAAAACTGAAGCATGAACAGCAAATAATTGTTGGTAGGTTTAGCTTCACTACCACAACCCTGAATAGAATTAAGCTTGTCAAATAATTTTATGTTTTGTGTTGATTTATGAAAAGGTATCTTATTGTAAATATTAAAATGCTGTCTATTAAAAGACCATACACTAACAATCGGTGAATAAAAAGTAAAATTCTGTAAGCTTCAGTTGGCAAAATATTTGATGTTTCTTTAAAAAATGTATTTTCTGTAGTTGTCCTAACCTTTGTTTGAATGGACCAATAACAGCCAGAATGCAGAGAGACTTGAGTCTACAAGTGTGATGTATGGGTGTCTTAGGTTTTTGCTGTCAGAAAGGACTGAACTACCATTAAATGTCCTCCTGTGTTGATGGATGTCCATTCAGTAGCTGAAAATTGTAGTCGGTTTCTATATTTATATTTCAAAGTGTAACAAGGAATTAAAAAAAATAATGTGGACATGTTGCAGAAAAGGTCACAAGCTGATGATGCACAAGGTCTCTGGTTTTAATACTCAATTCTGGGAAGAACATATTTTAATTGGATTCCTATCTTAAATAAGCAGGCTGTTTTTTTTTCTCCACTTTCTCTGTTTTGGGGTCAAAGCAGAAGTTACAAAATTAAGTTTGATAAATTTTCATTAGAATTAACCAAGCATTTAGGAAGTTTACATGGTGATAATTTAGTTTGTTTAAATTTTTTAAACCATTATGATTTATGATCTGCTTAACCAGGTGTTGTTTAATCCATTATTTACTAATGAGTAGGCTGATGTGTCTGATGCTGAAAGAGTCCCAGCCTTTAACGTTCATTGTCATTTGTCCAGGCATCAGTTAGATGCTAATTGTCATTATTAGAATACATTTGGGAAAAAAAAATCAAACTAATAGGAAAACAACAAAAGACTTAAGCATTTAATGCTATAGCAAAAATATTTCTAAATGTCTTAGAAATGTAAAAATCAAGATGTTATGCTTTTCTTAATTAGCCGAACTAATTAAATGAAATCAGAATGATTCACACATTGTAAGCTGGTTGGAACAAAAATATTTGGCCACTTGAGGTCCCCTGGACTGAATCTGAAAACCTGCACTAGGAAAAGATTTTGGAAGGCCTTGGTCTTTTTTATCTCTGGTATTGGGAGGAATTTTTTTTGTTAAGATCTGTATTAAATGTTCTAATTGTTTGGGATCTTCACGTAACAGCACAGATGTGCAGACTCCTTTTCTTAGCCTGTCCATAATCATAAGATCTCATGGAAGGTATTATAAATGATCATTTTATGAAATAACTGTGCGAATTTTGAGATTTTTTTAATGTGAGTAAATGGCTGTCTCTTTCTCTAAGAAACATAGAGTGTAATATGTTCTAGAGGGACAACTGTTTATACAGCACAGAAAGTATAAAATGGTGAACTGCACAGTTTAGTCATTCTTTTAGTATATTGTGCCCTGCATGGAAGAAAACATACAAAATTCCTTCTTTACTGCAGATCAATAAAAAGCTGAAATCCCTTGAGCGTTGTCAGTCCCTCGAAGAAATTCAAAGACTTTTTGAATCTGGGGACTATGAATCAGTAGTTAGACTATTAAAGCCAACACTCAGTAATGGAGGGTCAGGTCGTGGCAAGCAACTGGAGTTTGTCACTTCTGCACCAGAGAGACCAACTCAGCTCTTACTTCTCCAGGTCAGTCTGTTTTTTTCATACTCATATTTTTTTTTCATATCAACAAAAGGTTGTATGGTTATAGCTACCACAGCTCACTTTAACACTGAATAATGTAGGTATATTTATTGGAGCTGGCATATGAAATAATTATTGAGGTTTGACTGTTTCATATTAAAAAGTATTAATTCACATCACTTTGAATGTGGGCTAAACATTCTGATAGGAAGAACACAACAAAGCAAAAAAATATTAATGTGTTTTCAAAATTTCACTTTCCAAACAATAGTGCCACAACCTAACACACTAAACACGAAATAAATTTTGAAAACTACAAAGTTACATATGAAGCAACAAGTGGAAAAGTATCCTGTAGTGCTGTGTAGTAAATTCCACCCCAAATCTAATTTGAATTATGAACATTTTCCTCTTTTACCTTTGGTCTGTTGTTCCTAGAGCTTTCTAGCAGCTAAACCTGTATTTTCGGTTTAGACCAGGGCATTGCTTGTGAACTGGAGTTGAGTGATCTATTCAATGTGCAACTTATCTTTTTTGAAAGAGAAAGTTTAGCCAAACTAGAGTAATGCTTCTGAGTGCAGTTATCATTTGATAAGGAAAAATAAGGTTTCTTTTTGGGCAGAAAGGTGATGACCAAAAAAGGTGTCAAACTTAAAATACAAATCACCTGTTCCTGGAAGTAATGTAAAAATATGAGATGACATTTGGAAAAAGCCTGTAATGCCATGTGATAGTGTATTTAGTCGCAAGATGTAGAATGGAAATTTTTGTCATTTGCAATTCAGTTTTTGTGAATGCAAACAGAGTTTATTTGAAAATAAATATATCACTTTGTTACTTCCTTTAAATATGGATATGGTATACGTTCCTTTTTAATATAATGTCTTAAAAAATGTTTTAATTCTAGAGCTCACTGCTACAACTGAAGGACTTCAAACAATGCCTGGAGTGTTCGGAGATATCACTGAATGAAGCAATACAGCAAATGAATAATGCTGCCACTTCCTCAACTAAAGAGGAATACATAACAACGGTAATGCAGCTGCTGGATGGAATTGACCTGTGCTTTTCTGAAGATAGTAATGTATTGAAGAATGCCTCGCGCTCCATCTGCTTAGTACGATTGACCAACAATCTTATACAGGTATGTTTTGTTAATTTTAATATGTTTTAATATTGTTTGTAGATATAGTTATGCATTCAACATAGGAATAATTAATCTATGGCTTACACCGCTTTGTGTAATATACTGTACATTCATGTTACGTTGTTAATATAAAAATGCTTATAGGCAGAGCGGGAAGTATGTCTGCTTTTCTTTGTTTCCAGAGCCAAGAATAGCACTACTAGGATAGCACAGGGCAGTGTAAAGTCTGCACACAGTCCCTTCGTTAGTTAGAAAAACACATTGTCAATAGGAGAGGTTAAGTGCATGCCAATACAGAAACAGAATAATTGTAAGAGCAATAGGCAATCCCCGAGCTAATAAAAGACCTTCCATGACTCCACTTGGCCAGATGTGAACCTGGGATTAGATCTAAAACCATTTTCATGCCAAAGTCCAACTGAGCACAGCATCAGGAGGAAAGAGGAGGACCAAAGATCAGTTGGCTAAAGTAAAAGATGATAACTGTTAAGAGACACAAGCTAAAAACTGAGTATTGTATTGTTCAGAATCTGATTATTCATTTTACTGGATTTTTACTTCCTCATCCTCACAATCTGTTTATCAGTATCAGAGTCTACCATTTTACTTATCTTTTTCAAGTATTGATCCCTGGTAAATAGTTTAATTTTTCTTAGATATGAAAAACTGGTATTTTTGTTTCCTTGGCATATCAAAATAAACACATCAGATCAAGTAGCTTGTGGACCTTGATGTGTCCCTTGAGTAGTAGTTAACCTCAGACTTTTTATTTTAATGGGGTGTTTATTGTTAACAGCTGATAGACTGCAGCATGGCCATCCCAGATGAGGCGAAAGATCCATGTATGTCATCAGTGCTTCCCTGGATCATTTTGTATCGTATTATCAAACATGAGGAGGAAGACTTCAACTCTCTCCGGGAGCAGCACTTGCACGAGCAAGGTGGGTGGACGCTTCCTTTTTTATACTTGATTGTTCTGTAGCTCATTTCGATAAGGTGATGTGATATGGCTACGTTTCATTTCAAAAAGTATTTTTATTGATAATACATCATGTGCAAAAAGAATCATAAAATAGGTTGTTTAAATCTTGAGAGCAGTCATTCATTCCTACAATGGTAAACATGATACTGCTTTATAATTTGTATTATTTTCTTAATTGTACTCCTGGCCAATCTTTTTGGGTACATTTGATATGTAAACGTATGTAACATTTTATGGTTTCATCTTGGATTTTACTTTCAGATGATTCTGATACTCCAATGTTGCCTTCATCCTTAATGCTACTCAACACTGCCCATGAGTATCTTGGGAGGAGATCCTGGTGCTGCAACTCCGATGGAGCACTCCTCAAGTTTTATGTAGGATATGCTTTATACAATTTTTAGTTTCCTACTCTGATGTTTAGAATCTGTGCTCTATAACATTGAATATACTACATAACTCAATCTGAAGTTTTATTTTTTTATTCATATTCTGTCCTTCCTTTTGTAGATAAATCTTAGTGTGTAAACTATCTGACAGTTCAATAAATTTGCATTTGAAATATTATAGTTTGGCCTAATGAAGACTGTAATTTTTTTTTTGTCTAGTGTGGCATAGTAACTATTGAAGTTATTGGTTACATTTCTATTAAATGCTTTTATTAATAAACCCGCAGCCTATTTTAAAGTGAAGAGGGACTTTTAATTTCTCCAAGTCCTAACATTTGTGAAAGTCTGATTATTAAATAATCCTAAAAAGTGAGAAAAGAAACTAGTAAAATATTTTGCCATTTTATATTTGAACTTTAATAAAGAAAGTATTAAAATTGTTGTTTTTGCATTTTATTAAAAAAGTTGCCATATTTTGCTTCAGTGATTGCAAAAGGCTTTTCTTTGTAAGGTGCGTGTACTTCAGAAGGAACTTGCAGCTTCAACATCTGAAGAGGCCCATCCATATAAAGAGGAGCTAGAAACTGCACTAGAGCAGTGCTTTTACTGTCTATATTCCTACCCCAGTAAGAAGAGTAAGGCTCGATACCTAGAGGAACATTCTGCCCAGCAGGTACATTTCATTACATCATTAAATAAAATAAATATAACATTTCTTACAGACATGCCAAGTAGTATGCTTACCTTGAAGATTAAGTATTTGTATACATGCCAGAAATGAAACCTTGCAAGTTTAAAGTGAATTAATTGGTTACTCTTCTAAGGCTTCTTACACTTTTAGCTGTCCCAATGGCAAACAAAAGGAGAAGTTCAATGCAACTTATTGTTAACCAGTTGCCGTGTGCCTAGGTAATCCTTTTCAGTCTTCATACCAATAGATGAATGTGCAGTTTTCTCATAAGTGGAGATATGACCCAAATAGAGATTTATACATTTTGTTTTTTTATTGTATGCTTTTCTGTATCAGGTTTATTTTTAACAATTTTAAATAGTCCTTAAATAAATCTGTTGATTTATTATTTGTAATTGGTTTGGAGCAAATTTCTTGAAAGCAATGTAGCCATAAGTACATCATAAACACAATCTTAATATTGATGGTTAATTTCGCAAAGCCCAACTTGCTCTTAAATAGAATGTTACATCCCTTATGATCTGTTCCATTCCAGACCCACTCCTAAAATTAAGAGCTTATTAAACTGCTATGTCCTATGCTTATGTTGCAACAGGCAGAGTTTCCAAAACAGAGCTCCACACAGACATCCGTGAGGCAGCAGTATTAATCTGTGTGCCACAATGGCAACTTAAACAAAGGGTAACAAAATCGTATTTATCATTTTATACTTTTTCTATTTCCCTAAGGTTGAGCTGGCTTGGAGTGATGCACTTTTCATGTTTGATTATTTCAAACCGAAGACTCTACCCGAGTTTGATAGCTATAAGACAAGCACGGTTTCTGCTGATTTGGCTAATCTTCTAAAGAAAATATCCAGTATTGTTCCTCGTAGTGACAAGCCATCACTAACCATTGAAGAAGTTTCTGCCTACATTGAAGGGACATCAGATAAGGTGAGGATTCACCTCCAAACACATGGAAAACCAAACTGCATTATTTTATAGGTCTTCATATTGGTTTTTTTTTTTTTTTTGTTTAAAGGCAATTTAACAAGATCGTATAAAACCCGCTTGAACACTTGTATAAATAGCCTGTTAAGAAAAGTGTGGTAATGCTAAGGAGTCTAAATAATTATAAATAGTTTAAATCTGCATTGTACTGTATGCCCGTGTGTTAGCCATATAAAATGAAAAAGGCTTTGTTTTCCTTTGTGTGCTTACTATAACGAGTGGGTAAGGGATTGAAAATATGAGATACTTAACAAACATTTTGGATATATTTCTTCAAACTGTAATTATCAGTTTTTCATTTTGCACGTTACTTTTCAGTTATTAGGCAAACAAGGAATATTATATGAAATTTGAAATATAATTGGAAAAAATACGAGAAACTGTATTGAGATTCAAAATTTTATAGTTTTGTAATATAGTAAAGTTGGACATTGAGTGTACTTATACCAATGTTAACATGTACAGTATAATTTTTTTTTTAATTCTTCTAGATTCCATGTGTTCCTGACGGAGCAGGCCCAGTACCACCACTGGTAAACGAGTTGTATTACCTTTTGGCAGATTATCATTTCAAAAATAAGGAGCAGTCCAAAGCAATAAAATTCTACATGCATGACATCTGTGTGAGTCCAGACAGGTTAGTATTATCTTTGCACAGTACCTTTATTTTGTATTTATCGATATATTTATTTTTGGGGCCCATTAATTAGAGGCCATGTAGTGATGGTGATGATGCTAGTGTAATATTTACTTTATTCTCATTTGTCTTTTAGTTGGTATTGTTACTGAAGAAACAAATATCAATAAAAATTTGAATTCCAACTTTATAGTTAAAAATTACTTTACTATGTGTTTTAAAACAAGTTTTTGTTTAGTTGTTTGAGATTAGCAGACAAAAACATCTGAGTATGCAAAATGTGACAAGATTAAGAGTCTCACAGAAATATACTTAAAAATGCTAATGTTTGTAATGGAAGTGAAGAGTTTTCTCTAATTTATTTAAATTGACTGATAGCTGGCTTGAAGGGATAGCTACTAAAATATGTATGCCTTGCATTGACATGCTGTCTGCAGAAAATTGTCATCTGTTTGACATATTTTCCAATCCATAAGCCAAATACTCCTATGTAGAGCACTTGCATAGAATTCAAATATATTGTACTATATTTACAACAACTTGGCTATAGGCTATAACCGTATTTAGTGATTATGTTATTTTTGACCGATTATTGTTTCTTAAGTATTGCAATGGCACTTGAGTTTTGGATTAAGATGAATTATGTGGTAATTCATATGAAGAAACACTTTTTTTTTTTTTTTTATAATTGTGTCGACATTTGCAAACCTTCATATTTCCCCTAATTTGTTTTCTTTCTAGAATGAGACTTGTAGATAGTAAATGTTTCAAATAATGCATAAAACCAGTCTGTGCCTGTTATGTGTAATTTTATTATTTATTTATTTATTTTACAAAGGTTTGATTCTTGGGCTGGTATGGCCCTTGCAAGAGCCAGCCGCATTCAAGACAAGTTGAACTCAAATGAGCTGAAGAGTGATGGACCCATTTGGAAGCAGTCGTTGGGAGTCCTAAACTGTTTCAAACGTGCACTGGAGATAGATAATTCCAATTTATCTCTTTGGATAGAGTATGGAACTATGTCATATACATTACATTCTTTTGCTTCTAGACAGCTCAAACACAGTAAGACCGAACTTCCGTTGGAGGCAGTTAAACAGGTGTGTTGAACCCACTGTGTAAGTGCTCAATATGCATGACATGTAAACCTTGAATTGATATCTTTGTACAAAATATATTTGACTCTGTTTGCTCTAGATGGAGAGGCGTAATAGTATGCTGGAGACTGCATCAGAGTGCTTCAATGCAGCATCACGATGTGAAGGTGATGGGGATGAAGAAGAGTGGCTCATTCATTACATGTTGGGCAAGATAGCAGAGAAGCGTAAACAATCACCCAGACAATATCTCCAACTATATAAACAGGTTTGGCAGACAACTGAAGAGTTTTTTTTTTTCACTGTATAATTGTTATTAACAATAGTGGAAGGGAGTCGGTTAGGAAGATATTTTTGTTTAGTACAATTTATATGCATTTCTCCCTCAGACAGTCGCACAGCAATTTTTTTGGTCCACCCAAGTTGGCCAGTTACCCCTCAGATGGGCTGTTAGAACTTTTTTTTTTTTTTTTTTTTTACAGCTAGATGCTCTTCTTGCTGCCAACCTCTCTTTAGTTGCCTTTTATGATATGTAAAAGATATGGTGATCTTATTGTTACACCCTATCACAGGGGTGTTCTACAATATATATGTATCTGGTAAATACCAAAAAGCAGTTGTGCAGTACTAAGATACATTTTGAAAAAATGTTTTTGTTCTTTTTCATTTTGTAGAGGTTGGCCAAAGTGTTCTTGTTTGTTTTTGACTTTCCATGTCATGAATAGCCAGAGGAAACTGGAGTAAATGAATGGAAGATTTTTATAAAGGTTTCTTTTTAAGAATAATAATACATTTCAGAGGTGTTTATACTAGTAATAAGAACAATTTTGTTGTATTCTACTGTAATGCATATGTCTTCTTAAGGGTTTTGTTGGCATTAATTTCAGGCTGCTCACCACCTTCATGAAGAGGCTGCCCGATACCCACGGAAGATTCATTACCACAATCCACCTGAGCTGGCCATGGAAGCTCTTGAGGTAGATTAAAAGTGCAGTAGTAATATAAAATATGTTGTATTTACTTCTTACAGAAGCTTAATTTGACTCAAGATAACAAATCACTTGTGTAATTCAGAAGAGCTTTGTGAGGTTCAGTATAACGTGGCTTCACTCAAACTTCAAATTGTACATCTGCTTTCTGCATAACTTACAACCTTCTAACTTTTCTCTTACTTAATCGGAGTACATTTTAAAGACAAACTAATTTAAAAAATAAATAAACAAGCTGTGATTCTTTTAGAAGTGACACTGGAGTATATTCTCCTTGTATTGCTTTAGTTTTTGTTGCTATTTGCTCCAATACTGCTGAATAAACATATTAATCACTAATGTCTTTTGACTTTTTTTTCCCTGTATTTCTTAGTTACATTTTAGGTTAAGTGCCTCTATTTTGAAGCTGCTGGAGAACGGACAGGCGGAGCAGGAGTTGGACCATGAAATGTTGTTCAGTATTCTGAAGGATGCTGCTGAAGGACCTTTTGCTCGAGGGGAAGAGAAAAACACCCCAAAAGCAAGTGAAAAGTAAGCAAAGTATTCTTCACATGATGACTTTTGACCTAAGTGAAGTGAAAATGTGTACAATGTGGCTTGTGGTACTTGTTTCAAATGCATTGCCTTGGTTTTGCTTTAAATGGTTAGGTGTGGCTGTTTAACTTATCAAGCTTATGTAAAATAGGTAGTTCACCTTGAAGCATGTGATATACCATAATGATCATCTTAAGTCACTCGGATGGTTTTGTTCTGCAACAGCTCCAGATGGTTATAAATTAAATTAAGATATGGCCTTAGCTGCATTTGCATTTTTGCATCTTTCCTTCCACAGAGCACTCTTGTTCTGTTCATTAATACCAAACTGGAAGTAGATGTATTAGTCCACAAACCAGGGTGAAAAATGTTTATTGTTTTTGCTTTATTTCCATTGTCTTTGGGACACATTTAATTTTTGTACAACTGCTTGCCCCTAAATAAAGCAAACAGACACTTGTTGCTTGTAGCAGATTGCATAACATACTTTTTAATAGCTTGTACAAAATACATTTCATAACTACACTGCAATATTAAATGACTGAATATAGTAATGACTAAAGATGTTAAATAGATGAATTCATTCATTTTCTGAATCTCCTTCTAGATAGATACTTTATTAATCCAGCAAAAAATTCACATACTCCAGCAGCAGCATACTGATACAAAAAACAATATTAAATTAAAGATTGATAACAATGCAGGTAAAAACATACAATAACTTTGAATAATGTTAATGAATGAATAATTCACACTTACACGTGCACATTCCAACATTTACTTCTATCATTTTGGAGCTGCTAATTAACTTGACTCTTCTTGGCATATGGAATATACCAGACTATATGAAGAAATCTGTGGGGACATGTATAGAGCATGCAAATCCTATACAGACATGTTGGTGTAAATACAACTTTATTTTAATAACTTGCATTTTTTTAAGTTCTTAACATAGCACTGTCGAATATGAAATAGTCAAGTATTTAAAATATTTTTAAAAATGTTACTTACATTTATTTGGAAATTGTTGCGTTCATTTGCATAAAATGTGTCATCATTAAGGTGGTTTGGATTTCTTATTTCCTACATAATTTGGTAAAGGGGAAAAAAAGTAAATATACGAAGATTTGGGTTCCCAGCTAGTAAGTTTTTATTGCTATATTGTTGAAGTTTTTGAGTGTTTGCACACTGGCAGAGGTGCCTATTGCACTGAACAAGAATATGGGGACATCGTTGGAAACTTGTTAAGGGCAGATTATGCGCAAATGTTAGAAAGTTTTTCTTACCTCCTCTGGTCAGGAGATACGAACTGTTGCAGAAATTCTTTGGGGTCACTGGTTTTCTTCTCGGTTTACTGCTTCCATACTAGAGAGAACAACAGTGTTATCTGTAGCTACTTTGAAACCACATCCCCTGGTGATGTTTATAATAAGATAACCTGCTGCTGTCATTTTTCATTGTTTTATAACTTTTGTGGTCTATTTATCAACTTAAATGCAGAGGGCAATTATAAAGCTGTTAATAATGGTGTGAAGTATTGCATCTGTAAAGGTGGCACAATGCACAATATATATTTATTCTGTCTAAAACACAGATCCCTTATGTGAAAATGCTGTATTCTTAAGGCTGAAATTAATTTCTATAGTATCCCTGTATCTCAATTGCTTTCAGTCAAATTTTCCCCAGGGACAAATAAAGTTCTGTATATCTGTCATTATCATCCTTTTCTAGGGCCATGATGTTTGATTATAATATTTTAAAGTGTTTTTCTAAGAAAAAACAAATGAGTTTTTATGTGGGTTATGGGCTTAGCTGAGTTACTTGTTGGTAATTTTACTGTGTAAAGGCCATGTAAAAACCTTGCTGATTTATACAAATCTTGTGGATACAATGCAGATTGTTAGTTAGATGTAAGATGCAAACCAGAAAGCCTTTTGAAACATTTAGAAGCATCTAGAGTCTTCACAATGACAAGAGTCTTCTCATTCAGAGATTATCACTTGAACTTGGTACAAAGTAGGAAATCCAGTTTATATCTGACATGAAATGGACCATCTGGTGTTGTGCAGACCTTTTCAACTGTTTTTGAACACCCATAGGACCAAACGTGTTCAGTACAGCTTTTTTTATAATTCTTCTTAAAGCAGTTACACAGGGCTAGCAACTTTAAAAATTATAAGAAAAAAAACAAAATTTAGTAACATTTACATATGTTTAAGCTGTTTTCATTAGGAATTAACTAATAAATGCAATCAAAGTTTAGGTCAGAGAAACCTTTTGCTTACATCAGTGAAATTAAGATAATCAAAGTTAAGGAAATCTGAAAGTAGAGAAGAAATAAACAAAAACTTACGGAAAATAAACTTGAAGTGTTGTCCACTGTCTTTTTATTAAGAGACGTTAGTGCTTACCTGACTTGTCAAGTGGCAACCTGCAACCTTTCAGGCACCTTAAAAGTGAATAATGGCACAGTCCATATGCTGTGTGATATTACAGCTGTCGCCACTGCTACCAGTGACTCTCCATCATACTGATATGTCATTGCATGGATAAAGAGTATAGCTTGGCCAAGGTAGCTTTAGCATCATGTGCCTCAGCATGAATCTGAGAGAAAATGAAAAGGGATTGTAACTCACAGTCCCAATTTAGATAAGTTAACAGAAGGCATCTGCACAGCATGACCAAGACAGTGCCTTGAATAAGGGTGTGCTTTCATAAAGTTAATTATCAGGAGCTTCTGTCTAAATGGCAAGATCAGTGGAGCAACCCTGTGTTGGCACACAGATCTTTCAAAAAGAAACCCGGTAGCTAAAGATTCCATCATTTGAATGGTCTTGCTGTTAAAAGAGATTTCTACATTTCCTGAGTACCTTGTATACATTAGTAATTTCTGTTGGGATACAGGAGGCTAACGTTTTCAATTTCGAGTTACCAGATTTGTTAAAATATTTTAAAATTAACTACCAGCTGGAAAAAGAATGGCTTGTGAAGTGTTTAGTTACATTTGTTTTAGATACAATTGACTACTGTAGAAATTACTTTTTACCATCTTTTGTAATAAGAAACTGCCTTTAATTTCTATGTACCTGTGGTTTACTACAAATGTGCTTTTCCAGTGAAATGCGTCTATACTGAAACAGTGGCTTTAATCGAAAAAACAGTGGGAATGTGAAAGGCACACATGCTGCATGCCCAATCTGAAAAGTACAAAGTGTCACCTATGTGGCTATTTAAGCCAAATTTGCCGATGCTAGCATGCTTTAATGAAAGTTGGGTTAACTACATGGCTGATATCCAATATTTTACATTTGTTTACACAGAAAAGGGCACAATATTGTTCACTTTCTTAATAAAAGCCTGTTTAATGGGATTTCATTTTTTTGTCATGGTGTCAACCAGTTACAGCGTATCATAAAAGTCCACTGGTATTGTTATCAAATACCAATGGGGTTTGGGGGCTAGGTCACTTTACAAAATTTCTGTAAGAATGCATACTGCTTTTGTGAAACTAATGAAGAGAAAGAGAGAAATAGAAGAATTATTATCCATATACAGTATATTGTTTCATATAGTGTCTTGCACTGAAAAACAAAAAATATATATACATATCTGAATGGCTACTGGGATAACAGCTTTAGACAGTTGTGTTGTGACTGTAATGAATACTTACATTATTATAGATGTTGTGTGATTTATTTTGAGTGAAAAATTTTAAAAATGGGTGTTTGACACTATGGTATTTTGAAAAGCACCACAATTTTCTTTGGTCTTGGGTGGAAATAGTTTTTTTTATGCCTTTTGGTTTAGAATGCATGAAGACAGATAAACGTGTGATATTCCTGAGTACTAGAGGCCTCCATTAGGTTTAGCGCAGAAAGGCAGCATCTGCTATGCCTTTTTAAGATTTTCTCGGTGGTTATTGGCTTTGAACAGCCTTGAATGTTATTTCTTGGTGTTGGGTTGTTTTAAATTCTGAGTCCTATTTATCTCTTGAGCTGTTGGCTAATAGGTTTTAGAAATTTTGCCATCAGATAAAAAAACTTGTCAACATTCGTGGTTTCATTTGGGAAGAGGAACAATAAAGTTTTCCTTTCCTACGTGGTGTAATCTTTCATGACAGGCCCGTCTGGTGCCTTTTTCCTTACATAATGATTTTCTTCCATACACATCTGTGTGAAATCAGTGCTGCTCTCTTACCAGTCATGTCCCTAGTCCTGTTTTTTAAATACATTTGGAAGTTCTGGGACTTAGTGCAACAGTGCATAGCAGCAAGTACCGCACACTGTGGGTAGTTTTAACAGATGCCTGTGAACCCGATGTGTGCTTTTTATTTGGAAACAACATAGTACTCCTTTACATTTTCTTTTTCACCAGTTTGAACATAGCAAATTCAGAAAATGAATGAATGGATGGAATGTATCCTGTTTGGTTCCCCCTTTTGATTCGAATAAGTCAATTTGCTTCTTAGGGAAACTTTTTTTTCCCTCCTTGAGAGTCTAAAAACAATCACTAGTGGCCTGCAACATAAAGATAAAATTGTGTCTGTTGGAAAGTTGAATGGCATTTTCTTACTCCTGTTTTTGATTAAAATATTCTTCTACAGCTATAGCTTTTAAACATGATTTACATTTTGTGCTGATGTTCCTGTTCAGGAAGAACTGATAAAAGTGGCTACTGTTGTCTGATTTAATTGACCAAAAATGCAAAAAATGTTAATGGCTAGCTATAAAAACAAAAGTTATACCAGCGGTACAATCATTTGGTGTTTAGCTTAGCTGATTGTACCATTATGCAATGCCTTCTTGTCTCAGCAACCCAAAATAATAGGTTGTGTTTGGTACTTCTAAACTAACAAACATGCCTTTTATTTTTTTTATAATTCCCTTTTTGCCTTAAGTTTCATTCATATTACTTATTCTTTTTGTGTTGGGTTTATGCTTTTCTTTTTCCCCTTTCATCTGGATTGCTGACTTGACTGCTTCTACTTCAAATTACTACAGACCTGGGGTGAATCGCAAGAGGTCTGTTAGCACCACACGCAATCAGTGTAGAAAGGTGTTTGAAGGACCCTGGTGAGCTCTTTGTATTGCATGTCGTGCAATTTTGTATGTCCTTTTTTGCTGTTAGAGTTTGTTAGTATGTGTTATGTTTTTTCAAAATATGAAAAACCATTATTTTTGGAAAGTTGCCCAAAATGTCACTTTCCACATTTCCAAATGTTTGCAGAGATTTTACTTTTTTTGGGCCCGTAAATCCATACCTTACATTTCATAGAGTTTTGGTCATTCAGCCTTTGGGTAGTTCATTCATGGTCGGGAGCCACACATTACAGCTTTTGTGATGTCACTAAATGCATGTAGCTTGGCATATCATGCTCAGTTAAGGAAAGTCTTAAAAATACACTGTACTAATGGTAGTCTGTTCACGGATTTATTTCATTGTGGATAGTTGTTTTAAAATGTGGACTATAGATTTAAGCTCTTTAAATGGTGGTATGTGACCCAGATATATATTTTTTTTCATCAGTTATGCAATGGTGAATCTTCATCATCAAAAGCTGTTCAATAAGGACAAGTATTTTTTGAATAATGTTATACTAGGATATCTATATTTAATATTGGAAGGTTGCTGAAATACCTTTCAAAATGGAAAAGAGTTTTTAAAGAAAGTTGAAATTGTACTAAAGGATTTCTGGCAGCTGTTTCTTAGCTAGCACTAAAGGAGTGATGCATTGCCTTAAAGGTTTGCTCTCCAATAAAGTTTTTTATCTGGAATGTTTGTGTGCAACATTTTATTTTGCCATCACTACATGAAAGGCCTGTGTTCTGATCAATTGTTGAGCCAGTAACACTGGGACAATGAACCAGTGAACTTTGTAGTGTAGTATTACTGTGGTAAATATATTTTTTTGTCACTGCTTATATGAAAAAGGTCACCATATTACTATTTAGTTAATTATTTAATAGTGCTCTTAAAAGAATCTGGACTCTACTGACATTTTTAACCACATCTTAATCATTTTTGCTTAATAGTGTAAAGGCGATCATGTTCTATTTATTTATTTATTTTTTGTTTGGAGGGGAAGGGAACATCACTGTTAAGCTTTTCTGTGGACAACAAAAGGTTAAGTGAATTGATTTTTGTAATGTAGTTGTGTCTCCCTTCTGTCCAGTGCTACTAATGTGTTAAGTATCCATTTTGGCAATTCTAATTTAACATACTGTTCTGTGTATACAGTGATATACAGTATGTAAGTATTGGAATAGTGAATTGAAAATTTCTATTTTGATTCAAGCAATTTACAGTGAGATGAGAAAGGTGGAAAATTAATCGAATCTACAAAATATTTTAATATCCATCTACTTTTCAGCAAGAGTAGGAATTGTTTTGATTTAGATTTAGAAACAGCAGATTGACCTGCCCACTTTTTTGTAATTATTTTTTTTAAATGCAAAACCAGAAATAATGCTTTTATTAGCTTCTAAAATATGTCTGCTGTTTAATTTATTGCTGACATTATTATTGTATTTAAAGGCAATTGGTTACTTGACTCTCACCTATGACTAACAGTCAAACTTGATACCTAAACTTGAGATAAAGTTAGAAAATGGTGTGAAACGGAAGAAAAAATATCACTTGGTTTAATTTTACATGCTTAAAAAGCTGTAGAGAGGAATGAGATGCATCATCAAAATACAAATTACTAGATCTCCGACAGAAAGCAGAACAAACAAAAGTCTGCAGTAATGAGTTATTGTCTTTAGTTTAATTAATTTAAATAACAAGGGCCTAAACAGCTGGAGGGATGGCTGTTTCCAGACAGTCTGTAATGTTTACCAACCACAAACAGCATTCCTCTGTGTGGTGATTATCGTGTCATGTTTTGTACTTTTTCCCACAAATTAGTAAATTAGTCTAATTAAAAATGGGAACAAAATGTTTTTTGTTTTAGCTCTCTCTCTCTCAAAAACCATCCCCTTTTACGTTGGCTAGATAAAGCATCTTCTTGTGTCCTTTACAAGAACTTTGAACTTTAAACGTTAAACCAAGTTCTGGATAAAACTTTGGTGTAAATTATTTGTCTACTTTTACCGCCCTTGTACAGACGATACATTAGGCAAGGAAACTGGGTAAAAACCCACTTCTGGCCCATAACATACTAAAAGGATTATTTATCTTGACTAGCTTAGCAATATCTGGTAAGGTGCTAAAAGAACTTGCTATGTGTAGTAGCTTGGTGGGCCCAAATTGGCCCTTTGCCACTGCAACTCACCCCAGAATATTTGGACTAAAAGTGAAGTTATGTGTAGGCACAATTTATATATTATTTAAACTCCACAAATTAGTGTTGGGTAAATTGTCATGATTTAACCAAGCAACATGTTCCTGTCAGATAAATAGCATTGTTGCCTTTTACTCCATTAAATCAGCAGACTGCTTTACTGATAATTCTGATATATTCCAAGTAGTACTAGGGTGTTGTACCGTGTTAGCCATTATGAATGTAGAGAAAAGCCAAGCAAAATGACACCTTTTATTGGCTAACTAGAAAGATTACAATATGCAAGCTTTCGAGGCAACTCAGGCCCCTTCTTCAGGCAAGATGTAATCCTTACATCATTACATCTTGCCTGAAGAAGGGGCCTGAGTTGCCTCGAAAGCTTGCATATTGTAATCTTTCTAGTTAGCCAATAAAAGGTGTCATTTTGCTTGGCTGATATATTCCAATAAAGACTGATCAAATGAAAGTCGCTTCTTGAAAACAAAAGACGGAGTTTCTTAGAATGAAGTATTTCTTAAGTAATATTAAAAATAATTCCAAAGCCATCAATAGTTTTTCAGAAATAATTTTCACTTTAATGAACTTGTGCCAACAGTTCTGTTAGAAATGCACTATATGGCATTTGATTGCCAACTGCGGACTTATAGTCCAGATCCAAATACTTTGAAATATCTGTGAGGGTTATTAATTTAGTGTTCTATGGCCACATTCCTTTATATTGTGGTCTTCAACAGTTCATCCATGGTGTGGTGTGGTGTGTGTATATATTATATTGTGTATTTATGTGTGTGTATATATCTGTTTGAGCCCAGTCATTCAGTTAGACATACGTTGCCTAGATTTTTATTTTCACAAGTGATTTGTTTATTTGAGTGTGGCTATCTTTTCCTGATGTAAATCTTGTATATTTGTCCAAGACACTGTTGACTGTCCTTATTATGATACATACACACACACCCAAACATAACTGCATCTTGAACCAAAGCAGCTGTCTTTTTATACAGTAGGTTTTTGACCTGATCTTTTCAACAATTAATATTTAAAGTCACAATAAAGAAAAAAAGAACACTAAATGCACTGTGATATTATAACACTAATTTTTTTTTTACATGTCTGTTTATTCATTTGAACAGAGCACTTTCCAAACATTTTTGCTTATAATCCTCTGAACAGAATTTCTAACTAGGCTTTTTACTGGTTGTTCTTCCTGTTACCTTTTGCTCCTAAGGTCCTGACTATTTTTTTGTTCTTTTAAACTTTGTATGATTTATATATTAAGGTACTGATGACCACCATTTCTTTCTGGAAATTTTTTATTTAAATGTCCCCTGGAAAATGTATTTTCCTTAATAAAGCAAACCTGTCTTGTATTTAGCTATTGTAAATACCAACTCATAATGTGTATTTTAGTCTTTGCACCCTCATTCTTCCTGTCATTTTTTTTTTATTGTATTGCTTTCATTGTGCTTCATATTTGTAAAACACAAAGTGCTTTATTGGTGTCTGAAGCTGAAATGAAGTCTTTGTTTATTTATTTGCATTTTAAAAATATTCTTAATCTTTCATGTCAGTATTTTTAAAGTCATTGTAGACAATATATATTTTTTTCTGTTTCACAGGGAAAAGCCTTTGTCAGGGAATGATGATGACTCTCATTCGTCGACAGGAACGCCACTAGGTCCAGGGACATCCCTGCCATCCACTGGTCCAGGTCTGACTTCCCCACCTTACACAGCCACTCCAGTTGACCACGATTACGTGAAACGTAAAACCCTACGTCGTCAGCAGCAGCAGCAGGAGCAGGCCGTGGCTGATGGTATAGTCCATGTTATAGATACTGCCACTCCAGGGAGGTGCTTTTCTGATCACTGGGGTGGGGCAGCTGTAATGATCATGTCACTTGGAGGCGAAACTTATTTAATGAAACAGCCTGCAGTGGGTAATAGGAAAGTGTTAAAGTGGGCAATAAGGCTGCTTTTTAATTATTCATTACTAATTATAGTGGATTTGTTTGTATTTTTTTAACTAGTCTTTTGGAAACAGTTTTTTCTGTATCGCAGAGCATTTATTTTTTTAAGTATCACTTTATTTTATCATACCAAACACTTTCAAATGGCAGATTGTTACGCATTTTGGTCACTTATTTATGTTCAAACCAAATGTTTAATTTAATTAAAAACTAAATATATATTCCAATGCACTTGTAACACACCTTGTTATAATACACTGTTTGGCACTAACCTTTCTCCTCTTGCTCTGTTTAATGATAAATTAGTTTGTGGCCACATGCAAGTCCCTATATATAAAATTATTTTTTATAATTTATGTGTGAGTGGACAAAATTGACACATTTTGCAAAAAATATATTTTACAGTAAATGTACAAACTCGTGTTTAACATTGTTTGATGGCTTTGTCCACTTCAGATATACAAGTCTATAAAAGTACATGATGTACATTATTCTAATGTATTTTGCTAGGCAAGTTGTTAATATATCGAAGTAAATCCACTTTTTTTTCTGCAAGGAATTATCAGTGCTTAGACGATAATGAAAAAGCAAAAAAGTGTATTTGTTTTGTGAGACTTCACAAGTATGTTACCTTAATTTTACTATGTTGAGAATGTTATGTGTTTGAAGTATATATATTTTTAGATTTTGCTTACCATATTATTATACCTTAATGTTTTTATGGTTTGTGTTGGTGGTTCAGTTTAGCAAGGCAGTGACAGAGTTAGAAAGAATTGGATGCAGAGTCAACAGGGCGTGAACCAGAGACAATCCATACCTTTTTAAATTTTTTAAGAGGTGCCTGCAGTTATATTACTCTGGGTAGGCAGGTGTTAGGTGAATAAATGTCCTGTATGCGTATGAGAAAGGTGATCAATAATTATGGGGAGGCGGATTTATACTTAGGGTTAGGGTTAGGTTAGCCCACGTGATAGGTAATGTGAGACACAGACATTAGAGGGCCGTGGGTCTCATAAGTTTATGAAGTTCCTGGTTACACGGAGGACACTAGTCAGTTTGAAATTTCTTAGAGATGTTTCCAAATCATCGGGTGACACCACAAGGTGCTCGTGTGGCACAGATACAGCTGTGTTATTGTAAACATATATTACCAGGTACTTATTATACTTTAAAAAATATGCTTAAATGAAAAAATACTTTTTTCAAAGTATTTAAAGGGAAAAGATAATATTTTGATTTATGATCTATCTCAATAAGTTTAAAGGGCTTGTTGTGATCTTAGCTTATTGGTTGGTTTATTGCAAATTTATATTTATTTGCTTGGCAGATGCTTTTATCCTTCTTAGAAAGGAGGTAAACATAATTGAGTAACATTAGGCTAGGGCCTGTTTGTTCAGGAAGTGTCGTGGGACAGGTAACAAAAGTTGATTGCCACAAGTGAAAAGATATAATAACTAATAAACTTAAAAACATAGATTAACAATCGATAAAGCAATTAAACTTAATGTAACAACAAATTAAACCAACAGTAAGAAAGATAACAGAGCAAGGTTTTTTCAGTTTGTTAGACAGATATTTACAGAACAGATGGGTTTTCAGTTGCTTTTTAAAAACATTGAGGGAGTCAGCAGTTCGGATGGAGGTAAAGGAGCTCATTCCACCAACTAATAACTACACAGGAAAAGTCTGGAATGAGACTTAATACCACACAGAGGTGGCATCACCAGACGCTGTTCCCTGACAGACCTGAGTGGTCAAGAAGGAGCATAGCACCACTTCAGTTTCTCTATATACCCAAGTGCTTGACCTATTGACTACTCTGTGTGCACGCTTCGGGGATTTGCACATTATGCTATAATTTTAATAACTTTTAAAAACACAATGGAGTTTTTTTTTTTTTTTTGTACAGAGTTTACAAGTGTAACATTCAACCTTGAAAAAGTTCTGTAAACATACTGACAGAAATTCCTTGTATTCCTTGTAATATTTCTGTTGGTTACAGGAAAGAATACAAAGGTGTATGGGATGTATTTAGTTTTGATATCAAGAACATATTTATCAGATTACTTCTAAAATAAAAACAACAAAAATTCTGAATTAATTTTTTTTCTACTCGAAATGAAACCATATATTATCGTCTGTCATAAAAATATGGATTCCCTAAGCCGTTATTGTCCTAGTTGCAAAAAAAATATTCAGATGGGGCATTCAGGCTTTTTCTTTTACGTATTAATCGATGTGGTGGTTATCTGTAGAATAAAATGTTTATTGCCACAGTGTAAAACTACAAACAACAAATAACCACATCAAATAAAAATTTTCTCATGACTATAATGTCTGTGGTGCTGGTGGGAATCCCCTGTCTCTAAGTGAAGTCAGGCTACTGTGTTTCCACATGTCTAATGTACAACCAATTGAAATAACATTCATTCCAATAAATTTTAACTGAAACATTCTCCACAGGCACAGATGTACAGTTTTAAAGGTCATCTTTGGTTCATGTCCACTCATGAACTGCTTGCAAAATAAGTTATTTGTATGTAACATCCATGCCGCTTTGTCTTCTTATATTAGACGTCTTGCTCTAGTAATAAGATATGTCACATGTCTATTGAGCTGTTACTTAAATTCATAATGTTTACCTACATCGTGCATCTATACTTGCATTAAGTAATTAATAATTGAATAATTTTTGGTGACCCATTAGATTAGGGACAGCATAGCTGCATCTGACAGGGAAACTACTGTTTTACAAGGTAATAAAAGAGCCATTTGTCAGCGGCTTGCATGTCATCAGATTTTGGGACTCTCAGCACAAATACACCACAGGCCTAATTCATACCTTTTGTTCTAACCCAATACATAATGCAAATATTTCACAGCACACTGGCTTGCACGGTTGTATTGATTTGAACAGTGAAGCAAAGTCATTTACGCATGCCACTGTATAAAGAATGCCTGTTTTATTTTAGAACATATTTAACAAATCACCTTTACTAATTGACATGTTAGTGTTAAAAAGTGTTTTTTTCTCTTTAAGAGTGTCATCATTATATGAAGAGCTTAAATTACATTCATGTATATTGTCCTATGTACAGAGTACAATAAAACATTCTACTTGATAAAGTGAAATGCAGTTAGATTCATTGTTGTTAATTTACAGTATGTAAGTTGTAAGAGTAGTTACATTTTGAGTGATGATTAATGTCATCACTTGCCATTAATTTAACTCTAATCATAATAATAACCTACATTTACCATTTGTATTTGTTTTGTTTCAATTCTGTGCTGTATTGTACTTTGTGTCGTCTTCTGGCTGATGACAGCATAAATAGAAGGAGGGGGGTGTTGAGGTTTTTTCCTGTACTCCCAGGATAATAAACTGACCAATACAATTTTAAACTTTTTTTTTTTTAAACTTTGTATATAATAATTTCCTTGCATCTAAATCTAGAGTCCATAATCATTTGTAGATTCATCATTTTGTAGATTAAATGGTTTATCACATTTGATATGAGCATCCACACAAATTTTACCTCACCTTAGTATTTACTTATTTGTAAATTAGGGAGGAATTAAAAAAAGTGATACACTACCTGAATAAATGAAAATGCATGTTTCTAGGTTTTGAGATTTCATAATTTGTTAAATGCTTTTAGTTTTCTTAATTAGACTTGAAAATGCAGCATTGTTATTTCCTTCATGTTGTGCATTTAATGCATTGGTGTATACATATCCAAGTGCTTATTATTTTATCTGGTACTTTTTTATGTGTAAAAAGTTTCCTTAAAGTGTTCTTAACAGGTATAATATTTTTAAATATGGTCTTTGTAGAGGACTACAAATAATAAAGTGCATTTCATATTTAGAGCTTTTAGTACACAAATTAAGATGTACATCATTGGATGTATACATTATAATTCTTAGTATTGCAAAGGGAAAGTAGGTAAGACTGAAATTTTGGCTTTCATTGCCAGATTTCAAAAATAATCGACAGCAATCATGAATCTTGTTTTTTCTTTTTCATTTGTTTATTTGCAATTAAAGTTGGTGTTTTATCCGGACATTTCTGTAATTTTGCAGCCTTATTGCCTATTTTACACTTAGACCTTTCAAACTCCTACCTTTTTTCTATCTGCCTACCTACTTACCTACCTGCCTGCTTGTTCTCTGCCTGCTTGCTTCTGACACAACTTGCTTTTTCATTGAATGTGCATGATAAGCTGATGGGGTGAATATTTGCCAGACACAGTTTATGTAATACAGCTGGTGTCCTGTCCCTATATTTGCTTGCATCATCTATGCTGTAGCTTTAGATTGCTAGAGGTAAAGCACCTAGCATCACAGTAAGCCACACTTTCAAACTGGTTTATCAATATCCGTTGCACTTGTTTATTCCATGTAAAAAGCTTTATTTTTTTTAAATAAAGTATAGTTACTGAACTTTACAGTACAGTACAGAAAATTACAGACTGGGTCTTACAGTGAAACAATATTTTTAGACTTTTTTTTTTTCTCCTTGATTCCCAAGAGCTAGTGTAAACTATGTAACATTGAAGTTAGTTAGGCATGGAAAATATTAGATGAATACAACATTAAGATATTATAAATAAAACTACAGCAATTTGGTGCATTTCTGGGGAAAAAATATATTACAAAGAAAACAAAATCGGTCATGTGGAGATGTCTGAGTTGACATAATATCATACTGTAAATGTAAATAGCTGTGGGTAGGTAATTTTTCTGGGTGTTGAGAGCGCTGTCAAAATGATATGACAAAATTGTAGCCATTTTGCAAATCCCACCTTCTGTCCTGTGTGTTTAAGAAACGATTCTGGCAGTTTGTGGCGAAGGGGTACATGCTATCATGGTACCAACAAATTTGGCATTAAAGCCTTGTTATTAGCCTGCAGTTTTGTGTACTTTTATGTACAGCATTCAGTATGGGCTACCTGCTGAGCAGGATAGTTTCCGTTTTGTCTTTCAGTATAAATTTAACATGACTCCATAGTGGCCTTGCTATTGGTAGTAAAAGGTTAAAATATATATATATATATATATATATATATATATATATATATATATATATATCTGTAAAGGAAGAAAAGGTTTGTTTGGATACTGAAGAGAACCAATGAGGCAGGTGAGTATTTTATTGAAATTCTTAAGGTTTCAGTTTTTTTCTTGATTTTGATATGAAGCTATAGAAAGTATTCCTGTAATCAGTGAAGGGCAATAAAGAGTTTTGGTATTTATGTTCAATGATTCAACTCTACATACTATGTGTTTATCTGTAGATGTAAAAAGTACCAAAAAAGAAATCTTTCCATTGTGTTTGATCCTTCGTCTGGTCAGCTGTATAGTATGATGCAGTTTTATCCAATTTTATGTATTACAAAGATACTCTTTTAGCAATTGCAAAGCCTGACCACAGTATCAGCATTGTATGGAAAATTTTGTATATCATAATTGATTTTTAAAAATGCATTACACCTAAAACTCATTTGCCATTCTGAGATAACATTACTTACAAAATGTGCAAGATTTGTTTTATTTATCTAGTAGATTCAGTTAGATTAGATTGTACTTAATTTGTGCCCAAGGAGTATCAGTATCTGCTTCTTGGATTTGTAGTTGCATCTGAGAAAGTGTAACTTTCAGGTTTTTTTTTTTTTTTTTTATAGAAAATAAGTTTCTTATTGTACCAAATTACTTTTGTGAGTGTAAATTTTATGTGTAAAACTTTTTGTTTGGACCATATAAATTACACATATACATTTGTTATATTTTGCTTACTCATCCCAAAAAGCATTTAAGTACTTTCCACACCAACATAAATAAAATGTTTTAACATTTTTGTCTCAAACACCGATTTCTACAAAGGTCAATTATTATCTCATAGTTTCATCTTTTCATTTTCAAATGAATGAGACTTAAAATGTAATTGCTTGATGACTGAAAACTGAATTAGTACACATTGCTTGTGCATATATTTTAAAATTGTTTTCCTAAGGGCGATTGTGAGTTGAACAAAAATGAACTTTCTATACAGGGACTTTTTATCTGACAGTCTGCATCATCATAGTTTATGAATCTGTCTGCTGCAAGAAAGCTGAGCTAGAAGTAAGGAGTCATAATGAGGTTGAGGTTGGGAGCATGCGCTGATACAGCGTATTGCCGCTTATAATACACGATGAACCACCTGGATTGGGACCCGAGTGCAGTCATACAGCGGGTGACACCTCGGCACCACACTGGAACAGTGTGAGGAGGTTTTTTTATGGTGGCTGGAGTGCCAATCCTGCCACCAACCCCCAAGTTTTCCCTGCAAGTTGGCAGAATAGGAATATATTTTAGAAGTATCTCCCAAAGGTCATAGGGTAATCCAATTGTGATTATTATACTCCATTTTTTTTTTTGTCTTGTACTTAGAGGACCTAGATGTCTCATAATCATTTTGTGCCCCATGATTATGAAAATGTACCTAAGTGCTAAGGCTAAACCAAAATTGAAACGTACAACAATACTGATTATAGGTGCACTCGCAAATACACAGTTGGATAGCTGCAAAAAGGTAGCTTTGGGACATCATTGAAATGTATTAAAAGGACCTTAAAAGAAGCAAAGTGTAAACAAATGTCCAGAACATTAAGGAACTTATGCAGTTTTGTAAGGAGGATAGAGCCAAAATTTACTTAAAACAATGGAAGAGGCAAATAAAACATGGAAAGTGATTAGTTTAGGTTTATGTTTGCTAAAAAGTGGTTCTAGAATCTATTTAATCATAAGGCTTTTTTTTCTTTTTGGAATCAGTGTAATAACTTAGTAAGGAAATTGCTTGCACATTTACATCAGAATATAAAAACCTAATCTATAGCTAATGTTTTGTGGATATACATATAAATGTATTTGAATAACTACAAACATTATGCAGAAAACTGGAGTCAGGCATTGTATATGTGTGGACTGTAAGCTGCTTGACCAAAATCCATCACTTATGATGATGCGCTTTAAATTAAAAACTGCTTTCCTATAGCATAAGTGCTGTGGTCTTTCAGGTGAATGGTAATAAAAAGGTTAGACCACATGGAAAACCTTATGAATTCCCCTGTAAGTACTGTTGTGTAAAACATTACTGGCATGTGATTATGACAAACTTGGGACACCTGTATTCAGGTTGCCTGTGAGCTCAGTTTGAAAATCTTAATTGAACTGCTTTTTGGCGCTGTTTCCTACACAGTAATGATTTACTCCACTCTGTTTTCTACATGCATGCATTTTTCCCTTTTGTTTTCTCGCTGCCATTAGAGAGGAGCCAGGACAGCATGGCTGTAATGCTCTCCGACTCAAACTCCACACAGGACCTCTTCACTGACCCCACTAGTTCCCAGGACAGCAATCACAAGAAGCATTCTGTGAAGGATAGTATGTCGTCTTCTGAGAATGTCACTTCAGCTAAGGACAGCCAAGAAAGAGCAGGAAGAGTTGGTAAACACCTAATTCATGCTTTATATCTTGGTTTCCACTGCTGGCCAGAAAAGAAAGCTTGATGTCAAAAAAAAAATAGTCCTTATATCAGTTAGTACTGGAATCCATGTCCTTGGACATCTTTTCTGTGTGATTTGTTTGAGTACTAATCATACTGTAAGTATAAAATACTCCACTGTTACATGACATGTACTGTATTAAAACAGTACATTTTTGTTTTAAGATATTCAGGCAAATGTTAGACAATAAAATCAATTCTTTGTGTATGCTTTATCTTCATTATAATTTAAAAATATATTATTGTTTTCTGATCTGGCCAGTCCTGGGTTTAAATTGTGTGGATTATGCATGCTCTTCCTTTATCTGGACAGATGTTGTTTTTTTTTCTTTCTTTTCTGTGTCCTCTGGTTTTTGTTATACGCTCCTAAAGATGTTCAGGTTAGGTGTGTGAAGTGGGCCTACCCCATCCAGTACTGATTCCTGCAATGTGCCCCGTGCTCCCAGGATAGACTTCTGTCGTTCATGACCTAAAATTTGATTAAGTTATGTTTTTAATTTCTGGTCAGTATAAGTTCTTGGTCTAGAACGTTTCCAATAGGTTTATGCCAGACAATTTTTGCAACTCTTCCATTTTTCATAGATAAGTCAAATTGCACTTGTCACATACCATTATACATACAGTAATAATAATAATAATAATTCATTACATTTATATAGCGCTTCTCTCAGTACTCAAAGCGCTATCCACACAGGGAGGAACCGGGAAGCGAACCCACAATCTTCTACAGTCTCCTTACTGCAAAGCAGCAGCACTACCACTGCGCCACCTGTAGAATATTTAGTGAAATGTTTAGTTGCTAAATTCCAAGACTGTGCATTAAAAAATATAAAAAGACAATAAACAATATGTCTTTATAATATTAATAAAATTCATCATGTTAAATGACAGCAGTTGTATGCATTATACTATAATTTTATTACACATTTTAGTTTTGGCTGTCTGTAACCCAGACTAGTAAGGTCTCTTGCCACATTATTTCACAAAACAAATAGCTTTGCAAAAATGAATATGTAACTGAGATTTCAGCATGTATATTTAATGAGGCAATTCTTAAAACTTCTTAGGCTGCTTGTATTTTGAGATGTATATCTGTAATGCCATTGGTCACTTTAGCTCTATTATCGATGCTATTAAACAGAAACATTACCAGAATGCAATGTCCGTTCATTCTTTATTTTTAGGCACAAACATATTTCACGTCATGGGTTGACGATTGTGCTTGTAGACCCAGAAAGGAAATGGGGTGTACAAAAGGAGAGGCCCACAAACATTCAGAGAGCATATCACACATAAACAGGCATATTTCAATAATAATGACTAGTACCCTGTTCAAGGCTGGCTCCTGCCTTAAACCTGATATGGCTGGAACTGGCTTCAGTGCTCCACGAACCATACTTATATTAACTAAGTTTGAGAAAGTGATGTTACATTTACTGTCTAAGTATCTGTTCACTTTAGAACAAAAGCACTAATACTTTGCTACACTGAAATGCACAAAACAAGTCCAATAATTAATATTTATCCATCCAGGGTAATTTTTGTTCTTTATTAGACACGTGGACAGCAGTGGAAAATGCATACAAGTTAGTGAGGAATGTAATTGTTATATATTTAATTGAATGTTGAGTTTAATCAGCTGTTATGTTAACATCCAGACTGTGATACCTGCTTCAAGCTGATTCTTTCTGTTACACATATGCTGCCTCTGAACAGTTACCAAGACCCCTTTTACTGCCCTTGCAGTATTTTTCTTCACTCTTGTTTTATTTATTTATTATACATGGATATTATTATTTACTATACTAGTCTTTTCATAAAGCTATATGTAATCCTAATGAATGACTACACTTTGTCCTTTTTGGTGTTAAACATCTTCAGTGGTGAAGCTTTTTTTTTTCTTTCTTTCTTTCTCCTAGAGGGAAAAAGTGAGTGCACAACAATGATTGCTCTTACGCCATTGCAAGCTGATATTTTGGAAGTTTTGGATGCAATGTCTCTTAGTTTAGTGGAAGTAACAGATCATAAGGTTTCCACTGATCCTCCACCACCTGCTATGCCTGTGACTCCAACAAAGCTATCAGCTGTGAACCCCACAACTCCAAGCAGTGAAGTCAGAAAGAAGTTGGATTTGACTGATGATAGCTGTGATGTACCCCAGTGTCTACCAATTGATAGGGCAGAGCAGAAGCAGGTTCTGACTGGCATGTGTATTCATGCACTCTCCCTTTGCCTCAGCCGCTTCCCACAGCACTACAAGAGCCTCTATCGACTAGCTTACCTTTATACAAAAAGTAAAACACATAAGGTAAGCATTATTTTTGTAACTAAGTATTGGCAATATTATTTTTTTGTAAATTCTGGTTTAAATACTGTATGTATAAAAATAAAACAATGTAAATAGTCGGTGTTCTTCTTCTTGTTTCGGCTGCTCCCTTTAGGGGTCGCCACAGTGGATCATCCTTTTCCATCTCTTCGAGTCTTCTGCATCTTGTTCTGTCACACCCATCACCTTCATGTCCTCTCTCACCACATCCATAAACCTTCTCTTAGACTTTCCTCTTTTCCTCTTGCCTGGCACCTCTATCCTTAGCATCCTTCTTCCAATATACCCCTCATCTCTCCTCTGCACATGTCCAAACCAACGCAATCTCATCTCTCTGTCTTTGTCTCCAGACCGTCCAACCTGAGCTGACCCTCTAATGTCCTCATTTCTAATCCTGTCCATCCTCGTCACACCCATTGCAAATCTTAACATCTTTAACTCTGCCACCTCCAGCTCTGTCTCCTGTTTTTTGGTCAGTGCCACCGTCTCCAACCCATATAACATAGCTGGTCTCACCACCATCCTGTAGACCTTCTCTTTCACTCTTGATGACACCCATCTGTCACAAATTACTCCTGACACACTTCTCCACCCATTTCACCCTGCCTGCACTCTCCTTCTTTTTCAACTCTCTTCCACAGTCCCCGTTACTCTGTACTATTGATCCCAAGTATTTAAACTCATCCACCTTCGCCAACTCTACTCCCTACATCTTCACCATTCCACTGACCTCCCTCTCATTTACACACATGTATTCTGTCATGGTGGTCCTACTGACCTTCATTCCTCTCCTCTTTATAGCATATCTCCACCTCTCCAGGGTCTCCTCAACCTGCTCCCTACTATTGCTACAGATCACAATGTCATCAGCAAACATCACAGTCCACGGGGACTCCTGTCTAATCTCGTCTGTCAATCTGTCCATCAGCATTGCAAATAAGAAAGGGCTCAGAGCCGATCCCTGATGTAATCACACCTCCACCTTGAATGCATCCTTCACTCCTATTGCAGACCTCACCACTGTCACACTTCCCTCGTACATAGTCAAGGTGTCTGCGCTTTTTCACACCTTGAAACATGCCAGGGGCATCCTGCATATTAGTACTTAGCAGCAACATTTTTTGGCAGAAATTTGCAAATTCCAAATGCTTCTTTTAGATATTAGGTATATTTTTTCTGCACTTTATTTAAGAATGTTTTTCCCCTCACTCTTCTTCGCAGAACTCATTAGGTTGTAAATATTCTCAGGTTTTCCTACGTGTTCTTCAAGATCTCTTCTCATCTCCAAAATGTAATCGATTTTTCCCACGTTTAATAGTTCCCAAGGTGTTTTTTTTTTCCTCCAATGAGTTCATATTTTGTTTTCTCCCAACTGCATTTGTTTGGTTGTGAGAGGAAAAAAATGTTATTTCCAAAACAATGGCTTTGCTTTCTTCATATGTTGACTTTTTGGATTAGGTCATATAATAGGTTTCTTTGATAAACTGCTGTATTGTGGTGTCATATGAACCATTTTGTATGTCATATGCAGTAATAGCGCTCACTTCACCAGGTTCTCTTTTGAGGATTCTAACGGTTCTTTGTCACCTGCGTAGAGCAGCCCATGTTTAAGATGTAACATTCTCAGAGGTTAGAAGGGTCGGAGTATTAAACTCTGAAATTGTGTCAATCTTTGTAATTTTTAGGTGGAATTAATCAGTGAAGCTTTGAGGCCATAAATATTAATAGATCAACTGTGAGGGTGCTCAAATCCTTGCATGTATCACATTCAAGGTTTACTTTGTTCTTTACAGTCTGTTTATGTTTAAAAAAAATATATTGTGCATGTCCAGAAAAATGTCATGTTTACGTTCATACCATGCTGCACGTGAAAAAATGTCTTTCACTTGGGAATTTGGTAAAGAATGCAATTTGATCCATAAAGCTGTTCATATAAATGTATATGCAGTTGCATTTTTTTATGCAGACATTTTTTTTTTATCTTAACATCAATTTGACATTTACAGTATATTATTATTTTTGTACCTGACTATATTGTTTGTCTTCCTTTATCAATGTGTACGGTGCAGTACATTGCTTCTTAGGAAATTATTATCCTCCAATTTTATATTTATTTGTTAATGTAAATCTATGCAGAGTAACTAAATTTAGCATCGTTAAATATTCTCAGAAGCATAAACCTTATAAAGTGACTGGAAATTTGCATTAATTTTTTCCTTGATATTGAACCTATCGGATTATCTTTTTTCATTATTCCTCACTAACATTTTCAAAAACATTTTTTACACCACAATAAATGCCTTCTAGTTTGATTATGACAGCAAAACTGCAAATTTGAATAATAGTTGGTTTGCCAAATGTATGATTATAGAAACAAAGATTATTATTTTCTGTTTCATCATGTATGATTGACATGAGATTGTTTCTCAGTGTGCTCACAAATACAGAAAAGAATTTTTTAAAAGGAGAGAGGATTTACATTGAACAGTGCTTGTTATAATTGAAAATTATTTAGTAGGTGGCCTAATCCTGTCATCCCTCTATCCATGTTCTGATACAGTAGTTTCTTGCTTTGTCATAGATGGAAATGAAGTGCTAAAAGCTGATTTCCAGGGCATCCAACATAAAGAAAGGGAGTAATGTCTAGCATTATTTATAATTGGTCAACACAGTTCTTTTCACTTGACACCAAATACGGACAAAAACACTGATTACTGATACAAGACTGAGGACATTTTTTTCACATTGTTAATTTAATCAGATTTTTGATTTCTATTATAAAGTTCACAAGAATCATCTTTTGTAATTTGGTTACTAAGACTTTGTGTATCATGTAGTACATGTAATTAAATTACCAATACTTACGAAAACAGTAAGAAACACAGTACTGTATATATGTTCTGAAACCCACTTAGTCCAGGTCAGGATTGCAAGGAAACTCCCAAGACAGAGTGCCAGTTCACTGCAGACCACCGTTGCACATGCACTCTGATATTCTCACACTCGCTCACTCGCAATAATACACTGAATCATTCAGGCTTTGCAAGTGTGTAAACAACTACAAAATCTAGTGAGTGAGATTAATCATTATAATCCATTTATTTCTAACACACTTTACTGAGTCATAATGAAATACAATCAATAAAATATTAAGCCTCACTTATTTTTATATCGTATCGTTAATATTATAAATCATTTTTACAAACTGCAGTTGTTTTGGTGCCCTGCCTTGCGCCCTGTGTTGGCTGAGATTGGCTCCAGCAGACCCCCGTGATCCTGTAGTTACAATATACTGAGTTGGATAATGGATGGATGGATGTTTACACATTTTACTAAGTGTTATCTTCAATTTATAATGGATTATCTTTTCCAGTACAGTTTCACCTTACTTTTGTTACTCAGTCTGGATTTTTGTTCATTTCCGAACCACTTCTTATCTTAATTTTTGTATATCAAATGCTTTAGTGATTTATTGGTCTATAGCCATGTTTACTTTTCATGGAATGTATAAACATTGAGAATGTTAAGAGGTTAATAAATATGAAAGAGATAATAAGTAAAATGGTTCCCTTTGTTACAGTATAATAATATGGGTTGAACCAAACATTAATATATTTTTTTTGTTGTGAAGAAAACAACAACATCAACAACATTTATTTATATAGCATATTTTCATACAAAAAGTAGCTCAAAGTGCTTTACATAATGAAGAGAAGAAAAATAAAAGACAAAATAAGAAATTAAAATAAGACAACATTAGTTAAAAGAAGCTTAATAGTCTGCTTGGCAATGCTTTCTAGATGTCACAGAGACATTAAGTCGTTATTTGTGCTGTTGCACCAAGATTGCCACAATTTGTGTTTTTTGCTAGCGTTTCAGAACAAATTGATTTCTAAAAGGCAAATGCACAGCCCTTAGCCCTTGCAGGTACATTGCTAACATTTCTGAGAATGTAAACTTGCTACATTTTTTAAATATACATTTAGAAAAACTCCCCTATTTTGTTCTCAATTAATGCACAAACAAACTACATATGGGAGCACCATTACTGTCTAAAAACTATATTTCCGGTACCTTGAATCCTTCAAATTTATCAGCTGTGCTTGAATCACTTATTTTTTATTTTTTTTTTTTGATTGCAGGACTTTTATTCAATATACTGTACTTACAGCTTGTTCAATGTATTGCTTAATGGATAAATTACAACATTCTTTATAACATGTACAACACACAGTTCTTTAAAAGGTACAATCTGACCATATTTAAAAAGTTGAAGTTATTTAACACAGTTCTGTTGTTTTTACTGTGATTTGTTACCGAGAAGTGGAAAATGACAACTGGCAGTATTATTTCACGTCTGTGCCAGTAGTTTTTAACATCCTGTGTCCAAAGTGGTGACAAGCCATCGTTCGTCATACACCTATGCTCCACAGTGGTTTTATCGTGATATATAGTATGTTAATGTTGTATCTCCAGGGGCTCAAGCTGACGGAATGAAACCTGGAGTGACATTGTGCAGAAACTGAATAGAAGGTGATTGTTCATTTGCAATGCCAGTGAACAAGATGGCACTGTTTATTTTTGACAGCTGGCAACGAGGCCTTGTTTGATCAGTGATTTTACATTTCCTCTTGTGGGTTCCATGTTTAATACTTTTAAGATTTAAGATTCCAGATGGGAGATCATTAGGCACATCTGGTAATCCTAAACTTGGCATTTGTAGCTGCCTGGGATAAACTTGGCATAAGCAATCTAACTAGTTCAAAAGCACAAGAACAAGTAGGAGATGAATTTGTGCTGGGGAAGTAGATGGGAGAACCATCTTGTTTACCTGGCAGAGAATTTGTGTGCTGAGATAGAACTTCTTCTCTAAACAGACTTGTGGAAATCCATTATTGCTATTCTAAGCAAAGACAAAATGTTGGCAGTACAATTTTGGCATCACAGTAGCACTCAAGAATTTGTCTCTTTTATATATGAGGTAATTTTGTATAGGCTAAATGTATAACAAGGCAGATGTATGGTGGATTGCACAGTGTAGCAAAAATGTAAGGAACATTGTTTTATTTGAATCTTGCCATTTTTTAATTTGTTTGATTAAATATCTGTTTAGATATTACCATACTTCGTATGGTGAATAAGTGTAATTAAATACATTTTCCCTCCGATCTGTTTTCAGTACATGTGTGAATTTGCTATCTTCCTTTCGTGCCTCTCATCCTTCTACTTAAGTTTTTCTATTAACCCACTGTTACCCTAAACCCTGTGGCACAGCCTTACCATTAACCTCAGTTTGGCAGCATGACCTACCCTCTTTACCTTGGAATCCTATTTTAAAAGATAACTCATGTCCTCCAAAATCCCAAAACATCAACATGTTCATTTCAAACATATGTATCATTTTTATCTTACTCCACGCAAATGTTACCCCATGGAACTGGCCAAGGACTACACAACCTGCCAAACATTTATAGGTATGTTCTGGGTGTGCCCCTCCTGTCCACACCTTCATTCACCAGTTTCTGCCCTCTGCCTTGTTGATTACCATTTCCCCTCTTGCTCCAGATGTTTCTCCTCATAGACTTGTATTCTCTTTCACTTTCTTATTTCCTGCTCTGATGATCTCAGGATTCCTTTTAATGCAATTTTTTTTGCAGGGGTTTGGGGGGTGACTAGACTGGACTGGGGTTTACTGGTTGATTTGACTTGTTTTTCGACTTCTTCATTTGTCTAACTTATTTTTTTATTTTTTATGATTACATTTTCATAAAGGAATTTGACACTAGGACTGTTTTGTGGTCCTAAATATAGTGCTTGATATATGCCATGATGACTGTGGAAGATTATTGTAAGCCAGGTGGTTTTAATAATTATTTAGCAATAAAGAAATTACATAGTTTGCAGCTGGTTTTTTTGTTCTTTTTGTACTGTTTATTTTTAGAGACCCAGTTGTGTCTTCTTGTATTACATTAGTCATGATGTTTAAGTTAACAAATTCAGGTAAAGAAGAATGATTAAAGTCTGTTTTGTACATTCTTCTCTTTGGAAAAACAATGTAAACAGGAGGACACAGTAATGGCTAAAATTGCAAAATCGGTTTCCAGCACACATCCTGATAGTATACCAAGGGTGTTAAACCCAGTTAGTAGAATCTTCTTCTCCAGTTCATCATGCCATTGTGCACAGCTGGCAGCCTGTTCTTTGTTTGCCTTTGGAGGTGCTGTGGCTTTAACGAAGATCAGGTTGCCGATGATGAAGGGCTTCTCTTGTCTCTCCCATCCCCCCACCTGTTTCTAATAATGTGGGTGTCTCTCCAGGCACACACACACACACTCTCTCTCTCTCTCTGCTCACTTTATTTATTTATTTCCCCCCCCCCCCTTTTTGACAGAACCTTCATTGGGCCCGAGACGTGTTGCTAGGAAGCAGTGTCCCATGGCAACAACTGAAGCACATGCCTGCACAAGGACTTTTCTGTGAAAGAAATAAGACTAATTTGTTCAATGTAAGTTTCCATTGATAACACTATACCTCATATTTTAAGGGATGGTGACGGTGTACAAAAAATTTGTAGAGGTGGATGAGACGGGTAGTTTTCTCCCTGACTTTCTTATTTAGTTGGGAGGTCAAAGTGTAAATTTAAATTATTGGACTGTCGGTGCTGTGAGGAGGAATATCCTCTTTTGATAAATTCTGCTACAGGGACCTCTTGTGGAAATCCAATTAATCTGCCTAACGGTTATCAATTTCTTCCCCTTCAGACAGTTTGTTTTCAGGGGGTACCACAATAATCTAAAATCTGCAGTGACTGAATATTTTCGTTAATTATTCATGCTTAAAGATAGTTGAAAAGAGAGGCTGGTGGTAATTATTTGCTTTGCTATGCTGAAATACATTAGTGAACACGTCTTTTTGACCTTCCCTTTTATATACACTTTGATGTTTTGTTTACCAAAAAAAAAAAAACTTTCAATTATAGAGGTTCACTTCTTAAAGCTGAAATAGTTATTTTCAAAGTGTAATGCTTTCAGGGCCATAAAGGTGTTTATTTTTTTTAATTTACAATTTTTTTTTTTAATTTTATTATAAAAAAACTCTAAAGTCATAATTCTACAGCATGTAAATCTGTCCTAATGACTTAAATAGACTCCAAGAGAAATGTTTTTATTTTTCTACTTTCTTTAATTTAAGCTTACTCAATAGTAAATTTACTTAAGTACAAATGGCAGCTCAGTCATCTTGCATACGAGACAAAGAATGAATGAACGTCAGCATCACCTTCGCAGGTAATTGTGAAATTCTGTGTTAGTGGAAATACGTTCCTGTAGCGATTATAGGACAAGAGAACAGAGCAGTTCATCCCAGGGATGGCTCTTATTGTGAAAAACACCTCATGCATAAAGCAGGATAGTCACCTCTGATAGTATTCAGAAAAATAAATAAGAGCTGTAACGACTTCATTATATGCTGTGTTTTCAACTCCTTAAAAAAAAAAACAACAGCTGCGAGGTGCTGATTACTCGCTGACATCAAAATAACTTGTTGAAAGTTTGAGTTATGCTTGTTTAATATTAAATATATACCTGTAACTAGGGCATTTGTGTAATGAATGACACTTCTACAAATACCAGTTTTATATTGTATGCTAGCAGTGGCTGCGGTTTAATGAAATCTAAGAACTGGACTTTTTTTTTTAGTGTTTCACCAATCAAAAAAAGAATTTTTTAAACAGATTGGTAAATTTAAGTCTACATATATTGTTGGACCATGAATTTTAGATTTATTGTCCATATTTTCCAGATAATAAATGAATAATAGGAAACTAATGCCAACACAGTTGTTGGAAAATATTGCTGCCTATGAGACCATTGACTTTTTTGGAGATGTTAATATTAGAAGGTCTCCAGGATTCTACACAAATCCAAATCTTATTATGGGATATATCATCTACTGTTAAATTTTGCTCTGTATTTCTAAAATGTTTTATGTTTATACTGTATTGAGGATTTGTTCTGTTCTGTATATTGCATTGTATTGTATTGACCCCCTTCTTTTGATACCCACTGCATGCCCAACCTACCTGAACGGCCTTTCCCAAGGTTTCTTCCATTTTTTCCCTACAAGTTTTTTTGGGAGTTTTTCCTTGTCTTCATAGAGAGTCAAGGCTGGGGGGCTGTCAAGAGGCAGGGCCTGTTAAAGCCCATTGTGGCACTTCCTGTGTGATTTTGGGCTATACAAAAATAAACTGTATTGTAAACTGTATTGTAGAATTGTGAACATGGTGACATCAGAATTTAAAAAATTGCTTTACTAATCTAATCATTCATAACAAACCATTTCTTTTACTGCTTTTTGGCGTTCTACTGAGCTTGTTCTAGTCCATCAGTAGCAGTAGAAGTGTCTCCATCTTACAGTCAACTAATACAAATGTGAAAGCCTTTTCTCAAGCAACAGACTCTCAGTTTATTTCTCACATGTTCCACTGAAATGTGATCAGACTGTCACAATGAAGTCTGTTTAAAGATAATGCAGTGCTGCCTTACAGGTGAGCAGATGTTTTCACATAATGATGCAGTTAGAATAGCCTTCATATTTAATGAACCTGTTGGTACTTTTCAATTGCTGAAAACCTGCTCACTTCACTCTGTACAGGAGGCCTGCATGGTAGTTACTCTTTCTGTGGTAATGTACAATCCTCCCCCTACTCCACCACCAGCATTTGATATGTGCTGAATTATCATTGTGCGAAAGCTGACCCACTTTTTAAAATGAGGCCCTAAACATTTTTGTTGCCTGAAAAAAGTGCAGACATGCTGTATAACTGACGCACAATGCATGTCTTGTAAACCCTGCAAACCCAGGCTTATAATTAAACAATTACGTAAAAATCACTTAATCTGAGCAAGTCTTTCATGCCAGTATTTTATTCACATATTCTGTTTTGTCTTCATTTTCTAGGGCTTAAAGATTGTCTTAATTATTAAGTTTTTATTTTAATAAAGGTTGTTCACAGGTTTTACTCTTAAGGGTCAACACAGTTAGCAGATGTGGAAAGAATAGTCATTCTAAAGTTAGTCCAGTAATTGAGGTGCATAGCTTCAAATGAGTGAAAGTGTACCTAGGGATTTTGACAAGTTTAATTTATTTTTCTTTGTATTTTAACATCAATAAACCCCCCAGAACTGTGTAAATATGCTGGCTTTCACAAAAACAAGAGACTACACACTGTGTGATGAACCAGAATATTATAAATGCCAATATAATATTCTAAAACCCAATTCATAGTCTTGCTTCTGAGAAAGTCTTTCTTAGCGTTTTTTCTTTCCTGACACGAGTAAAGTCAAGATGATTTATTTAAACACTTACTAACATATATAAGTGGTCACTTTATTAATTCCACCTGTTCGTTAACAAAAGTAACGACAGTGTCTTTGACCGTGATATGATTGTTGCTGTGAGACATGGGGTTTCGGCGTCTCACAAAGTGTTGCTCTACTGAGATTTTCTGTGATAATAGTTTTCTGAGAAAAGTGTGATGATCAGTAAAGATCTAATGAGTGCTAGATGATAATTAGAGAGGTCAGAGGACAATACCCATATTTTCTGAAGCTAAAAGGAAGGCCAAAATACTCGCATAACAGCTCCTTACAATAGAGCTTTGCAAAAGATGCATCTCTGAATGTATGCTGCGTTGGACCTTGAAGTGAATGGGATACAGCAGAAGGTGACCATGATGAACTACAAATTTTATTTTTATATTTGTTAGGCATTTGTACTCCAGATTTAATTACCCATAGCATTTTTTAAAGAAGTTATTACAAATTCCTATATTTCTATTTGCATGCAATATTTTCATTTCATATTAAAAACTTTGTCAGTAAAGGCTATAATCAAAAACATCAGAAATCCTAAATGAAATTAGTGTGGAATTTTTACAAAGTTAGATCTTTATTTATTTTTGTAGTCATTTTCTTAATAACACTAATACAAAATTTGAAGTAAAAGAGTCATGCCGAATTCATGTTTTGAATTGACTGTCTAGCAAATTTTGTCACCCTTATAAACCTATTCCTAAAACTACTCTACTCTGTACTGGGATTACATCGTCTTCCTCAAAATTGTCGTTCTTGCATCTGTGAATTTTGACCTACAACATTCTTTCATGTTTGCGTTGCACCACAAAATGCCTAGGATTAAAGGATATGGGATGCATTTTCTTGTGACACCAATGCTACTTTTACAACTGATCCTCTTTTGACAGTCTAGTTAATTAATGTTGTACATTACCAGAATTAAATTCAATAAAGGCAAAAAGGGTGAGGCTTTTATTATCATTTTTCATACCTGAAACAAAGTTCAGATCAGTCGCATAATTACTTTTAATGTTTCTTTAGATAGACTACAGTATTGTAGATTGTAGAGAAGAGTTATACATGTAAGGTATTGCAGTATTACTCAGGAATATACCTAATAAGAAAGAATGCCAGCAAATGACTGCCAATGTGTACTACAAAGATTTGAAAGGCAAAAAATCAAAGAGAGAAATGTAGAGAGTTAGTGGGCAAAAGTGGAAGTTGTTAGTTGTCTTGCCTACATGTATAGTTTTGTATTTGAAACTACCTCAGCACCTCTGAATAGCTGGTATGTGCTCGGATTCTGTTTGTATTTTTGTCTAAAAGGCTGCTTTGTTTGCTCCTGCCTTCATTCCTTTTGTTAAGAGTTAACTGTAAGCTTTACAAACTGACACAGCAGCTTTCATTCCCAATTTCTGTTGAAAGTATAATCTAATAACCATTTTAATTAACCACATCAAGTGAATGTCAGCAAAGAAAATGTGAAAAACATGCAGGATCTGTAAGTCCCCACCCATGTCTTAAAACATGTATGAAGCAAAATGTGGATGATGAGGACTGTTAGATTAAGGGTACGGCACGCTGTATGAGTAGTTCAACGGTGTCTGCTGTTTAAAATTTAGAGTGTCTGCTTCTTTGCGGTTTTGGCTGCGCATTGCTTAGCAAATGTAGCAAACTTGTGTTTCCTGTTCTAGTTTTATAAAAAAAATAAATAAGTTAAACAAAGCAGGTGGTTTTGTACACTTTGCTGTTTATTTCAGTGCCACTTTCAACTTTAAACAGACGTTTTTTAGTATATGGTCATGTTACTACAGTGTTTCCATTTGAGGTTTTTAAGTGTTGGAATATTTTTATAATTTAATGTAAAGTGATCAGCGTTTGGAAATTGAGCGTTCTCTCTCTGTCTCTTCATGTTGTTTTCAATGGTAACTCGAAATTGGGTGTGTTAGTGAGTGTGCCTTACAGTTAACTGGCACCTTATGACCCTGTGTTCGAATAAAAGAGTTCAAAAAATGAATGGGTATAAATTTAACTTCTTCTGGATGTTAAGTATTGACTGTATACTACACAAAACCTAGCTTGCTCATGTAAAAATAGTACTAAGGAATTAAAGGAATATGTTTAGTTTATTCATACAGCTAATTATATATACAGTTTTCTAGGTTTAATATTGCTGTCATTTGAGCCCCTTGTTATTCTCACTTGAGAATGACTCTATTTAATGTATTTTACATTGTGTGCTACATTTGCACCTCTTATATATTTTATGCCGACCAGATTGGCTTTACAATGTAGGAATCGTTCATCATTGCATTTGTGAAGCCAGTTTGTGGTTGCTGTGGCGAGAGTGCATCCCAGCAGCATCAAATGCATGGTATCTGAAATGACTGACCACAAACGTGTGCACAAAAGTCTCTGCCAGGAAGTATTCTGGGAAGCAAGTAGGTATCAGTCTGCCAATTTATGGTGTTCACCTGCAGTTCTAACCTGGCTAAGGGCTGCAGAAGACAAAGCCATTTGCAACTTTAATACAATAACAATGAATTACAGGATTAATTAACATTTGCCTAAACAAACACGCATATAAATAGTTGGACATGGCAAAATAATGTGATAATAAAATCCCATTAACAAAAGAATTGAAATATGGCCACATGACATCAAAAGATATAAAACAAAAACTTTAGATGGCACATTCCATGGGCAGTGATTGTATTGTGGCATTTTGTTTTAACAGGTAATGACCAAAGCTGGGGAATAATGCAGAATTTATAAGGATAAACTAATCAACATGGTTGCAGTTTTTTGTAAACTTAACTGATAACTGGTGCATATTAAGAAAAAGATTCTAATGGTTGTATATTTCAGTCTGGAAAAAACAGGTTTTGGATAGCTCAGTAATGTGCTTCAGACGAGAGAGGCTGGTGTAAAACACAATGCCTGAGTTGACAACTAATTGAGAAAAATCAATGTTCGGGCCTACCAATTACTAGAATCTCATTTTTTCCACTAGTTTATAAACAAAAGTAGTTATCACTCATCCAGTGATTTAACTGTAAACAATCAATTATGAAAACAATAGCAGACATGTTATTTAGTCTATTGGAAAAATATAGCTGAATGAAAGGAATAGAAAGAGTAGGAATGATATTGATGAAAGACGGAGACTGTAAAAAAAAAACCAAACAAAGTCTTATTCTATGGTATTTCTAGGAAGTCCGTACAGCACTGAGCATTTATGAACACTTTGAAGTGCATGCAGGTACTCACTAGTCGTTGGCACATTGCTGCCTGTAAGGCACGGGTGGACAAACTTTACTGCTTTAGGGCTACACAAAACATTGAAAACCAAGTAAATTGCCAAAAATAACACTTTTTCTTCCTATGTTAAGCTGGTTATTGACACAAAATGTGCAGAAATGAGCTCCATTGAAATGTAGATTCTGAGCATAATCCATAATATCCAATCTGAAAAGTATATCAGCTTAGACCTTATAAATGGCCTGTTCCTAAAATAATTGTAGTGTTGGGTGTCATACAGAACATTTAGAAAGTGAAATGAAGTGTGAGAGCAAATATCCAGGTAAATAATAATCAAGGAGAATCAATGAAACTTTTATGTATACAGTATTTATTATTATGATTCTTATTTAACTTGATCCTTAATATCTGATCTCTTACCTGTAATTTGAAACTAATGTGAATTTCCCATTGGGATTAATAAAGTATCTATCTATCTATCTATCTATCTATCTATCTATCTATCTATCTATCTATCTATCTATCTATCTATCTATCTATCTATCTATTTAATAAGATAAAGTTCTCTAGCTGTCTTTTATTAGCAGGGCATGCTATCCTCACTGTTTTTGACAGTTTAATTTGGCTCTTTGTTGGCATCCTAACCATTTACCATGCTAATCCATAAAATGTGAAACAACTGGGTATTGTTCAACTGGACTGATAAATCTCTCTAAATATGGAGTAAAGAGATTGGTTGTTTTATTGCTTTCTTATGTGTAAAGTTCTAACTTGCACATTCCTTTAAATTGGACTTCCTAAGCAAAAACTGAGAAAGCCTTTTGTCATAAAATCATTCTTAATCTGAGTTTGCCAACTTTTTATTTCTTGTAAAAGTCCTCCCCATCTGTGATTTGTAGGAAGACATGCATTGGAGAATGCTGTTGTCTTTTTCTTGTATGATACAGCTGAAGGTTTTTTGTTTGTTAATTAAGACTAGCTGATTTAATAAAAACAAATTTTATTTTATAAAAACATGCCGAGACAGTTCTTGATGCTTATTGTACCCCATACTGTTGAGCCTGCTCTAAAAAAAACCTTTCAACAGATACCCATTTTCTTTTAAATTTATTCATCCAGATTCTTGAAATGCTGTTTTGACAGAATAACAAATATTTATTGTTCATCAAAAATCAACTTATCAGTTTTATGCTTACAGAAGCAGAAACTCCTTGCAATGTCATTGAAATCACAAATGAAGTACAATTTAAAAGACTACTTATGTTGTGATTGTTGTTGCAACATTTGAAAATATTTTAAAGAAATGTGATTGTGGCCAAACAGGATTTGAAGAATCAGTCGTATTTGACGTAGCCATTCTCTAGCCATGTGAAATATTTAGGGCTTCTCTAAAAATTATGGAATTTCTATACAGGGTCGGTTTGTCGAAATATGTCATTGAAAACCATCACTGTGTTCGTGATATGTATATTCGTAAATGAATCTTAATCAGCAATATGTGGACTGAAACACAACTACCACTGAGGTGAAAGAAATAGGTACAGAATCTTCTTTCACGTGTTTAATTTTATCTAAGATCTATTCTATCCTTAATTTGGAAAGTTTGGTATTGTATCTGCAGGGCTGTCTGCATAATATGAAGGGTCTTCCACAAAGAAAAAAAGATGGGGTAAATACGTTGAAATAATCGAGACAGTGTTTAAGTTAAGAGAAAGCCTGCATATGATTCACTGTTGTTGTACTTATTTTCTACTTGTCCCCTCTACAATTCTTCCTGTATCTTATTTATGTTTGTAAAGAGTGAAGTATGAAGTCTTAAGAGATCGTCTTCACTCTGTTCTAAAATGCAACTAATTGAGCGGCATGCTAGCAAGCATCCTGGACTCGGCTCTGATGCCTGGTGGTTGTCTGTGTGGAGTTGGCACTTTTTTTCTTAGTTGGCTTTAGGGTGGAATATAGAAACAAAGTTGACTGGTTTTCCTTCCATAACCATTAAATACATACAAGTTGGGATGATGGATGTTTCCAAGTTGGCCTTTATGATGTTGTTACTGTATTTCTGTGAAGGCCTTATGCTGTACACAAGAGGTTCTGTGGTTTAGCATTAGTGGGACATGTGTATGTATTTAGTTCTGGCTAATTTTTTCGTCAGGTTCCCGAACACTATTAGCATGTCACCTACATATGCTGTACTTGTATAAGAGTTTAAGAACTGTATAATTAATGCACTGTTGCCTTGATATACGGTCATTATGTATGAATTTGATAATTCAGGAAAATTCTCCATACATTCAAATTGTGGTTTATTTGCTAATGAATCAGTCATGTGTCACTTCCTCACTCCCTACCATAGTACAGGAGAAAATATTGTAGTGCTATTGAAATTTCAACTTTGACTTTCTGAATGATTTTATATACTGTATATTTGTTTGTTTTAATGAACTCTGGGCAGAGTCGCACAATTTGTTGCATGGTGTCTCTTTATGTATAAGGCGTGTATGCCTGTTCATCTTTACATCAATAGTATATGTAACTCATGAAAGCAATCTTTTTTTCTTGTAGTTAACGAGCTTAAAAAAGTAGAAAATTAAAGTGCAAATTTAAAGTTATTTTTTTCCCAAAATGTTTTAACTGTTTCATTCTATTCTTTTTATATTGGAATGATTTTGACCACTATGGCACTGCAACTTTTGTTTTTTGGGAAAACAGTTTCAACTACAACAATCTGGGGAATGAAAACTTTTTTCATCAGTGAAAGAATCTGCCAGATCCGCAGAGAGAAAGTGACATGCTCATCGTTCCGTACTTAAACATACATTACTTTTGACAAGATAGCAATGATGAATAATTTTGGCTTTTTATAAATTTGTACCATGCCATTCAGATGAATGACACCCTAGGACAGATATTTTATTTTCAATATACAGCAGTCGTTTTTGCCTCTTCTCCTAGTTTTGTTTCAGCTTAGAATTTTAAGTTTTATGAAAACAGGAGAAATATTTAAAGGTACAGGTGTTGAGCTTCACTGCAAGCTCAATTCGGATAATTGTGTTGACTACGGACCTAAAGTAGTCTTGTACTGGAAGGATGGCCTTCTGAATTGAGTTGTTTGTGTGGTGGACCAAATGTTCAGAATCCACTGTTTCTGGTGTGCTAGACTTGAGTTGTACCCTGGCCAGATTAGAGTACTTCATGATGATTGTGGTGAGTGCCACATGGAGCTCATTTAGACATGTAGATTCATATATATACAGTATATAATATGAAGAGAAAGCTTGAGGTTGCATTGTGTTTTGTGGTTGTTGCTTTGTGGCATTCTTGATGTAAAGAGAACTGTTTATTTTGGTTTACATTTGCGCTGGGGAGAGGCGTATATGTGTGCAGTGTAATGAAGTTTATTGTCCCAAACAATAAACAAGATATGCTATAACCTTTTAGTCAAAGCTACTTTCTACAACAGTTAACAAACGTTTTGATGATAACAGCCAGCATGATGTCCAGCTGATTGTTCCTAAGTCAGAGGGTGTCATACCGTGACTGTTGTGTCAAACTGTAACCACAAGACTGCAGGTTCAATCTGGACCACTTGATTGCTGGCTGAGATGACATGCATATAAATGTTTTAGTATTTAAGCCACATCCTCGGGTACTAAGGTTTTGACGGTCTTCATGAAAACGTATTATTCTGAATCGTGCCTGTGTTGTGATTGAAGGTCTTATTTGGATTATTCAGAACTAAAGTAGGATAGGTTGTAGGGATGTCAAATTTGAAAATGAGAATACTGTAAACACCTTGTTCCACTTATAAAATTTGAATGTGCATTTGCGAATTTGCAGCAGATGATCTGAGGGAGGTCGTAATTCCACTCAAACCTCTCAGCAGTTCTGCAAGCATCCTCCTCTGTAGGAACTATAATTAATCATTTAATGACAGAACAATTAATTAGTATATATTCATGCTTCATGGTTTTTCAGTATGTGTGAGTGTCTTGAGTGTGTGGTTTCACAATTTATAAGGCACAATTAGAACTTGAGTAGCAAGTAATGTAGATGCCTTTAACATGGGCCTGATTTAATAATGGGTTTCATGAGATTCTCTTATCGCTTTACATTTCTAAATTCAGCAGTCACATTGGTTATTAATCTCCCATCTACAGTAGTTTGTGGATAACTGATTTGGCATAACAGAAGCGTGATTTAGCGCTTTAAGACTTGTTGGACCCAAGATACAAACTTTTGAAACTTGCATAAAAGTAAGTACTACATTCTTGTTAAGACCAGTGTTATTTTGCAGATTATTTATACAACCATTATTATTTGGTTTACTTTTTTATCCAAGGTGACTTGCAATTTTTGAGGTATAATTGGTTCCTTTTATTCTGTTTTTCAAAGTGGAGCACAGGCAGATGAAATGACTTGGTCATGCTCACACAGTGTCAGTAACAGGATTTGTACCCACAACGTCAGGGTTAGAAGTCTAAAGCCTTCACCGCTATGCCACTCGATCGCACAAGTTTGGAAACTACTGTAGAGTGCTTGTCAAGTCACGTTAGGCAAAAATGTCTGTTATGTAAGCATTTGTCCGATTCTGAATTTTTCTCTTGCTCATAAAGTTATGATGATACCTGTTCACCTTCTGTAATGGTGGTAACATTTCACTTAGGGTCGTTCTTTATCAAAAAATAGCAGTGATATGTACGTTTTTTTTCTCATAGTATCCCATATGATGAATTTCTAGAAATGGAAGCGCTGTCTTTGTGTAGTTGTACAACTAGGCATCGTGAAACATTTAAGACACTCTCAGGCCCACTGTAGCTCATCGGACCGGTTGTGTGTCCCACAGGTGTGTGTTTGACCTCTGTTAGCAGTCATTTGGAAATCCTGCTTGTATCATTTCCCCCCCCCCCCCCCCTAACCTTAGCCAGTGATTACTCACTTTGGCTGCATCAGAGATTGATTTTATTGCCTTTCTGAAGGCCTGTTTTGTGACTCATTCAGAAGTTTCAACATGGAGATGACAACAACTGACTTCAACTTGGGCATACCTTTACTTTCCAGCTTGTCTGTTTGATGGATTAGAGTTCACTCCTGCCATGTGGAAGCATTTGTCTAGTTGATATTTACCCAAAACTCGATCTTGGGTAGGTGTTTATAAGGTATATTAAATATTTTTGATAGAATCATATTCTGTTTATCCATCAATTCTTTTAATTCACTTATGCTGTAGAGAAACTTTCTGTATTTCTTTGAAATTGACAGGCTGTATACTGTACACCGGAGTTTCTGTGTTTTAGCAGCAAATTAAAAGAAGTTGTATGACAAATAAAAACATGAAAAAAGCCTTCCTAAAGATGTAGATTTAAAAAAAAAGACAAATGAGGAGATATAACTTGGGGATTGTATGCTGCGTAATCCTCACTGCTCTAATCTTAGCTTGAAAAGCAGTCCAAGAGTTTGTTTGTGTGCTTAGACTGTATTCCTGGGGAATGCACTTTCCCACCCACGCTCGGAGAAATTTTCAGATGGTCAACAACAGTGCTTTACTGTATGAGTGCACAGCATGATGGAAATGAAACCTGGCAGGATTAGCTTGTAGCTTTGTCCCTAGTGAGTGCAGCACACCCTGAAATGTATGTTGAGAATGTTGTTTTTTTTTTTTTTTTAAATATGAATTTCTGACATACCGTTTTTTTTAATGTTTTTCTGCCCTTCCCGCAACATACAACTCAAAGTTGTAAAGCCAGAGTCAGCAGTTTTGACATCCTGCAACATAACAGGAAATACAACAGGTCTGTGTGGCTACCAGAGCAGTCTAAATGAAAGAAGAAAAGAATTGTGTGTAAAAGACGGAAATGGATATTTAAATAAAGCTGCTGAGCAGGAGGCATCGGCAAAGGCCCGTGTGCTGGCGTACTTGCCTTCTTTTCTGTGACTGTTCCTACACACTGAAGTCGGGGTTTTTTGTTTTTAGCAGACTTGCACAAGAAGATGCGCACACACCGGGTTTCTGTAATCTGCCACATGCTCAGGAGACCGAGTGCAGCGGCTGGATGAGGAGATTCTGCTCCGTCGTGTTTGTGTATGTTTGCATGGGGGTGGTCTTGTGGGCGGATTTAAGCTCTTGTCTTATTGGATGCTGTCAGCCTCGGGAATAGCAGTCGTGTGTGTGTTTTTTTTTTTTCCTTCCTGAGAAGGCTTGGGTCATGGGGGGGGGAGAGAGAGAGTGCAAGCGAGGGAGCGTGTGTGCAAGAGAGTGTGTGCGTGGGCGTGTGGTGGAAGGGCTTGTCAGGGGAAGAAGAGAACGCAAACCTGTCTGTCACTAACATGCTGTTTCCCTTTAGCTCTGACACTAGTGCTATTGCTGCTGTTGCCGCCGTCTTGTTGAGCTGTTTTCTCCACGGTTGTTTGCTGACACTCGCGTTTTTGTAACGAAAATCAAGCCAAGCCCCCAGCCGACCAATAGATATTGCACAGCGGATTATAACTTCATTCTCCTCACTGTTTGGAGCTGTTGCTTATAAAAGGGGATCATTTGTGGTCTCAACAGTAAGGACTGAAGTGGTGGCACTTTCATTTGTAATGGTGAGTTGTTTATCCCTTCAAATTATTCTTCCTTTTTTTCTTTATGTTTTATTTGCAAACATTCATGCTTGAAGAGATTAAATGTCCAAAACATTTAGCCATGTTTTAGGGCACCTTATATTTTGGGAAAATTAGTTTTTTCATATATTGTGTGGATGTTGTTATGCTCAGATACGGATGCTGTGGGACGTAGTGCAACTAGCTGGGTACAGAATGGTGGGGGGCATAATCTGCTTTTCTACCCCCCCCCCCTTGAGTTTGGTGTGTTGGTCAATATGAAATTTGTCAGAGTGCCGTGTTTGTAATGTACTTCAACGGCTCTCCTTTAGTCGTTTAACTCACTTTGTCTTCCAGATGTTTAAAAATAAGTTTCACTTTCAGCCAAGACCATACCGACCACTTAAACACAGTGTTGTTCTGATGTATTAGATAGATGGATAGGCTGATTACAGTGAGGATTATTAACAAAACCACTGTACTGTGATGTGGGAACTGACCTCGTGTTTCATTGCTTTGTTTCATTATTACATATGAGAGGAGGGGGGGGGGGGGGGGGATGCAAAGATTTGCTGTTGCTTTAAGCAGTCACGCCAGCTGTGAGATTCTCCAGTTTATACCTCACGTTTGAATGTAAAGGACGACCCCGAATTAAATAGCAGCTCATTTTAAATTAAAGCTAGTCCTCGTCTGCTGATGGTTTGTACAGTGATTCAGACATTGACTTTAGAGCATGAGAAAAGTAGACTTGGCAGTAATTATTCATCACAAGATTTATTAGGTCTTCATTTTTTTTATTGCTTTAATTTTATATGTATTTCAAGAAAATCCTCTATCAGTTTTCATGTATCACAGTTCATTTAATATTTGTTTTAAGAGTGTCTGATGACAGTGCCTGTAGGGTGGCCTTGAAAGCAAAATATTGTTTCTTTGTATGAATTATTAATACAGAGTAAAATAAATTTTTCATCAAGTCTGTCTTTGTTCATTGTAGCTCACCACTTGCTGCAGCCATAAAATTTCCAATGTTAATGTCTCATTCTTTTAGTAAAACGAGGCAAACCTGTGAAACTGTGTGACCAGTAAGTGACATGAAGCCGCTCTGTTTAGGGGTCAGCAAAGTTGAGCTGGGAAGCGAAGACGCAGCCTTCAGAGAAAGCAGTGACTCGCTCAGAATCTCAATCACATTTAAGCAGCAGTGGTGGTGGGGAATCCCTCGCTGTAACTGACGGGCTGGAGCTCCTGGCTCTGCAGCTCTCTAATGTTTTATTCATACAGGAGAAGCATGATCGGGTGACAAATTAGTTCTGCATGATCTGAAATATTAATTTAAATCACCTCAATGTATTTCACAATACAGATATATGCTCAATGTTTTATGATGGCTTTTGCATAATATAGCATTTTTTTGTGGTAAATGTATTATAGGTATCAGTTTGTTCTGGCCATAACCATTAATATCTCTGAAGATTCATGTTCAGAACTTTGGAACAGATGTGGCAATGAAAGTTTTATCATGTACTTGATGATTATGATTAAGTCTCAATTTGCTTTAGACTTTCCTTTGCTTCTATATCATCCTGTATTGCTTTTTAAGGTATGTTATATCTCATTATATTTACCTACAGTTAGGGCACTGCACTGACACTCTAGTTGTTTTCTTCATAACTGAAGATGTCTTTGGTGGTCACACATCTGACTGCTGCCTTGCAGTAGAGCACAGTGATGTAGGAAGATGGATGAATGTACATGCTCAATATCTATATCTATTTCTCAGGAAATGATTAAACCAAAAATAGTTGTATTGAACGTGGCCCCTTCACCACAGACAGGACAAGTGCAAAGATGTGAAATGATGCAATCCCCAGTGATTACTACCAAGAAGTCACAACAGTTTTTTTTTTTTTAAATGTTTCCACCCAAAATGCACCAGAGATTAAATTATAGGTTCAGCATAACTGACACCCTCCCTGTATTTTGAAGGCTTGTAACACAAACGTTAATTTAATATTAATTGTTGATATTGTTATTTCAGACATTCTTCAAGGTGATGGAGAAAACTTGAAAGTCCTTGTTTTGTAAGATTAGTATCCAGCTTTAGATGAATCTAAATACAATATTAGCACAATAAATCGGGCATAGGGTGCTTAAATGATGGAAAGCCACAAGTGAGACATAGTCTCAAGTCTGATCTAGATGATTTTGATTCAAACATCACTCTGGTGTTTGTATGCAGGAGGTCGGGTCAGCCACCCAGGAGTAGTTCTGGGGCTTAGCCAGAGCTTTATGGACTGAGTTGTAATTTGTGACATGCACTCAACCTACAGAAGGAAGAGAGTCCCAACTGCGGTCCTGGAGGGCCCCAGTGGCTGCAGGTTTTCATCCTAACCCTTTTCTTAATCAGTGACCTGTTTTTGCTGCTACTTACCTTTTTAATTGACTTGTTTTTTTAAGATTTGTTCCTCTGAATTGCTTCATTTCTATCCTTAAGTGGCACCCAAACAGTGAAATGCGAAGTGAGTGAGCAAACAGAACACCAACTAAGTTGAAGCTTCAAACTCCAACCAATTTCACTCCAACCAGTTGCAATTGGAAGGTTGCCGGTTTGAATCCTGTAAAATGCAAAAAGGGACTCTGCTTTGTTGGGCCCTTAACCTGCAATTGCTGAGTGCTTTGAGTAGTGAGAAAAGCGCTATATAAATGCAAAGAATTGTTATTATTAATTAGGCACTGAGTCTTGTTAATTAAACCCGTTCTTTAATTACTTGGCTTGTTGCTGCTCTCATTGTGCAATAGCAGACATTTCCGAAATTGTTGATTTTCTCGTTAATATGAGTGCTGTTAAAATGTTTTGGGGACCTGAGCAGATAAACATTTCTGAGACGTTCAGCTTTCTATACTTTCAGATACAGTATGATCGACAGTCTTGGTCATGTTTTGGTTCATTTTGTATGTCATTATTATCTAGCTGATAATTAGGGGAGAAGAAACAATTAAGGGGCCTGAGTCTTCAAGATCAAGTCAATTGAAATTATTTCAAAAGAAGTTAATTAAGAGCAAAAACAGGTCACTTCTTAAGAAAAGGGTTAGAATGAAAACCTGTAGCCACTTGGGGTCCTCCAGGACTGGAGTTGGGGACCCCGGTCCAGACTGTAAGTAAGCCATAGGAGCCTTATAGAGAAGCCCATGTGGTTTTAGTTTTTGCTTATCATGTGTTTTCTTTTGTTCCCAGTGTTTTTACTTGGTGAAAATAGGCACACCGTCTTTAACACAGTTTGGCATACTTGGTATAATTCTGTTGAAAATGCTGTAGACAGTGCCTTGGTTTACTAAAGTAGCCATGCTACACAAATATATTTCTGTCAGCTGCACAACAGTTAAAATAATTTTAAAAAATAAAATAAAAATAGGAACAGTCATCAAGTTACCCAGACGTGTCAAGTATGGAGGCGTTCATTGTACATAGGCAGCGTTCTCATAGAAATGTGTGAGTAAAAATGTTAAAAAAAAAAAAAAATTAACATTTACAGTACATTCAGAATGAGGGTCATGATTCACTACATGTGTCATGCTGAGCCCTTTCATTGAGCACGATACCTGAATTATGACTCCACATTAGTGTAAAATGAAGTGATCGTAACCTTTGCTTCATTTTATATATGTCTTGGATCTCTTTATTTTGTTACTATGCCTCGTATGCTGTTGAGAGCAATAAAATTTTCAAAACTCACTCAAATTATTTGGGCTGTTTTTGAGAAAATTTGTGATAAATGTTTCCTAAAAGAGAACCATAAAATGAAGGCCCAAAACCACAAACCCAAAAAAACAAAACTGAACAAAGCAAAGCAAAGCTTCTGTGAACAAAAGGGTTTTACAAAGACATACAACATACATACAGTTCTATGTCACCTGCTTTTTGTATTATCCTGACATGTCACAAAATAATAGATGCAGAAAAAAGAGTACAAGTGGTCCTTTGTCTATTTTTAATATGTTATAATATTTTGTTGTGTTCTGCTACCATTTATGGCATTTTTTTGTGGTAAGGCACCTTCCAGAACAGATAGATCATACCTTACATAACACACTGTGCAAATCCACCTTCTCTGTAATGTATGTTAAGATCCGTTAGCTCTATTGGCAGCACAAGGGATAGTATGTGTGTTTTATCAAGATTTTTACTGTGCACTGCAGAAGTAGTTTATTTTCTAGTGTATACCACACCACCACAGTTTAAGTACAGAAAGTCCTAGGCACGTTGTCAAACTGAATCAAGGTTGGCTTTGCAGTCTCTGGTCTCCTTAGTCACTAATCCACGTAGCCAGATAGATGGCATACTTACCTTGACTCACCTTGGCATTCTCTTTTTGATGCTTCTTCTTTCTCAGTGTCTGAAGATTTGTGTTGGTAAATTTACAACCCACTAGTTCTCTCTTTGCAGGTCTTTTGTATGGGGTACACTGGATGTCACATGTTAATATACCACTGCTGTGATTTTAGCACATACACTGTTACTGTGTTTAGAGATAATATTCAATCAACAGTTGGTTCACTTGGTCTTGATTGAGTGGGTTAGACAATTACATTACTAACAAGCTGATCAAATTTGTAGATTGCACTGAATGTTGGAATTATCTTCATGGGCTACAGTGAAATTACTGCAGATGGACCTGAACAGAATTAAGATTTGGTCAGATATGTTCCTGAGATGTTTAACTGCAAAAATATTAATGTCAGGCTGCTCTCAGTTTCTTAAGGTGCATTTGCTTCTTTTAACAAAACAGACCTTTGGATGTGTTTAGCTTATCTAAAATGTTTTTAACAAATTATTGTATTTTTTCTTTTCGTTTCCATACAGAAATTTTTATGTAATTATCCAGAAAGTATACTTTAAAGTATTTGTGATTTGCAGTTACTATGTTTATTCATAAATGAGCCATTGTGAAATATTAAACATCTTTAGGTTTGATTTATAGGCTGAAAGAGACAGGGCTTCTCAAATATTGGTAGGTGGACCATTCTTGAGTTTCGGGGGACCTTATTGTTAAAGAGTCAGTCTCTTATACAAGTTTTATATATTCTTGGACTTTTAATGAGTTCTGATTGTCGGGATTACAATATGTGCTCGGAAGTACAGATTGCGAAGTTTTGTAAGTTAACGGGAGGCTTGGGGCTAAGATATTTATGACTTTATAAACGTAACATTCTGGTCAGTGCAAAAGTTTGAGAACTGGCTCAGTATCCTGCAGTTGTTAAAGGTATGGCCTTTGATGGTCTGCTTTGAATTAAACAAAGCAGTTTTGGAGTACTGTATCATTGGTTTCAGTTTGTGACCCCTTTAATAAGGTGTGGGTTAGAAATGGCTTTCAAAAAGCTTCAGTGTTGTTTTCTATCACATTGATAGAACATTTGTGTCATTGGGATTGGGCTCTGCCAAAAATGCTCATTTGGATCCACAATGACAGGAAATGTGGAACTGGCCGTCTGTCGTTGTATACGGTGGTTTCAGATTCTTTATATTATTTTATTTTTTCACGGGTTTTGAGCAAGAGGTTCCATTTTTACTAACATTTAATATCATCAGTGTTCAGTGTGTTACAATAGATGTCACGAATGTGGTGATCGTTAACACAACTGCTACTCAATTTAGAAATGAATTCTTTATATTTGTATAATTCTAAGAAGTTGCGTAAAAAGCCAATTATGATAGATAGATAGATAGATAGATAGATAGATAGATAGATAGATAGATAGATAGATAGATAGATAGATAGATACTTTATTAATCCCCAAGGGGAAATTCGCATTATTCAAATTATGCACCCTAGGCATAGTGTTAAGATAATAAAATAGGCACTTTATACATTCTCGGCTGGCTACAAAACTTATTCATACTTTACAGTAGTTTTGTTACTGTAATAATTGTATGCTTACCTTTTCAGGTACCGTCTTTTTAATTATTTTCCATCTGATAGATGCCCATATAAATTGAGCATTGAATGGTTACGTTTAATGTTTATTTTAGCTTTTGGCACAACAACATCAAAAGTGAAATTGCAGAAGCACAACATTTGTCAGCATTATTTATCCAGGAAAAGTGTTTACTTTGGTGAAACAGGAAGAGGGTATCTTCATCCTCATTCTGTCAACTGGCACGTAAAGTGGAAATGATACGTCACACCTCTTAAGAGACAGCTGGAGCAAGCAAAAGAAAGGAGAAACATGTGTCATTTTAGACTGTATCGAACTGTTTTGTTAAAAAAAAAAATCTGCTGAAATTTGGATAGTATCTTCTTGTCAGCTGGCAGTTTCTAATATTCAGGCATTTTTCCAGGCATTCACTTATAATGCCAGCTCCACTGCAGTCCTTTTAAGTCTGTATACTGACAGGGTTTATCCTTGGATCAACAGTGCATGATTCATTTCCTGAAAAAGATGCTCATCTTCATCTACTCATCACCTCCACACATCCCACTGACAGCACAGAAAGCTGCATCCCCAGTGGCAAAGACACGGAGCTGGCTGGCAGATCTACTCTGTCAGTGTAATTGTAGATTTGTTAAAATGGTGAAAATTGCACTCTACTGTTGGTAACTAAGTACCACTTTACATATTACAAACTGTAAACAAGCCAAGAGTATGCATTTTCTGGAACTGTCCTTGCTGAAGATGATTGTGTAGATCTGTTTGGGTATCTTTTTGGACACCTTGTGTATTCATATAGCCAGAAATCTGGCAGGAAGCTCATTTTATATCATGGAGTGTGGGAGGGAATAAAACGCCTGTACTGGAATGTACATTAGGTTTTGTATTCACTTGGCACATTTTGTTACTGCCATGATTCATTTAAGACTGGTTATTTAAATGAAACTCTACTTAGGGGCTCCATCCTGTATTCAGAGTGTTGAAGTTGAATACATCACCCAAATTTTCAGTCTTTCTGCTACCTTCAGAAATATCTTTCCACTGAGAATAATGACTTTTTAGATACGGGTGGTATTTTCGTGAGAGATTTCAAAAACACATTAGCGGACATCTTTCCTTAGCTATTAGTTGCTTTATACGTATACTATCTATTTACAGTATATATGAACTACACCTTGTACCACCAAATTTTAATTAATTAATATTGAAAATGATTCTCTGTTTATGTCCTAATAAAGGTTTTTGTTTCCTGTCTGCACATTCAGGAGGTAAAGTCAGCCTGCTGCAGTGAAGTGTGTGAAATACATTTTAAAATTAGGCTCTGAACGAGATGAATATAAAATATTTTTGACCTTGTGTACAGCAGAGCAAAAATACAGTACTCCTTTAAAATTAAGTTTAACCAAACTTAGATTTAGAGTAAACGCTGCAGTAGTAGAATTACGCTAACCTTGTAGTGTTTGATCGTTCTGGTTATGGGCTAGTCCAGTAAAGTACTTGAAGCTTTTAAGTCTGCGCTGAAGCGCTAGCTTGACATATTCCAGTATGTTTTTCTCAGTCATATTCTGATAAACACATTAGTTTATTTTTCCCCTTTATGCTTTTAACACAATACAATGTGAAAAACTCTAAGTGGTGGGTACTTTTGACATGTTGGATATTCTTGTTTATTTTGGAGATGCAGGAATAAATAGTGGCTGGTAGTAGTATTGTATCATTCAGCAAGTTTTGCTGTCCAACCAAAACTGAAGAAATAAATAATTGGAGTATATTATTTTAAAAAAATCAAACAATTTTTTCATTCCAAAAAACCTTTAGAAGTACAGTAGTCGGAGGTTGTTGAGATTTTATTTCTAAACAGTACTTTGAATCTGAGATGATGGGTATGGTTTCAGCATTCAAGCTGTAATATTGCCAAGCTGGGTAGTCGTCATTTTCATTTTGCTTTTCGCGGTTACAGTCATGGTGGCTACGTTATCCCAAAGTGCTCCTGGTGAATTCCCAGTAGATCAGTGGAGAGATGTCTGCCCCTTCTGTATCCATTAGTTTACACCTTATTTTTTTTCCCCCCTTGGAGCCATGTTAAAAAGAGTTATTTTGCGTAACTTGCTTATTATTAACGAAAATGTGAGCAGTTAAAAATGTTATATTACTACTTAGATGACAGAGGTTAAATTTTAGTTTGCAGCAGTGTTTGTTCTTTTTATTGTAAACTGAATACAATCAAAAAAACTAATTTTCATTTTTGGACTGAAGGGGTTACTATTACACTTAATTAAATAAACATTTGTATATATTCAAAGAAACGTGTCTGTAAAGAATTAGGAGACAAGAAATGTAATGAAGCAGAGAGTTATGTATTGATCACCAGATACTAAGATGGTCAGACATTGCAAATTTGTGTCTATTTCCTTTTTTAGCTTACTGTAACTGTACTTCCTATTTTAACGTTAACATAACATTGAGGAGCATTTCTTTTACTGTATACTGATAATTTCCTTTGTTTAGGGAATCTGGCGTATTCCAGTAGATGAAATTGACCGTCCAGGAAGCTTTGCATCGCATATGAATCGCTCCATTGTTCTCTTACTGGAGGTTTTGTCTCAGCTAAAGGACCATAACACTCTTCTCAAAGTGTCTTGCTTGCTTCAGAGGACTCCAGACCAAGGAAAGTAAGTACTAATGAAGTAGTAAGTAAATGTTAGTCTTGTTATAGAATATAATATAATAAAATAAAGCGGCATAAATTTTATTTTAATTTTAAATGAGACAAATATTTCATTATTTAAGCAGTGAACTTTAAATTGTACCTGGAGTTGCCAATGTACAGTAGATGTCACAAAGAAGAACTCTGGAAAGAGAGTGATGGCCTGTTACTTCTCATTAATGTGTATTGTGCTTAGATGTGGTATTGAGTATTATTAAAAATTCAGAGATAAAAAGCTAGGAAAAGCACAGTTGTTGCAAATGGTATTAACATACAGTATGTGTTTATAAAGTTGTGAATTATTAAGTAGTTCTTACTGACATATCTTCATCAAAAATAGAAATTAGATTATGTAAATTGTGTAGTACTTTTTAAACTGTTGAATATACTTTTCTTTTTTTTTTAACTTCCTGCTGGCTGGGGCCCTTAACCTTTTTTTTCTCTTCCATTTCCTTCTTTTCTCTCCAGAAAATATTTGCGTGATGTGGATCGCCAGGTTCTTGCTAAGCAAGCTTATTTCTTCACTGTGAAAGTCCTGCATGACTCCCTGAACAAATTAACTGGGGTAATTAAATATTGTATTATATTCTGTTGCTTCTCCTCAGATTCTCATGCTGAGAAAGTCAACGTGTTTTCTTTTGTTTGAATGTACACCTGGTGCTCACAGTTAATTGGATTGAGTAAAAGTATTGTTCACCAAGGATAAAGTGTGATTCTCCTGTAAACTGCTTTTGCATTGTAAAACTAAAAAGACACAATGGATAGAAATATTTTTTAAATGGGATATATATATGTTAATAGCAAAGGATTCCTCTATCCTTTATGTATACCACTTATCCAATTCATGGTCTTGGAAGTCTCCAACCTATTTCAGCATCACTGAGCACAAAAAGGGAACCAAATCTGATTTGGGCACATAGACAATACAGTAACCTATACTGTGGGACCAGTGTCCAGTTAACACAGAACCGGCATATCAGAAGAAAACCATTATAAGAATATCCAAACTCCATGCTGGCTGTATCAGGACCCACTAAACATTGCATCCAATGTGTCTTAAATTTGCAGCAGCTTATTAACATTATAGTTCTTTTTGGAGAAGTGAGATTTAGCTTAAAGTTCAAGTAAAAGAAAAGTAGTATAAAAATAATACACTTGAATGTTTTTTCAGTCATTTATCAACATTGTCACTGGTTAACAGTCATTTTTTTGTCGATATCCAGGTTAGCCAGTTGTCCCCCCAAATGTTTTCCTTCCACTCTTCATGCTCTTGAAGATCATTTGGGGTGAGACCCAAACCTTCATTTTATTGAGCGCCATCCTTAATCAGGACTTCCCCCAGGTCTCATCCCCCTTCCATCTTGTTCTTGGTGCACCTCTTCATCGAAACACCCAAAATGTAGCTCGTTTCACCTTTACAAAACACGTATTGCCTCTACACAACTGCTTTCATACTTTTCTCACTCCACACACCCACTTGATCATTCTCATTTTTGTTCTATTCAGCTTTGCCTCCTGTTCTTCCTTCACTGGTCACATCTCATTTCCACAGAACATACTTCTCCTCACCCAGCTCTCCTACACCTACTACATCAGCATTCTGCACCTCTCTCGCACACTTTCTGCAAACAAAGGATACGCTTGGCTCCTTTTTTATGTGCTCACTTCTGACAAGCCACGCATTGGAGTCTGTTTCTCCTGACACCACACAGATACACCATATTTACGGTAATTGCTACAGTCCTAAATAATAGTTAATTGATCCTCAAAATCTTGAGCATCTTCCATGTAAAAGTGAGAGAAATCTTTAATGGTAATAAAGGTTTCTTCTGTGTGAAACTCTGGGTCCTGCAATGACAACTGGAGTAAGCAAGCATAGAAAGTACAGTAGATGGGTGAATGAGTACATACTGTACCTTACCCTTAATCACCAGAAGGCAGCTTTTTAAAAATATTGCTGTGTGTTTTATACACGTTACTCTGTCGTTCTTAGGTAATCATTTGGTGTCTGCAGTTGTGTAATGGTTAGTTTTGATTATCCGCCTGGACATTGTCTATGTCTGTGTCAGGTCACTTCCTCCACAACCCAAAGATGTGCAATTTTTTTTTTTTAATAAACTGTTCTGTATAATGTGGCTCACCAAACTGACAAAGATGGATGCAGGATTTTGTCCTGCAAGTGACTGGTGTCTCATGCAAGGTTCTCGATTCCACAAAGCAGTTTTATAAAATGGATGTGTGAATGGTCAGATCTTTAGTCAAAGATGTACTGTGTTTGCACTCACTGAGACCCAGCATGTGTAATTATATTTAAATTATTTGTGATGAAATGTTTTGTTTTGTTTTGTTTTTTTCTGTCTTTTGCCAATATGGCAAGGTGTCTGATCAGCCAGCTTCCCAAGACTTCCGGTCATTGATGGGCGAGATGACCACAGACGTTACCAATAAACCTAATGCGGAGGACAGTCAGCGGGTACTACCTAAAAAGTCAGCATTATCTGATGGGGCTGCTCCACAAGGCTCAGAAAATGGTCCTAAAAATGTATCTAGCTGTCATTTGTCACAAGCCATGGATACTGTTGAACAACAAGGAGAAAGACGTGCAAGAGAAGAGAGCACTCGACCAGGTTCAGTAGAACCTATGGACTTGGGTGGCAACCTTTGGGTGGAGTCAAGCAGAACAGATGCTGTTTGCAAACCTTTGGAACTGGATTTTAACAAAGAGTCCCTTGGCACGGAAAAGGCCATAGACAACAGCAAAGCACCAGAGCTATCACTAGAAGATTTGAGTATTAGTTCCAAACAGCAGCAAGCAACCACCACAATGGGGCAGGCATCACTACCCAGCAGTGGGACAGAATTGGGCAGTATAAGGAAGCCCTGTCGCAAGAGGAAGTTACTGGAGGACACTGAATCTGGTAAAACTCTGCTTCTGGATGCATACAGAGTGTGGCAACAAGGACAGAAATTCATGACATATGACCTGGGAGAGATCGAAGAAATCATGTCGGAGACATACATGCTCATTAAACAGGTAAAAAAATATATATTGGTGATTTCACTTCTTAAAGTTCAAGCTCATACATTGTTTTTCATAAATTCTGAAAATGTAAGTTTAATTTCACAGACAACAGTAATAAGCATGGGGCTGTTTAACTTTATACCACTTTGGAATATAATACCTACTTTAGTTTGGAAGACATACAAAATAGTTTTTCAGTTTTTACCATGCATGGAAATATAAACACTAATAAATATGTAATTATTTTTTTAAATGTTGATTGACATGGTATTGTGGTTGTGTCATGTCAAAGGTTATAAATGAACTGTAAAAACACGTTCCAGAAGTGAAATTTGGACTTTATCCATTAATTCTTGCTGTGAACTTAACTGATTATCATTAACTTTGTGGCAGTTTTTAATCAAATCAAGTTTTGTTTGTCTTTTGTAAAAAGAAACACAAAAATGCCAAGATCAATGGTGTCCAGTTGGCATACCTACCTGTTTAATTGAGTGGATGCTGATGTAAGCGGGTTAATGTAACATTTCAAAGATATTATTCTCAGTCTCCATTCTATACTCTGGTTTGTTCAGCCTCTCATGTCCATCAGCCAGGGTTCTGAAGTTTCAGGTTTACCATTAGATCATTCTTCACTAGTACCCAACGTTTTGATGTCAATGAGTCAAATGAAATTGGGGAGCATGCACTGGTACACCCACTACACGACGAAACAACTCAGGATCCCGGTTGGCAACCCCCCAGGCAGACACGCGGTCTAGTCCCACTCTCCAGAAATGACCCTCTGTCTGCCACAGCCAGGTGTTATGTGGGCGACCCCGTGACCTGGTCCAGCCACTCGGGTCCCCAACAATGAGGATCTTACGAGCTGGATCACCGTCGGGGAAACGCGCCACATGGCCGTAGTGTCGTAACTGACGCTCCCTCACAATGCAGGTCATGTGCCCCATTTGGGACTCCATGAGCAACACAAAGTCAATCCAATGGTACCCAAGGATTTTCCGGAGAGACCCAGTACCAAAGGAGTCCAGTCTTCGTTTCAGGTCACTGGATAGCATCCATATCTCACAACCATATAGCAAGACAGGAAGCACCAGGACTCTAAAGACTTGGACCTTTGTCCTTTTTCATAGATATTGGGAGCACCACACACCCCTTACCAGCGACCTCATGACCCCCCATGCTCTCCCAATCCGTCTACTGACTTCATAGGAAGAGTCACCAGAGTCAGATGAATGTCACTGCTGAGGTAAGTAAACCTCTCGACGAGGTCGGCACTCTCTCCGCAGACAGACACACTGCTGACGGCTGTGCCTAAGAGGACGTAGGTTTTTCTCCAGGACACTCGTAAGCCCAGACACTCAGACTCCTCGTTCAGTCTCTCGAGCGCCCCATCAGAGCCTCATGGCAATGAGGAGATAAGGAAAACACCAGTTTGGCTTTTCAAACGAAAACTCAAGCTTCCCTTAAAAATAATAAAGTGAGAGGCAGTCTTAACAGGACATACCTGTCGGTTATTCTCTGTCATGCAACCTTTTTTTTTTGTTTTTGTTTAAATAGCTATAGATGTCTGCATTTGATTGTTCGATGGCCAATCTGATTTGATTTGCTTAACTCCATAATCATTCATGTATACTGTACATATTTTAATGGAGTTCACCTTAAGGCGATGCGGTAGAATCTCGGCTGGCTTGCTAACATATTTTGCAGTGCGAGTACAGTAAAGTAACCTGAAAGTTGTTTGTTCGTGTGCTGCGTATACATTAAACCTAAGTGGTTTAGCCCAAGCCATCCTTCAACATTTTGATAATAACATGATAAAAGTGTAAACTAAGTGCCAACGATGCATTTTGTATGAAAGGTTTCCAAACATGCACCAGCATGCTGCGCTCTGAAGAGGTTGTGTGGATGGAAATTAAACCCACTCATTTTTCTGCAGTTTCAAAAACGTTGAATACCTGATATGACTCATGCTCACTTAAGGAGAGACTGCTTTTTCAAGAACACTGGGGTGTTAATCTGCCCTTAAACAGTTGCCTTTTGAAAGATAAGGTTGTAAGGTTTTGTCTTGTTTTTTTTTTCTCCATCTAATACTCATCCATGGCAGTAAAGTAATGAGACAGTTTATACATGAAATATTAAGGCAAACAGTTTTCCCATGAGGCAGTGCTGTGAAGCAGTATAGTTGGAATGGCAGTGTATTTTTACATATACCCTAAACTCTTGTTGAACAGGTTTTTTTTTTCATCCGTGTTGTTTTTGACACCTACCTTTGGTGTAAAGAATAAGCCTAAATCAAAACAAGCTTGAATCATTTCCTCACACAGGCCATCTGCAGTTGTAGTCCAAGCAGCAATGGCTACATTGACTTCATTAAGGTCACAAGAACAAGGGGATGGCATGTTTCTACTGAATGTGTCTTTGGATTTCTGCTCAGAAGTCAGATTTATTCCCATGTTTTAAACCAATGTATTTCTGTTAATTGATGACCTAGTGTGTCTGTGTGACAGTATCAGACAAATGTTTTGGACAGAACACCAGTGTGTCATCCTGCAGCTAAGAAGCTGGGTCAAAAAATGAGGGAAAAAGAGTGTTGGGTAATAGTGATATGCCGAGTTTAAAGATGGCTTTTATTCTGCTTGGTGGTGTGAATAGGATTATGTACTTCATTCAGCAAGTATCTTAATTTGGCTACAGTAGTCAACTGTATAAGAGAATGACATGAATCACAATAAAATTAATTTACTTTAATTCAACAAGTACTTCACGACAAAATACACATACTTTGCTTTTTAAATGTCAGTTTGATTTCCCCCATGTGTTAATGGTTAAAATAGCACTTATACTGTATATTTATTTTCCCAAATATGTTAGTGCACATAATTTGACTTGTATAGATAAGGCCTAAACATAAAATAAAACCTTGTTTCATTATATAAAAAAATCAAACTGTTTATCTGGTTTCCATTTATTTAGACAAAATCAGCACTGCTTGGAAATTCATGTATTTTCTATCTAACTCACTGAAGTGCTTAACAAAAAGAAGACCACGTCATTAAGAACTCTAAGCAGACAATAAATAATAAAGTTGCTTGCTGACACGTGCCCTTTGGTTACACTTTAGGCAGCAGCAAGTGACATTAATACACAGCAATTGTTTAAAACATGACTGTTAAAAGCGTGAACTACTTCAATAGGTACAAACAGGTGAATGTGTAGACAATAGACTAGTTTGGTTACTGTTTTTTTTTAATAAATGTTTTTGGAAGTTCTTAATATATACTGTATATTATTAGTGAATAAACCATTACTATCCTGTAGTATTTTAGACTCCTATATATATTAAACTAATGCAATTTGAAAGAATAAGCATCAATGGATGGGTCACAGCTTTGGATACTTGAATTAATGAAATTAATTGACACACTTGTTTGTCTTCATTTTTTCCACACATTTTTTTGAAATTGACGCCGGTGTCCTCACAAGAACTCCCGAGTGTTTGTCTGATCTTCTGATTGCTAGTTTACTCTGAGAAACCCTAGGTGGCCAATTTTAAAATCTATAGTAACAATTGCTGGCTTTGCACAGCTAAACCGTCTCTGAATACCCACAGCAAGGAGCCATCAAACGGTCAAAAGGACAGCAGACACATTCTCTGTATGGACTTTCAGCTTGGGCTTTTACATTTTGTTTATAAGTGAAGTCTACAGATGCTGTTAACCTTTTTATACGTTCGAAAACAATCTTTTGGTGATGTCTGGTTGCAACTACAGAAGGTTTAGTAATTCACATAACATTTTCAGTTATAGACAATATTGTCAGAGAGTGACTTTCTGGTCCATTTCTATTTCGAGATCCATTGACACAGAAAAAATTGGCTTTGTCAGTTTGTCTTTTTTATTTTATTTTATAATTGACTAGTGCATACACCTGCATATTTTTTTTTTTGATTAAGATGTAGAATTGTTAGACGTGTCAGTTCAATAAAATCCTTAGCACAGACATCTGGCTAAAAATGCTCTTGCTAATATTCCCCTTGGTTTTTACTGAATTACATTCAATGTATAGGTTGACCTCATAAAAGTTCATATGGAAATACAGATGGTAACATTCAGAGACTCTTTAAGATTGGTAGGGTCGGCCATTTTAATGAATCCACATGTTCTGATATCGTGTTGCAGTGGATCACAGATTGTCTGTGCAGCATCAGGAGCTGGGCCAATAAACATCACTGGTCCGAAGACCACTTCATAGTCATTGATGATTCTAATAAACTCACTTTTATTGTTTGTTTGGACCCAAAGAGAAAAGACCCACACTGCTTTTTTTTTTTTTTTTTTTTTTGGAACATCTCTGTTTCTTGGCTTTGAAGAAGTGTTTTAATTGCTTCCTCTGAGTGATTTGTATAATGGTGGGACATCATTTGATAGTAAAGCAGATGTTTTATCAGTCATTATCAGCTTTGTCGCCTGCATTCTGAAACTGCCAAGTAACTTGAGCCCTTAGCTATCTAGACAGAATTATGTAATAGTGAAGCAAGAATTTGTTTAAATACAGGTGTGCATCCTGTTATATAAAAAAGCAGCTATTTTTGTTAAGGAAGTGTTTTATGTATGCAAAGCCATCCGTTTATAGTAACTTAAATTGAGAAACAAAAACCTGACCTTTTCTTCATCTATATAAGTGTTTGCTCATAGCCAGTTTAATATTTATTTGTTTGCTGCTGGTGACATTAACTTCAGCAGTATAAGAAATACTTCTTTGAAGAAATTCATCCTTTATGTTGCCATTTTAATGTTCTTGTGTTGTTTTCTTGATATTTGGTTAACATTGCTTTGTAAACCTTTTTCTTAACTAAAGAATTTTTTTTTTGTTTCTCCAACTGTAATTAGATATTTGAAGGCAGGGTTTATTTATAATCTCTGAAATATTTATGAAAGGTTACTATATACAGAGTGTGAACGTATTCATTAATTATGGCAGTACAAGTAAGGTATATGGTTTGTTATAGTTTTTTTGTATATAGTACAAATAGATGAATGGAAAAAGTTATATACCAAATAACAGACTAATTATCATAAAATACAAATATTGGACTACACCCCCTCATTGTTTTTGATGGATTGTTTCTGTTTCTTTTTTTGGCCGTGCGTTTGCTCAGTTCTGTGCTTGAACACCTACTAAATAGTTTTATTTGCTAGTAACTGCGCTGTGCGAGGTGACCGGACAATGACGTGGCTACTGTTCCTCAATGGGGTTAGATATCAGAAGTGTTAAAACCCCCCAAGACTGAACACTATTTATTTTATTTTTTTTCCTATGCACTAACAGTGTATTTTTATAATTTGGTGAATACAGGCTATGACACAAAGCAGACTTGCAACTAAAATTCTTTTCTAATTGTAATGTTTTACTTAGATGTTTGAGTATCTCTCATTGAATGTAATCAGGTATGTAAATTAAATCCTCAAAGTACATTCAGCTCAAGAGAACAAACCCATTCATAGTGAATTAACGTAACTTCAATAATGTGCAGTATGTTACTTTGCATTATAAATTCTTTTACAGAAATTGTGTTTCTGTTGGAAATTTTGTTGTCAGGTTAATATTGAGCATTTTTCAGTTTGTACGTTTTTGATGTAATATTTTTCAATTTCTTTATCTGTACATTTAGAAATGTGCCTCCCCTGCACCATTATTTGTACTCAAAAAGTGTGTACTTAACAACTAAACTTAATCCCTGAATTACTCTCTTAGTCTGTTTAAACCATTTCAGAGTTTCCAAAGCGTACCCTGTCACCATCGGGCACACAAGCCATGGGGTCACATGTAATCTCCATGCAGACCAGGTTTGACACATACAGGAATTCAAATCCAGAATGTAACATTGCAAACCATTCTGACCTCCCAGTATAGTTAATCTCTTTTCTTGTCCAGCATAAATTGTGAATTTCCCATTGGGATTAATAAAGTATCTATCTATCTATCTATCTATCTATCTATCTATCTATCTATCTATCTATCTATCTATCTATCTATCTATCTATCTATCTATCCTATCTATCCTATCTATCCTATCTATCTATCTACAAATGCTGGTCTAGGTTTGGTCCTCGGTGAAGAGCTTGTGTTATGACAGACATGAAGCCAACAGACGGATTCACAGCTTAGCCTCCTTCTACTTTACAGCAAAACCACCAACATTTTTGCTCAGTATTAGAATGCTGGTCACAACATGACAATCAATATTTGCTTTTAATTTTAAGTGTCTTTAGACATTCCTGTATGCTTTTCAGTTTTTTGACTGTTGTATAGTGTATTGTAAGTAGTTTTAAAATGCATGATGCGAGTTTAATGTGAGATTCATCACTCGGGAGAGTTCCACTGAAGTAAGCTGTAAAAATCTGCCTAATTAGGGCCAAAAATGAACAACAAACTATTCTTGAGTTGGCTTTGAGACAGTGTGTCTCAATTGCTGAAAATACCATATATATGTGAAGAAAAAAAAAACTTCGTATGAAAAAGAAACTGATAGCAACCGGAAAGACATACTTTCACATTTTATGGACATTCTCTGTCACTGTCATGCCATGTCGATAAATGACTTACTAATCTGTAATCAAGGAAGAACATTTAAATCTTTCTATTATAAAAAAAAATCCTGTGGGAGGGAATGACTAGGAGACGATACGTGATTTTCATGTTAAGATCACAGACAAGAATGGCCACGGAGCCAGGGGTTTCAGTGCATGTAAAGCGTATAAAGGACAATACGTTATAAATGAAACGTCGACGACTAAAAGATCGCATTAGCGCAAACAAAAGGAAATTAATCATCAGGACCAGGTGTAATTGAAAAAATAGCAGGACAAAGCAAGGTCAAAAATAAAAGGCAAACAGCAGAAAACAAAGTCTTTTTGCCTTCGCATCATTCAATGCACAAAACGTAGATTTACACAATAATGGACCATACGCTATGAGAATCTGTGGTCCCGCAACAGTTAAAGCAACGACAAGTTTAATTTCAAAGAAAACACAATTCAGTCATGTGTATATTTATGATCACGGAGAAGCGATCGCAACGCGAGCAGCAGAGACACGAAGTGGAAAAAGGACAGAGGCTGTTCAGGCTTTAAAATGATCAACGGGCAGCGCAAGAGCAGTTGCCCCCCCTTCACAACACGAGCAGTGTTATATGTCCTGCAAGAAAGAGATTTAACCACGCCTGGGGCTGGAAAAAAAGGACAATTATTGTTTTTACAACGTCACGCGAGATAAGGCAGTGAGCCATCATTTAAAACAAGTCTACAGACATCTAACCCAGCAGTTGTTGGATTGCTTTTGGCAGACACGCTTCATGTGCTCCCAACTCTTAAAACAACGAGATGCGACAAGCAGAACAGGCAGCTCGCTAGCAGCAGAAAGACAGCAGATGATCCAACGGTATATCCTTAGTGTGCATTCAGCCGCCCCCCACTTCACAACGTAAGCAGTTACATGTCTTGCGAGAAAGAAATGTAACCACGCAAGGGGCCGGAAATAAAGGACAAGTATTGTTTTTACAAAAGTTTTTAAAGTAAAAGTGAAAATAATGCATATGTAACAATTCCCATGAAAATAACAATCTCTTGTAAATTGTATATCCAGTAAACCAAACACAGGGGTGGGTGAGCAAAGCGAGCAGGGGGCAGAGTCCCCTAGTCATACTTAAGGACGAAATATTGCATTTTGCATAACCAAGGTCTAACATGCCTGAATCTAATCCACTCTTGCTGGTCAAAAGAGAGACTCCACACATCTTTTCCTGAACAGTAAGGTGTAATTTAGAAAGTCAACAGTGCAAGAACACCTTGGTGAACAACTGTGGCTTCTTTAGATCAAGAGGAGTGATCCAGTGGAGGTGGTTTGGACAAGCAGCAGTGTTCCTCCCAGGGCACACAGCCCATCACTACAACACTAAAGATGCATCAAGGACACTGTGGGGAGATTACAGTGGACCTCTTAACTAATCTTAGGGTCTCAAGGAAATTCAACAGGAGGAAATGGAAGCTGCTGCTAAGGTTAGGCTGAAATATTCAGTCCAGCTTGGCTTGTTAATACAGTCATCCCATCAGGAAACGGAGTGTCGGTGCTTTTCCAGAAATATGAAACATACTGAATATAAAAGCCAACAGCCACAGTCCTCTGTCTGTACTCCATTAATCTTGTTTTGTTAATTTAGGACATCTAGCTAACCAGGGTGAATCCCAGCTAATCTATAATACAGTATGAGAGTCTGTTCTTTTAAGTCTATGCAGATGATTATTTATTTATTTATAGTTTAATTACCTCAAAATATTTCAGGAGTGTAGGAACAGTATAGAGGTTTACAACTTTATCCAGCTTCTGTATTAGTTAGATACTTTAAGGGAGGGAAGCAGAGTTTTGACACTTTGAGTTTTAAAATATTGGTTTTAATAAATGACAGAGTTTAATTTATGGTGTTGGTGTCTTTGTAATTAAACCTTTGAACTGTCATAAAAATCAATAAAGCTTTTAATTGAGATTTTTTTTTGTCCCAGTGGATGTTTGGTATATTTCTCTACTTGCAAACTGAATTGTAATGTTTGAATAACGTTGAATGCTTTCTGTACTTCAGGTGGATGAAGGCACAGCTTTGGAGCAGGCTGTGAAGTTCTGTCAGATACAACTGGCCACCTCAACACAAAAACAGGTAAGAAATGTATCTGACCATCATAAAATATGAACGTGAACCTTACCTAGTACACTTGGTGTTTATTGGCATGCTGTAAAAATGTGCAAAGACTTGATAAATTCATGTTTAAAAATATTCAATCTAGTTAAAATTGTGTGTAAACTGTAAAATCTACAACAGAATTTGAAGAGGAATTAATCTGTTTTGTATTTGAAATGTATATCTATTATGGGAAACAAATATCAACTGGACTCAGCTGGTTTACATTCACAGAAATATTAAATAGATTTCCCAAATGAGGACATGGCAAAGAAAGCTTGGATTATGTACAGCATGTATAAGCCAAGTTGACACTGACCGCTTGTCTAGAGCCAAGTCAAAGTGCTCAAAAGACATTAGAATGGATTCCGTGGTCATGAGATGCTGCTTATCAATTTTTTAATTTCAACACTCACCCTTGTTGAGAATTACAGATTATGGATTCCTTTGTAATTTTTGGGGAATTAAGGTACTGGGTACAAAGAAGATGGAAGAATTCAGCAAATTCAGAATTCAAGTCTTTAGAAGTGTTTAGAAATTACTCATTTGTTCATGTATTTTAAGTGTAACATTTATGTAGACTTAAAACATACAGAAAGACTCAGTGTGATAACTGGCTGGCAGATTTGTGCCCTATTTCTACTGATATATAAAGTGTTTAGATACTAGATAGGTCAAACTAATGTTTAGTTTGACCTGCATGACTTGAAAAGTATGTGGATGTAGGCTTGAAGATGAATATGGGATAGAGCAAAGACTGGAGCATAGGAGTACAGTGCGCATAAATGGGAGTATTGACTGGGATTCTTTACTCTATTGGCTGCTTGAGGCAACTTCATAAAAAAAGCAGTGTTTGGGATGTCTTCAGCAAACAAATGAAATGGGATACTGGATACTTAAGTATTCGTTAGACATAAAATCTTTAAAAAATAAATTTGATTTCTGTCTATACTGTTGTTCTATATTATGCTACTTTGGATACTTGCCGAGTATGTAGATGGAGGTACAGACATGGCGGTAGTAGTGATCAGGAGCTGAGAGAGTTCTTCACCTTAGTTTGATATGTAAAGTTGATTGAAGGCAGTATGTGAAAGAAATTGCATAGAACTGAATGCAGAGTATGAAACCAGAAGTGGGCAATTTGAAAATTTTGCTGCAAGGTATTCTGTTACATGAAATCTTTTTCCAACTTTCCTAAGTTAAAGTAATGACATCAGATGATGAGAGAAGAATGTAACTTACTTTGTCTAATAATCACGGGGAGTGACTTGATAACCTGTGTAAAAATCAAGATTATAGATGGTAAAAAGCTTTTTGAATTGCAACACTTAGTCAGATAAGCCAAAGATTAAGACAACTCTAGAATTGTGGTGTAGTAATTCTGCATACTACAAATATAGATATTTAAAAGTATCTATTTTTTCTTCATCAGTGGTAATCCTTTTTCATTTTTTTTTTTTTAAATGGTTACCCTGATTTGTCATATAAACAACACAAACTTACAAACATTCTGTGTGCAAGCATGCATGAAATAGCTACTTGGCTCTAAAAGACAGTGCAGACAAGATGTGCGCAGTAGTTAGGTGGTGTCGGTGACAAACCACATGCTGTTTGATTGTGTAGTCAACACTGCAGCTGACGCTAACTCCAACTCTTTGAAGAGATTCTTCCTTCCCATTGCAGTTATGATGCTCTTTTTTTGTTAAGTTGTTATATACAGTCTTCTCTTGTCTGTGCAGATTTTATAGCTGCTCTTCAAAAATAAATATTTTTATAATAAATGCAAAATGCAAAGAAATGAAAAAAATGCAAAGAAAAAAAAAATCTAACTTTATCAAACAGTGATAAAAGATTTTAAAAACAAGCATACTCCCTACAGTCCTTCAAGTATAAGCATCATGTAGTGTTTTGGTTGTCGCATTCTGATGTGCCCCTTTATTCCATGGAGCAGAAACGACTCTTAGCACTTTTATGGTAATGTTCAGTTTAGACCGAAATGGTACTGTGCAGGTTGCCGTGTAAACTGATGCTGAGCGTTAGGCAATGTACATCTTCACGTAAATTCTGCTATACAACATAATTTACCTCTGTGCTGATGAGAGCCTCAGTATCTCCAAGCCTATCTAAAATAATTTAGCATCTTAGTAATATAAAATTAAATTAACTCTCTCATCATTTCTTGAACACCACTTTCCATCTTATTAGAGACTGCTGATGCCATCCAAAAATCCTTCGGTCACATATGGAGGCCACGCCCACTAGCCCACACTAATTAAAATATATTTGCATGTTGAGAACTTGAAAATGAAAATGCTAAGTGGAAAATGAGAATTGAATGAGTGACAAGCAGGTGGCGCCAGTGTGTATTTGCGCTTGGCTTTTCATTTTTGCAGCCTCATTGCGGCTCAGGCTGAAAAATGAATATCCAAACAGGTACTTTGCAATTGATATTTCCATTTTGAGTTTATAATTTTGGCACATATGCTCTGCAAACCTAATATAAAAGAAAACAATTTTCATTTAAGTAGTTATTATGTCATGAACAAAAAGCAAATCTAAAGCTGGGATTGCATTTCAGTTATGATACTGACACACCAAGATGTGTATGGAAAAATGAAAAGGTTTTTAATTTTTGCAGTATCCTTGCATGTAGTCTTTGGGGGGAAAAAAAATGGCAAAAGAGATTGCATTTTTATTTAAAAATTTTAATTTTCATTTCATTTTTTGCAGCAAATGCCTTCCATACTTTGAGGGCTCGATCGCACAGTTAGCCAGAAAAGACTGTACTGTGTACTACTGATATTTTGAAACCATGTCATCTGGTGGCACAGCAGCCAGTGTTTATACCTCAAATCTTCGGGGGCTTGGATTTGAGAAGGAAAGTGGGATTGATGTTATCTACTTCACTGCACATAAAGGACTAAACTTATTTTGTTTAATAGAGAAATTTTACCAACACATTTCTAGTATTCAGTTTTAAAACAAGCAACTATACTCCGTTAAACACATTCACTGATGCAGATCAATCAACCAGTGCATGGGGAGAACATGCAGACACGTAGCACTGTGAGGAATGACCTCTCTGTGCTGGCACTCTGCCTCTATGTTAAAACATCTGTACTAAACTGACTGAACTTTAACCTGATTAAAACTAAATGTATGCATATATTGATTGTGCACTTGAACGCTCCCCCAGTAGCGGTCACTGGATTAGTAAGGCATACATGTGCACATTTGCAGTAGGTAATATCTTCGCAAAAAAATGTTGTGCTTTTGTGAAATAATGTAAGACTTCAACTTTTTTTTTTGGTGTGGCAGGAATAAACTTCCGTAGTAATACTCTAGTTGTAACAATGCACTCTACATAATACTATTCCATGTGACTTTGGCTATATAAATATATGCTCTTGTTACTCACTGGCTTTCCGAATATCTCCACAGTTGGAACAGTCTCGTGGTTTGCAAGTCGTCAATGCGACAGAACCCCTAACAAAGGCAGTCTGTTGCACTAATGCACACAAGACAGGACATCTGCATTCGCTGTGAACTCTACTTAGCAGACATGTTTCCCTTTGTGATGATATGGTTTAAGTGTCACATTAAAAACACTTTTTCTCAAGTCAGTCCCTCTGCCCAGGAGCCTTCACTCCAAAATTAAGCTATAGGAACACCAGCCAAGAATTCTGGAATAGTCCCTGAACCTGTTAACTCCGGATAGCCCCTAGAGGACCCTTTCTGTTTAGGTAGCTTTTGTACTGCCTCGTTCTAATTGGGAACCTTGTATCGCCACCTCAAAGACAAAAAGGGTCATGAGTGGCATCCTCACTTGTCCTTCTCAACCAGCAGGTGTTCAGGCTTCATGCCAACTTTCCATTGGTTCTGTCACTTTGTTTCTCTTTCTGTTGGACTAGCGGGTCAGGAATACCCACAATTTATTGGTTTAGTATTCTATGCTGGATGGGGGAATACAGTTATAAACAAAAGTTATGATTGTCCAATGTCAGTTTTTTTTGGTTATATACACATCATGCTGCTATCCTCTTTTCATGATTATTTAATTAAGTTATATGATGATGATCATCCATTTCTACCGTAACACCATCCTCCACAGGCAGGCAGTAGTCATACAGGTTGGTGCACTAGTTGAACAACTTTGGGCGCATCTTACACATCTTACAGAAACATAAAATATGATATTTGAAAGATGACCAGAAACCCTATTGTAGTCATATTTACTATCTCATTTACATAAATCAATATAAACAGAATATATTTAAAAATAATTTGAAGCAATGTATAATTTATAGCCCCTGTTATTTTGTATTCTTTTAGCATTCCATTTTCCATCTTTTTTACGTTAATAAGATTATTGGTAGAGTTAATATAAAATTGTTAGACTTTTGCACAAGTTATGAAATTGTAATTTTTATTTTTCTGCCCGTCACTGTATTTTGATTTATAACAAAATCTCCCAGAAAATAAGGCTTATTCTTTTGTATGCTAATTATCTAAGAGAACAAGTTTACTAGTTTGATATGTTTGTTGCTGGCCATTGACAACAGTTGTGTTATTTTTCGAGCAGAATATCACCATTTTACAACACTTGGAAATAGTGACGGTCTAGCAAGGGCATGGTAAGTGATGCACCATTCACAGTGGCGCTTGAAGATTTGCCAGGAATGTTTGACTTTCATGAGTTGCTATGCAATTCATCAGATTTAGTTTTGTTTTGCTGAACATAAAATATGATAAACATACCAACAACTAAGAACTGTCATCGAGACAAACCGTGGATTCCTGTAAGACAAATGTTAATCAAAAGTATACTGTAGCATTGTTTCCTAGAAAGCTGTGAATACAGCACAGACATCCACTTGGTTTTATTTGTGGAGTGGGTTTTTCTTTAGTGGAATAATTACATATAGTGACTTCTCACTACTCAAAGCGCTCAGCAGTTGCAGGTTAAGGGCCTTGCTCAAGGGCCCCTACAGAGCAGAGTCCCTATTGGCATTTACGGGATTCGAACCGGCAACCTTCCGATTACCAGTGCAGAGCCGTAGCCTCAGAGCCACCACTCCGCCTTACTTGTATGCAAGTCAATTAAGTCATGTTAAAAGATCACCTTTTCTTTATATATAAAAAACAGGACATTTCTACAAATGTCACATTTGACTTTTATTACTAATTTAAATAATACAATTTTCAAAAGAAATTTTTCAAACTTTTTGAGTTAAAAAATATAAACAATAAAATAAATGTGAAGACAGTGAGTCTAAACCTAGTTTTTGGCTCAAATCCACATAAGCAGATTTTTGTTGTTTAATAATCTTAAGCATCAAAAGTTCACATAAATCTTATTCAATTGTGTTTAGAGTTCACTTAACTCCAATAATGCACACTACATAAGTATTAAATATGTATTTGATATGTACTGTAATGCTGGGTTGGAAGCCTCATTAGTTGCCTGGAACCTCTGATAATATTTTGAAAGCTGTATTATTGACAATTGCTAATTTATAAGGTGCACTGGCTGTTATCCTGCTTCACCTGGGAATTTTCCTAAGACGTTGGGCCTCAGTTACAGCACGGCATGGGGTAGGCATCTAATCGAGAGACCTGGTTCAGCTGACAGAAGCCATTATGTCCTATTAGTTCATTTGAGCTCTTTACTTTTGAACATGCTACGTACAGTTAACTCGGGAGTTTGATGTTCCTGTCTAGATCAGCTTGTGCTTTTATAAGTAACTTGACTTTTGTTTATGGTCATTGCAAACCAGAATATTGCAGGAGACTGTAATGTTTGGAACTGAAACGGGTAATTAATAGAAATGGGAAAGTTTGCACATAAATATATTTTCACCTTGTAGCACATCCTGTAAAAATGGTAGCTTCAATCAGATTTGTAGTGTAACACTTTGATCTGTAACCTTGTACCATTACTATGTTTGGGAGGGTTTCAGTCAAAAGCAATACAAAAATGAAAACAGGCCTAGTATATGAAAACAGCAGTGGGGAACTATAAAGTGCAACAAATTTGAAACGAAACCCGAAATAAGTTTAAACAAAATTTTAAAACAATGGAAAGTGAAATAAAAAGTAGAGCAAACATGTAAAACGGGTGCCCTTCACTAAAACTTTGCATTAAATATTTGTGGCAGACTTGTGTTAATAATAATAATAATAAGCTTTCATGATATTACAGATAGAGTATGTTATTTTTTTTTGCTGTTTTCCATTTTTGTTTTTATTTCTCAGTTTCTCTTGTGTAGCTTTATACAGTTATTTAGTCATTTCACTTTTCATAATTCTTAGAGAGTTGTAATTTCTGAATTCTGATTGTAGAAATGATATTTCTTCTGATAGATTATGAATCGCCATTCCTGTACCACTGTCCCCAGTGAAATTGTCTTCAGTTTAATCGCAACGTTCATGAGGGTCAGTTATGGATTGTCCTTTTATAGGGCCTCCTATTAGACTGATTGGTCATGGGTAACCCTAGTGTTACAGAGTCACGCCATACCCATACCACACAGAGGTCATGCTGTGAGGGCACACGTAGTAATATAATATGTTATATAAAACAAAGAGTGTTTTACATTTCTCTATTAGGCAGTTACATCATTTAGTAAAGCACATCTTTAGACAATTCAGCAATTCTTTTGCTGTAGTACAGTTTGAGATATCTCTCCTCTGTACCAGCCATTACATAACATGTTTCAGGCAGAAGTAGCTCATAAACTAAAATAATAAACACCAGGCAGATGGTCTAACAGTAGTAATGATTGAAATAAAACAGGACAGTATCACACAATATTTACAATACAAGACGTACCAACAGAAACTCCTGTGACTTACATGTAAAATGTCGTTTTGGCATCCATCTGGAATATATACCAATGCATTACAAATATAAGAGAGTTAACTAACAGGACAGTAAACTATCATTAACTCACTAAAGTGCATTAGCGCCCATTTCAAAAGAATTCAATGCAGCAATAGAAAATTTAAAAGTGTAAGACAGAAAAGGTGGGTGTTCTGTGTCAGCATGAATAATAGAACTGAGGAAGCCTCACCGACACAAAGGAAGCTGTATAAAAGCTGAATTAATGTTTGCCAAGTGCAGAGTGTGAAGGTCAAAGTTAAAAGACTTAGTGTATCAGATGTTTACACAGGGTAGGGGGCACAATACAGGTTTTATTAAGTATTATAATAAAGGGTTTTACATGTGATTGGACAGGTGGTAAATGTTTTTTTTTCCCTAGCACATGGAAAAACCATCGAGAAGTAATGTCAGTGTACTAATGTCTCCAAAAGCTGATTTCCCAGCAGGATGCTACCCATTGCCCCAGTGCTTACTTACGCATCTGTGGACCAGTAAAGTAAGCAAACTTTACCTGACCCTGGTCAGAGTTGAGAATCAATGACAGAGCTAACTTAGAGACATAACCCCATACCCAGAACACCAGCAGAAATAATAGAATTCATCTTAAATAACCAACACAAACCAAAAAGACATTCGCATTCTAATTTTAACAAAGCTGAGATTTCTTAGAACCAGTATAAAACTAGTGCGATATTAGAATGTTAAAAGTATTCACTTGGAGAAAATACGAATTTATAATGCAATAATACATTATCTGTGCACTTTACAAAATAATAAAATCTGCAGCATGTTTTGTACCAATTTCTTGCAATCTGCCGTGGAGTAAAGTTTTTTGTGTGCCAGTTTTGTGATAATTCTTCAATAATGGGGTGTATAGTTGTGAAAATATAACCTTTATAGTATATACTTAATCACATTTGCTACAAAATGTTAGCCAGCTGCACAACCCACAGTGCTAGAGCAACACTAAGCGTATACTGTATTGCCTTGTTCTTGGTATTCTCTGTTTTGGCAGTTTTACACCATGAATTGCTTCAGACATTGCAGTATTAGAGAAAGAAAACCTGAGTGAACACACACAAGATTTTAAATCATTCATTACCTAGATGAACGCTATGTGCTGGATATCTCATTTCCTTGAATAAAGAAATAAAGTACAGTAATTGCCCATATAGTTTAAATACTTCATTGAAGCACCTTTAGCAGCAGCAATTGCAGCTAAACATTTCCAATAATTTGATTTTTGTCGTTCACATTGTCCGCTCCTCTTTGCAGAACTACTTTTAATTCAGATACATTGGTAGTTTTGTGAGCGTGAACTGCTTGTTTGAGGTTCTTTTCACTTCAAGTCAAGACTTTGACAAGGTCACTCCACAACTTTAAATATTTTTCTTTGGAGCTATTCAGTTGCAGATTTTGTCACCGTATTAATGTACGGACAAATGACTAGGCATTCCTCTGAAGAATATTCTTGTAAAGTGTGGATGTCATGTCCTGAGTCGGCTAAGCATCCCCACACATTGCTCCATGTTTAAATGTAAGTACAATGATCTCGCTTTCGAATGTCAGAATTAGTGGGAGTGGTGGTGTCCTGATAGTTGTACTTTTAACTCTTCTGTCCCTGTCACATTATTCCAATAGGCTTAGGGTCCATCAAGATGTTTCTTTGCAAATTTGAGATTAGCTATTGTTATTCTTTTGAACAGAAGAGGTTTCCACCTTGCTACTCTCCAATGACTCTCACCTTGACCATGTAGTCATAAATGCCGACTCAGCGGAGGCTAAGGAGACTTGCAGCTCCTTGGAAGGTGTTCTGGGGTCTGCTGATTTTTTGAAGACGTCATTGTGGTGCTCTTGCGGTAATTTCTGCTAGCTGGCCTTTCTTGAAAAGATTCACTGCTGTTACAAATGTTCTCCATTTGGAGATGATCGCTCTCATTGTAGTGCCCTGGCATTCCAGAATTTAACGAATCATTTTATAACCCTTCTTTGATTGGTAAGTTTCTACAGATTTTTTTTTTCTCATTTCTTCTGGAATTTACATTGCTTAAGGCATGTCGTTCTTATATACGCCTTGTGAATACTACCTCACGCTCATGGTGAAAGTTGGGATACGATGAGGGTTAGATTAAATCGCACTGGCACCAGTCTGTCAGCTGAGTCGTATTATCAATGAACTTTGGTCAGCTGTTATAGAAAATAAGGGTATATAGTTGTTGGGTAACTTTTATTCATTTAATATGTTAAGTGGCAATTTAGAAATTTTGTTACAAGTTTACTCTGATTTTCTTTAATATTACATTAATTTGAAAGATAAGTTATTCATTGTGACACATTCACATATAATACAAAAATATAGGATATGAGAGTTTGGGGCAATTTTTTACATCATTGATTAGAAATCTTTTGAGCACTTTATCATCATTAATATGACTTAATTTCAGTGTATGTGCATTTCAAAAGAGGCTATCATCCACATACTGTATATGCATTTCACATATTTAAAGTCTCCCGATTTTTGCATATATAATTTTTTTTTCCTGCAAACACTCCATTAGTGCCTGTGTTCCTGCTTTAAACAGCATACTCTGTCCAGATTACACTGCATTACCTGAACAGTAAGTTGTTTCTGAAGGTAAAAGGCACTGGCCACTCTCTACATGTTACATTTTGCCAGTGAAAAGTGGACATGCACAGTGCTATGAAATACGACTTATCCTTTCCCGCTTTCTTCCATTATATTGTATATATCTGATAGTGAATGTTTTTAAGTTTTCAAACACAATATAATATTAGTTAAAGAACACCTGAGTAAACAAACAACACTTTATTTACTAATGCTATTTGTTAACTTACCTGAATAAACAAAGTTATCTAACACCAATTGGAACTGTGTTAAAAAGCAATCGTCTCACCGTTAAATCAATCCAAATAAAGGAATATTAGAGTTGACTTGATAGTACAGAGCCAGGCTTGAGAACATCATGCCACAATTAAAAGAGCTTCCTGGCTGAGCTACCAGGCTGGAATGAGCTACAGACACCATGTCTTAGACTTGTTGAATCAAACTACACCGAAGTACAGTGAGAGATAATCTCCATATGGAAACACTTGGGACAGTTAATGGTGAATCTTTCCTGGATGGTGTGGTTTGAAAACGATGCCAAAAACATAAGAAGAACTGCAGGATTCTTCTGGTTTGAAGAGCTACGTTTATGACTCAAGAATCATATAATAGTACTGGTAAAACTGGGCTTCACTGCAGAGAAAATGATTGTGGAAAAAAACTACTTACCAAAAAATTCCTAGATGATCCCCTGTAATATTTTGAATGATGTGGCTCCTATTATAGGTGGTCAAAAGCAAACACAACACTGCATGGTGGACCTAGACCATAGCTGAAGTAACCATAAATTCTGCTGTCTATCAGGAAAGTACTTCAAGAGAATGTTCAGTCATCCATCATGTGTGCTGAAGGTGAAGGATAGCTGGGACAAGCAGCAAGACAATGATCCTAACCACAAAAGCAAGTCCACATCAGAATCAGAATAGCTAAAAGGAAGCACAATTAAAGTTTTGGACTGGCCTGGTCAAAGTACAGACCTAAACACAATGGAGGTGTTGTGGCAAGATGTTTAAAGGCAGCCAATTACTTTTTCACAGAGTTCTGGGTGGTACTGGATAACTTGGTGTATTCAATAAGTCACATAAATAAGTCAAACAAAATGTTAATTGTTTGCCCAGATGCTCTTTATTTAATATTAGATTTTGATCTGAAAATTATTAAATTTACAGTAAAAAAAAAAAAAAGTAAAATGAGGAAAGGAGTAAACTCCCTTTCATGGCATGACAGTTATGATTTAAGAATATGATATTACAGTGTACTATTCTTTGGCCAGCTATTCTTAATTCGTAGTGTGGGTAATTTTTAATAATTGGCAGATGGGAGAAACTTTTCCCTTTATCTTTAAGTAGCATATTCTTGTATCATCTCTTTAAACATGAAATTAAAATTATATTAGGCAGAAGTATGACACCATGGCCAGAAGCTGACCACAAAGCATGTATTAGCCAAGTTGTGGTCTGAAATATTTTAGGATGGTGGTTATCAAGTAAGGTCCTTCAGTAATAGCCAGGGTTTATAATCTAATGTTGATTTTACATATTTTAATTTAGCAAAGTGGATTATTTCTAAATGCAGATTGTCCAGTAATTTTAAAAATGTGGGTTATGCCAGGCAAGACTTCATATTTCCAGCAACTGGAGTGTGAAGCATTGTGCCAGTTAATGATTTAAAAATTGCAGGTATGGTCTTCATTTAAGGAGTGTGGGAGACTCTAACAAGAGTTGTATCCATTTTGTTTGCTGCAGTTGCATATCCTCGGTTGCTATGGTGCCTCCTTGCTGTTCACTCTTGATGTTGTTAAAGGTTTTACTCACAGAGCCCTTTTCATTGTGAGAGAGCTCTTTTAAAGGGAGGGACTGAGAAATAAGAGAAGAGGGGCAAAATGAGTTCTTGAAGAGAATGGCTACATGCTGCAGCATCATTTTTTTGGGGGGGGTGGGGGGGGCAGCAGCAATATTACAGCTTTGTCTGGAGCGTTTTTAATTACTAACTGGAAATCAAAAAAAAATAGTAAGTATATGTTATTAATGCCATGGTTCTAATAATGTTTTCTTAAAGTTGAGTAAATAGTAATGCTACAATATGTGTGATAATTGTACACTACTATAGTAATAAAGACAGACTTAGTACTATTTCTCTACTTGAAGAAACCGGTTTTTGAATTTCTGGTTTTAAACTTTCCTCCCAGTCAACCACAGACACTCCCACAACTCCGAAAAGCACAAAGGACCATAAGGATGCTTTTTTTCCAGTGACTCCAAGTGCAGTCACCTCCAGCTCCATGCAGCCCACTGCCGGGACGGCAGATCAAGCTCCTTCAGAGATCGTGCCAAAGCCCACTGGAGATTTACAAGTGAAGCAGCTGAAACAGCCGCAGGCTTCTTCCTGTTCATCAGTTCCAAGTGGACAAGTGGAGCTCCGAGGCATGGCTCACATCGGGGGTGCTCAGATAGACTCTGCATCTCCCATTACATATATCACACAAAAAGGTAAGAAGGACCACTCCTCGAGTCCCGCTTTAAGGTAGGATTGAATTAACGGGGTGTTTGTTTAAAGTGGGCCTCATTCTGCTGTGATGTATGCAGATCTCTGAAAAAGGGGCTTAATTTTGCCGCCTCAGTCAATTATCATGAAATGAAAAAGGGGGGCCACTTTTTAAACCTGTAAGCTTTAGCCGCATTATACTGTACCTAAAATCTATGGCTTGGTATTGCAATATGCTGATTGTTTTAAAATTGGCCTGATGTCACAGAGCTCTCCATTTTAATGTGTCAATAGGATTCAGAATTCAGTTAGATAATGCACTTAAAGTTGAACTAACAGCTTTTTGTTTTTATGCCATTGACTTTTTATAGTACATTTGAAAAATTTGCTACTGTTGTATAAAATAATGTACTTATTAAACACGTCTGTACTTTACCTTTGATAAATGTGATAAAGGCTATCACCATCACTATAGAGTGGTGGACTTTTAGCATACGTGGTAACTGATTTCTAGTTTACTGTATATTAGGATTGTAACAGAGTTAAGAGGATGCAATCATTTTCTGTCATTCTCACTTTGGTATTAATTATAACTTATTGTAAGTATTCTACTCAATCTGTAAGGCTACATTATATAATCATTTGAAAGATGGTTAGTTCTCCACTAACAGCACCTCCGCCTGTTTCATGGGAACTGATTTACGGTATGGCATATAGCCAGGGACCAAATGTTTTCTTAGGGCAAAACAATTCCATCTTTGTATGCAATGCTGCTTGCAAACTTGGTACTAAGTTGAGACCGTTCATTTTAGATATCATTCCCTCTTAATTTACTGCATGGACAGGATATAAAAGGAGCATATGAAGACTATGAGGTACCCATCTTGAGAAGATAAGAGTGACATGCCTGCTGTTTGAAAATGACTTTGTGCTCATGCTGTTACAGTATTAGACTGTCATGGCTGAAGCCTTCCAGAATGGTTTGAAGCTTAATATATAATTTGGATGAGAATTAATATTTGCAAATCAGAGGTCATGGCCCACTGTCACAAGTGTGTGACTCCTCTTCAGTTTAGGTGGGAATAATGTCCCCAGGTGGAAGGTTCACCTTGTGGTCTTACTCGGGAGATAAAGTCAGTCACTCTTTTTCTTAATCACTTTGTCCTCAACAGGGTTGTAGTGGGTGCTGGAGCCTATCCTAGCTAGCACAGGGCACAAAGCAGGAACAAACCCTGGACAAGGGCGCCAGTCCGTCACAGTCAGAGATTAAGTTTACTTTGATATTGTCCAAGGTATGCAGCTGCAGTTTCGCTGATGTTTGTAACTGGATGGTAGCAGCGAAGTGTGTGAATACATCTGTCCATTTACAGGCCCATGTTCATCTGTACTCGGAAGCTTTGGTTAGTGACTGAAGGAGTGAGATCTCAGGCACAAGTAACCAAAATGGGACTCCTTACCAGATTTGCTAAGGTTACTCTCCATAACAAGCTTGGCAGTACAGGGGGATGTTGGAGTCAAACAATAGTTTTTACGGATTGAGAGAAACTAGTTGAGGTTGTCTAGGAGCTTAGCTTATTTTTATAGCAAGCCAAGCATATGTGCAATACAAATTTGAGCTGATTTAGGCCATGTTTTACACAAATTCAGTAATTATGTATTCTGTCTAGATTTGACCTCTGTTCATTAGCTTAGAATCTTATATGGTGATGTCCTACTCCTAGCACTCTCTCAGATGACAGAATTAATGATAATATTGTAAGCCACAGAAGCACACTCCCTGGAGTACTTTGTAAAAGATTATAGAGAAAAGTTATGGCAAGAGAGCGATGTTGTTCACGTCGTCTGATTTGTACATAATGGAAAAAATGTTTTTGTGCAACATTATATTTACAATGATTTTGTATAAAAGATGCACCATTAATTATACACTGAGCTCTTTAGTGACTTGTAGACTTTGTGTTTTCCATATATTGAATTGTGTGTGTTTAAGAGAGGAAGGAAATGTTTGGTTAGCAGCAATAACGCGTCTTCCCACCAGTACCACCTGCACAAAATACCAAAGTATCAACAAGTGTTCAACCACAGAAATTTTGCTGCTATTGCAAAACTTGTAGGTATTGGTGCACAGAGTGAAGCATACAAGGAGGGAATCATAGAAGGTTTTCCTATAGTAAGTTGACGTGGTGTACTTTCCAGCATCCCAAAGTATAGATGTTTGCTGGAGAAACGGATGAAAGAAAATGTGGCCATACCACTCCATCTGAACTAGTGTGGTGTTGAGGTGTCACCCATTGCATGGCTGTACTCGGGTCCTAATCTGGGATCCTGAGTTGGTTTGGGGTGCAGCGCCTGCTCCTAAACTCCTCCTAGATCTTATTTTTCAGCACAGGTCCTTCCTATATCCTACATAAATGATAATTTAACTGCTCCCAGTGTTTATATGAAGATGAATACAGTAGTGCAAGTGGTGGAATAGATTTTTTTAATTCATGTAAAACGTTACCTTCCTACACTGTGCTCAATTTTAGTTTCACTGCTTCTTGTAAAGTTATGATATCATAATAAAATTTAAGGCTGCAGGGATAATTATTAATTAAAGCACATGAAAAAATGTTCCCCCAATGAAATTGTATTTTGCAACTGTACCATCTAATGTGTCTTTCTTGCTAATGGCACATAATCTTCTAAATACAGTACATCATGTATGAAACTCATGAAGCAGACAAGAGAGAATGAAATCAGTTTGTGTAGATAATCTTTGTCTTTCCTGTATGATTAGTACACGAAAGGCAGCCCCCTTCCTATTAGATCAAAGGTTTTAATCCTGATCTAGGACATTGCATCAAGAGGATTGCCAGAGCCTCTGCATTTAGGAATTAAGGCTTTGAAGGAGCGTCATTTCTGTCTGAACTGTATTTTTTTTACCGTGGTGTAGCTAAAGCCTGGTTCTGAAGTTTTATGCTCTTTTTTAAAAAGATGAGGTTGAGGTCTTGCATTATTAAAGCATTAAAAACCTGTCAGTATTGGAGGCGTTACTAAGAGTGGAACATCATGAAGGCTCACATACTCTGTATCAGTAAGGCAGGTATGAGTGGGAGTTATTGTGACATCGCACATTTCTGGAAACCTCTTAAAGCAAACACCACCACCAATGTCAGATTCATAAGAAGAGAACACATAATGTGCAATGCCTTACCAGCACATTAACAAACTTCATTTGAGAGTAAAGCTCAGTGGTGTGGCTTTTTCATATTCATAATCATTAATTACAAACATTTTGCTGTACAATACTGCCATTTGTAGCGAGGTTTATGTGTGTGTGTGTGAGATTGAACTGCAAAAAATAAAAACAAAACTGAATTGTCATGGGAAGTGAATCCCCTCACTTCCAACAGTTCATTGGAGGTTTACATTGATGGGCAGCACTGCAGCCTCACAGTAAAAAAGACGGGGCTCGTGTCCAACCTGCGTTCTGTGAGGAGTTGGCATGTTCTCCCCATTGGGTGTGCCAGTTTCCTTCCACAGTCCAAAGCCATGCAGATTGGGTTGCTTGGTGTTACTAAACTGGCCCATGTGTGTAAGTGTGTCTGGTCTCTCTGAGATAGAATGGCACCCTGTAAAGGAGCTCATCCTGCCTTGTGCCCGATTATTGCTGGCATAGGCTCCCGCTGCCCCACTACTCTGCCCTGGATAAATATAACTATTGTCAGTCTTGTAATCATGCAGAAATAATGTTTTTACAAGGCCAATGCATGTAAAATATTTCAGTTGTTGCTCAATGATAATTCTTGTGGCTAAATTGGTGAAATATTTCCACAGGCTTATTACAAAGTAATATCATGAATACTGAACTGCCTGCATTATAGATACTGTTGAAAAGTAAACAATAGTGAAGTACACATAAAACTACATATCTCTCTATTATAAAAAGACGATTCGTGACTTTCTCGGAGACACTTTAATGTCCTGCGAGACAAGGCAGTGAGACAAAAGGACAGCTGCCGCACAGGCTTTTAAATAATTGACACACAGCTCGGCAGCAGCAAGCCAGCAGCTGATCCGATCACATCTCCTTAGTGTGCGTTCAGCCAACATCAAACCCCCCTTCAGAATGCGAGCGGCAGAGACGTGGCCCCGGGTTAAGTTGTATCAAAGAAAAGAAGTACTATGAGCTGAAAACAAATGTAAGATGCATAAAAACCCACTCAACTTTCAATATTCCATATTAAAGTAAGTGTTACTGTTAGACTGAAAAAAAAAAACATTTTATTAAAGAAACAGTGAAATGTGTAAATTAAATCTAAATGATTGAAAACTGGGTTGGTTACTTGGAACAGCAGGATCAAGAAAACAGAAAAGGCAAGAGGGGAAAAAAACAGAAGAGTGTATTCATAATCTAAACGATGATAAAAGGAATCTGTCTTTATTATGGCAAAGAAAGCAATAGAATCAAATTTGTTTTCACCCCAATACTAACTTTGTTGACTTAACAAGGTAGCAACTAATAGAAAAAGAAATCTGTGATAAAGTAATATGAAATACCACAGAACTGGTAAATAATGCAGTAGATCAGAGACTAAATTGGCATTTGGTGATTTTGTTTCTGATTGAGAGTAAAGTCACGCACACGCCCGCACACACTCACAAGGAGCCGTGTGTTTGGACACTTGGTACGGAATCTAAACCACAGTTACCTTGACAACATGAGTAAAGAGGTTTGCACTAGTACTGTCTGTTTTTGCATTAGTTGTTAGGGGTTTTCAATAATGAAATAACACTTCTCTCAAGCAGCATTATTTGTTAGCAAATGTTGCCCAATTTAAGTCATATTTTTCTGTTATTTTTTGATCTTCACATTTTTTATTAATATCAAAACTCTTTCTTCCATTATGACCATTGTTAGATGATAAGTGCTGAGCAAACTGGCAACTCATTAGTGTTGTATTATAAAGAAGGCTTTTTGTTTGCTTTCAGCAGTGCACAGTCATACCTCCTAAAGACGATCTGTCCATCTCATGGGCCGCAGCTTCTAAACAAGCGTACTGCAGTGTTCACGCTTGTTAGGAGAACAGGCAGCCAGTCAGAAACAGAATGAACTCTCAGGTGCTGTTGTTTACAGCATGTATTTGTTAAGATTCTGGGCAAATAATCTGAGCTAATTTAAAGTTAATCTGAATAAACAGCCATAAATTCAAATGATATTTTTATAGTTAACTAATCTAAATAGGTTTAGTTAGTTGGAACTTTTAGACACAAAGTTGAAGTAAGATTTTGATTTTGAAGATGACTGTGGTGGGTTGGCACCCTGCCCAGGATTGTTTCCTGCCTTGTGCCCTGTGTTGGCTGGGATTGGCTCCAGCAGACCCCCGTGACCCTGTGTTTGGATTCAGCGGGTTGGAAAATGGATGGAAGATTAGATGATAATTGATATGTTCTATTTGCCTCAGGTCTTCAAAATGTATACTTTTTACCAATGTCCTTATGTAAACAACTGCCATTATTCAGTTAGCAATGTGTTTATATATTAAATATAGTTTTCACGGATTTAGGACACACACACAGCTTATTGATCATAATGTCATTTTTTTGGAAGTCTCTCTAGTGCAGCTTTCTGTTACTCCCCTGAGTCATCTGTCTGTCTGTACTTGTACACTCTATAGAGCTGCGTGACTAGCAGTCTGTTGAAGGACAAACATGCAAAGATTCTTTATACTTTCACAAGAAGGTAGAATATTGTACAGACACATTACACTGGTCTGCAAAATTAAACTCAAACATCATTTTAATTGCTGTAGTGTTTTTCTAGCTGGCCATTCCTTCTCAACCCAGTGTCACTTCTTGGCTATGCTGTCCCACTCACACAGAAAGCTTGTCAATTGTGTAGGCCCCGACTGTTACTATGACACATCACCCAGTTTAAAGCCAACTAATTTCTGACCTTTTTATCAAACAAAATAACTGTAGATTGTTTGAATTGAGCAATTTCTAATATTAAAATCCAAATTATCAATAAATTATATGATAAAATAATGTTAGCGCAAAAACAAAACTATAATTGACATCAAAAATGTTTTGTAAAAAAAAAAAAGATACATGATGGAGGAAGCCAGTTTTCAAACTATTTTGTAATTCAGCGCTGAAAAGTAGAAACATTACATAAAATAATCAAAGCAATTTTTTCCGGTGTATTCTTGTGTTGCTGGTATTTTCTGGATGTGATCTCCTTTAAGCCTCTCTTTGATGAGTAACATTGGCAGAGACATCAATAACAATATCTAATACATCTCTGTAAATGAAAATGAAAATGGCGAGCCTCTAGTTCTCACCACATGTGCAAATTAGTACATTTTAAGATCAAATGACAAACACCACAAAAAAGGTTTAGTTTGACTTGTATACACTAATAGATAATTATCTAATATAGACAAGTAGGAGCAAACTTATTTAACATGAGCTGATGAATCTAAAGAGTTTGCAGTTCAATGTGCTGAATGTATCTCTGTGACTTTTTTTATTTGTTATAAATTTGAACCAATATGGATATAATAATATTTGGAGGTAAGAGTACCATTGAGAAGTAGTAAATCACTGGAAAATGTGAAGTCTACCAAAGCTCGTTATGGAAAACGAAACTCTTTGATTTCCTTATCCTTGAGATTGCTTTGCTATCCCTGTCTGTCTGCCTGCCTGCCTACCTGTGCCCTTTAGAAGATTCTGCATTTACAGGCCAGTCTCCCGCTTTCGTTCTACATAATCACAGTTCATGAGCTTGGTTTCACCTAGTAGTATTGTTACAAGGGTCTTCTGTCTACTTTGGTGGGAGATGCTGCACGTAAAACAAAGTAAGTGAGAAGCCATAGATGTGTTTATAAAAATAATTATCTACTTAGGCACAGCTATTTATCCATCTCATACATAATTTAAAATTACTACTTGCTTCTGGTTGAACACTTAAACATGTAATTTAAAAATAAAATAAAATAATTTCACAATACATTTATTTATGTATTTATTTTTTAAATTTTGCACTTTATGAAGAAATGTTTATAGCAGAGAAGGTCCAAAGGAGTGAAGGTTAAATCCGCAACAGAACTGCAAGAAATGGTCATTTGTATTTTTCATTTTCCCTATTTTCTTGGGTAACTAAGATGGAGGACGCGAGGGGCCAGGATATCGCCCACAGGAATCGCACTTCTGCCACCAGATGAGCAGGACATCGATGAGCACAGGGCAAGATCTTTTGAACTGGCAGCTGGATAACACATTTAGCCAACCAGAAGATCCCAGTAATCCTCCACACACATCTAATCAGGGTGAGAATGCTGAAATGAAGTAAGACTAAATTTTGGGAAATGATGGCAGGGGTAACCTGTACTGCCCAGAGAAGAATAAAGTGCCAGTGTGTTTACTAAATAAATACCCCACTGGGAAATGTTGCCCCCAAAACCAACATTTAAGTGAATAAACCCAATGTGGGGTGCAACTTTACATACGTTTACTAAATCCTATAAATGTCTCCTTGGGGTGCTTCTCTAATAAAGTGTGGGTGTAGTTACTAACTGATTGTATAAATGGGTAATCTGTGCAAGCTTTGGCATCAACTTTCCCCAGTTATTGGATGTTATTATTTCAGTCTTTCAAGGTGGGTTTGGATCTTATTTGACTGAACAGCTCAGCCTTTGTTCCGTAGACAAGCAGGACATTATTAAGATGATATTAAGTAAGGAATGTCCATTTTATGGATGTTTCTTGGAAGGGGTTATCTGCACATATACATACAGTTCTTGGTGCAACACCTAGGAATAAAACATTTCATAGAAGAATGCAGCTTTTCAATATCTCTTGTGAGTAATTGTGGATAATATATATTGGTACTCTACAAATTGGTATATATATATATATATTTTTTTTTTTTTAGCATCCAGCTTATTATCCTCAGAACAACTCTCTCCTGGAAGCCAGCATGCATGTCAACAAGACAACAGCCGCATAAGGTCTCGCATCCCACCTAACATGCCAAAGCTCTTGATTCCTTCATCCGTAACCAAATTTCCACCAGAAATAACAGTGACACCTCCCACCCCAACTCTGCTATCCCCAAAAGGCAGCATCTCTGAGGAGACCAAACAAAGACTAAAGGTATGATGATAAAATGAAGACATTAATAACACAGTCTCTTCAAGTCTAAAGTCACCAAGTGTCTCAAAGATGATTGTTGTTTTTTGTTTTAAAGAAAAAAATATACGGTACATGACCCTGCTGATTTTGTCATTGTAATGCCATCACACAAAGTAATGCAGATTTGTGTATTTCTACAAGTATTAACTTTACAAAATGCTCTTCTGAGGTTTGTACAACCAAAAACTTAAGCCTTCAGGCCTGGTACCATGTAGAAGTCTGTATGAAGCCGTTGTGAAGAAATGTTTTTATGATGCTGTGGCAATGTTAGCTCAGTCAGCAGGGTACTTCAGTCAACAGGGCCAAATATTATGGGATCAGGTGGAACAATATCATAACTAATTAAAATCAATTACAAGTATAAATGAAAATGTAATATCATGAGCCTACATTGGTATCTCTTATGGGACTTGTAGTTTTATGCTAAGTAAAAGCTTTGCTTCCTGACAGAATATATAAAGAACTATACACAATGTCAGGCAGATTTAATTTATTCTGTTGGTCGTGGCAAACTGGACAGATATTACAATTATTAACCCATTTATTAAGTCAGTAAAGGAACTTTTGTGATTAAATGCGCAGTTTATAGTTAAAGCCAACAAAAAAATGTAATATAATATGCATTTGACATAAACAAACAAAATACTTCAGGAATGAACCAAAGCTTAATTTGTTTGCCTATAAGTTTTATACAGATATACAATACTTTAAATAGCCTGTAGTGCTAGTGGCCTCCATCAAATTGGAGAGACATTCAGGAAATCCGCATTTAGAGCGGCATGTCACAAGTTCAGTCTCTGGAGTTGTGGGATTTTAAAATCAACTCCGACATTAAATGTGAATTTCCAGGTTTTAATACCTCCCCCCCATTTAATCCAAAAATTACAAACTGGTTACAGTAGTATTTTTTACTGAATGAAGCAATTGTGTGTGCGCATGTTAGAATCTGTTTTTTCATTTCAAAAATGTTCTGGTTCTTTATGTCATTATTTACTAATAAACTCAGAATAGAGTAGCTGCTGTTTGACATTCAGTGGCATTCACAATGGCATCTAAAAGATGTTGACAAAAATACAAACTAATCACTTCTTAAAGTCTAGATCTCACATTACTTCATTTTTCTGAATGCCAAGTAAGAGAAGTAAAGGTCTGCTATTTAAACAACAAGATAAACTACAGATAAAGAGGGTCTCCCTCGTTGTGAAACCTGCAGCCACAGGGGCCCCCAGGACTGAACTAGAGAAGCATGACTTGAGAAGACACCGGTTATCCTTTCTTTGTACATTTTAAAGTCAACTGTTGCAGGTTTGCACCGATGTCCCCAAGATTTCTGATGAATCAAGCTGGTGCATAGCCCCTGTGATGTTAACTGTGCTCCAGTTCTGTGTATTTATAGTTTGTTTATTTGACAGAGTGCTATCCTGTCTGCTCAGTCAGCAGCCAACGTGAAGAAGGAGACACTACACCAACCAGCTCTCGAGGTGCAGGAGACCTCCAGCCAGGAGTCCTCACTGGAGAGTGACACCGACGAAGAGGACGACTACATGGATATCTGAAGGCCAAACAGCCATTTCTAAGTGGACTTTTTAAAGTGCTCGCCCTGGTTTTTATTAGTGCAGTAAAACGTATTTGGGCTTGGTTACCGGATGAAGTCTAAGAAGGGGGCTTACTAAGCCAGCAGCAAATGTTTAATATGCATGCACCTCTTAAAGCACCTAGTCGAAGACTGATTTAACTTCTCAGAAGATGAATCATTTCTGTATTTATATTAACATAAACATGTCAAAGTAATTGTTGTAAATTTTGCTGTCCTCTTACTTTTTGCCTTCAAATCATTGGAATTGCGTTCCACTCCAGGTTGCCGTTTCCCCAGAAATAAACTTTCTGTGGAATTTGTAAATGGTGGGCACTAAAGTGAAATTTTAAATTTGAAGGCTACTGCCTAAACTCTGAAAAGACCAAGTGTGAGGAATGCCAAGTGCCTTTTATTAGATGGCTACGATTCTACCAGAAAACATTTTCAAATTGTGCTCAGTTTCCTTACAGAGATAAAAAGATTTGCCAAAGTGTTCAGTGAAAATGGAAATTTTGCCTGCAGTTCATGTGAACAGAATAATCAAGTAATGCAGTTTAATACAAGTGCATGTCTGGTGAACTATAAAGTTTACATCATTTTTGCTTATCACAGTGTTAATATTTCTATATTTATAAGAATGTCTAATTTGTATAGGAATATCTTAAATATTTCTACCCCAAACAATTTCTACACTGTAAGCCAAATTTGAAAGCATTTTTTGTGTAGTGAATTAGAGTAGAACAACTATAGCAGTACAACTGTGCATTGTACTGACCTCTCCTCTGCACTGTTAGGCCTGCAACTGCAGATGTTGAGGCTTCCTAGAATAGAAATAGTATTGTAAATTCTAACTCCTCTTTAGGTACCAAATATGTTATAATGCAAGATATCTAAATATATTGTTTCACTAAGGTAATGAATTCATAAAAGATATGACAAAGCAATGTTTTGTACAGCAGGTTTTCTACATAAAGATATCATGTTTTTGCAGTATTTTATGAACGATACTGAAAATATATGCTTTTTTTTCTCCCCCTAGTGTTGTAAATAATGAGCACAACTTGTAATATGTCTTGTTTAAATTACCTGAATGTTTGTATTTTTTGTGTTTTTGGAAAAAAATATATATACAAGTATGTTTGGTATTCTTTCGTTTTGCTTTAAACAATGCCTGACTGAGTATCACTTTAATGCTTATTGATAATGTCCCATGAACTATACCATTATATGGCCACTAGGTGGTGATCTTGTGCTAATGCTACATCCATTTATATTTTATTTGTACTACACAGACAGCTTTTTAAATTTGCTCTTCAGGCAGCTGTTCAGTAGCAGACCAAATTCATACTGCCTTCAGTGCAAAGCTTTGGGGTTGACTAAGTTTGCTATTTATGACATTTTCATTTTCCCTACTTTTTAAAGGTACCAAAGACACAATCAATGGAATATAAAGTAGGGGATACACATTTTGATAGCCCATCAAGAATACTGCAGTCCCTAAAGGTCATGGATGGGTTTCACAAGGTGAGTGTGTGTGTGTATGTATGTATGTATAATATATAATATATACACATTATCACACACACTATATACAGTAGTTGGGACATCTATGTAAATTGTTTGCTAATTACTTTACTTTGAAACCTATTACTTGTTCCCTGAAAAAAGCCAGTTTGTAATAATCTGAAATTTCTCTGTTTTTCCACTTTCTGCTAACATAAACTTTAAATTTAAACCTCTAGTAGTTTACATAACATTTCAGGTGTCATTCATTGCATTTCAACTGATTAAATTTGAAGAAAAACTGAGGTGTTCTAAAACTTTTGACTGTGTGTGTATATTATATAAAATATATAATTAAAAACTGGTCTGATAGCAGTACGCTGCAGGAATAATAACAAATAAATGTCCATGTTAAAACAAGACATCAACTTCCCAAAAAGAGTTCTGCATGTTTCATGCACTGTATATATGCTGGTAGCTGCACACATGGACACAGACATCAGTAACATTTTTATTAATATTTTACTTGCTTATTTTCTATCATTTTTATATTTTGTACACAAGGAATGAAGAAGGAATCAAATACAATCCTCCCGCATAACAGAACCAGCAAGTCTAAGACGGCCGCAGCACTGTTCTCCTCGCCATCCCCAGCTAAACATTCTGGCCCACAGAGCGACCATAACAAAGATACTCCTTTCATTTTGGGTGCAAAAAACTTTGTGCTCCAATTAGCATTTGCATACATTAATTACTGTTGCTACTTTTGTCGGATGCCTTTATTCAAATCTAGTTGGAGTTGGTAGCATTTTGTATACTTATTCCAATTGGTGCATACACAGGCAGGTGAAGTGACGATCTCGTGGTCACACAGTGTCAGTAGTGTGATTTGAACCCCAAACCTCAGGATATGAAGGTCTAATGGTGAATCAGTATTGAAGAATAAAGCGACATGTTAACGGCGTGCTGTTCGTTGCTTCATACACTCAGTCATACACCATGTTTGCCTTTCAAACATCCCAAAACCACAACCCTGCTAATAAATTATTTTAGAACAATCTTGTCTCATTTATGACAGGTTAGACCACACAGTCCCAATCAGTAAACACACTAACACAGTCTAATTAATTCAGTACAAGATAGTGCTTAATAGTAATAAGAGTTTACTATTTACCAAATTCTTCTCATCATTGTAAAGTATTGTCTATTTGGCAACTGCGTCTAAAGAAAAACAAAACCGTTTCAATACTGCATTAAGGGAGTTTGCATGGAAAATGGTGGATAAACTATAAAAAAAAACTCCTTATGGATTGGACTGGTTTGTAAATTTTGCTATGTTTTGTAATGAAATAAAATGATTTCCTGTCTGAGATTTCTGAGAAACTCCTTAAAGAAGATTGATATTAGTATATAATGAGCAGCTTTAATATGAAAAAATTCTGTCAAATCCTAGAATAACAGCAGGATGTTCCTTTATTTCAAGTCATCACACTGCAGTCCAGATCAAAGGTGATCCTGGTAGGGAGCTGACAAAGGAAAGTTTCTTTTGCCTCTTGGATTTATTAATGCAAATTAATGTGTTTTTTTTTTTTTCTTGGTATTTTGCCCTGCGGTGGGCTGGCATCCTGCCCGGGGTTTGTTTCCTGCCTTGTGCCCTGTGTTGGCTGGGATTGGCTCCAGCAGACCCTCGTGACCTTTAGTTAGGGGATATGACTGACTGGCTATTTTGTGCTACACTTTATTATCAGAACTCAACATGCATTTATTTTCTCTTTGTTTGGTGAATCTGACCAAGTTAAAACTTAAGTAAATGTCAGTTTAAACATCAGACGTTTTTACTAGAAACATTTATCAGATGTACAAACATTACCGTAGTATAGCATATCTAATGAATATGAACTAATGAGTGTGAAAGTGTTGTCCACAAAACACTCTGCAGCCACATATACAAACATTAAAGAATAGAAAGTCTCTCCAGCGCTAGTGGGTATTAGTGGAGTTTTTCATCGTTACTTAAGATCTGCCAATATTTATATAAAGAAATCTTGAAACACTAAAATGACACTTTTGATGAAAAAATCATTATTTAAAAAAATGTATGTGCATAAATATATATATATATATATTCACACACAAAGAAGTATGCATACATAAAATAAACACACATATTTGGGAAAATGTGAAGGTGCCGTATTTGGACTGCACTCTACTGTAATGTGCAGGTTTTTACAGCCTCAAAACTGTGGACACAAAGCATAGTTAAACATTTCAAACAAAGAACTTTGCAGTATGTTTTCAATAAATGCAATTAATATTGTGTAGTATTTCTATATGAAAGTTCAAGTGGGAAAAAGCAACAATCCTTCAGCTGCAGAGGCAAGAAAACCATGACCTGTGCAAATGTGTCCCAAGACCCTCCACAGTTCTGGCCTGCTTTACCAGCACAACTGAACTCCCACCTTTAAAAAGTAAGTATGTGAGATGACCATCAAAGTGTGTGTAAGACAATTCCAATAGAAAAAGATGTCTGAGCTAAAAATGGGCAAAAGTCATTACTGGCAGGATTTCCGTTATGTTTTAAGGACTAAGATGTCACGCAGAGAAAACCAGACGGGTACTCTATGCCATAAAATATTACATCTTCAATACAAAAATAGCTGTAAATATTTTTATGGTTGGGATTTGGTTCCATTGAGATATTCACTCTAACTTTGATGCAACCAAAAGTTAAAAAGATATATTATTTGGGAGGGGGAAAAGACAAGTGTGTTGAACGCCAGCAAATGATTGTGGCCTGGTGGCTAAGACACAGGATACGTTTGCTTATTCAAAGCCCACTTCTCACTCCATCACCCTGCCATGCTGCAGTGGCATTGGCCGACTCTGCTTATGAAATGTGCCTTGGAATGAAATTGACTGTATAATAACAGTAAATGCAAGGTGTCTGCACAAACCTCTCAGTTTAAAATGACAAAAGGTAACCAGACAGCCTAGCAAGTCGAACTGTGGTATTTCTTTTCTTCCCAGGCTTACCGTGTTGTCTGGTCCGGTGGGGCAGGTAGTCAGCGGTATGACCTTAGTATGATCAGGTGATCAACTCGCCTCAGATTTGCACTCTCAAAGTAAGCTGAAGGTAAAAGCAAACTTGCATTTTCACAGCCAGCCTAAACTCCACAAGTCCCAGGGGCCACTCGTTTTCAGACGTGTGTCTTTCTTTTTTTAAGTTTATTTTTTTCAGTTGGCCCTTTATTTTTCCCGTTAATTTCTCCAAACTTTAGCTGTCTTCAGATCTTGCATGGATTGTTGTGTATTATATTTTATTGAATTCTGTAGTGGCATTTAATAAGGAGGAGGACTTTAGAGGCCGAGAGGGCAGAGCTGCCAGTCTGTGGGCCAGATTCTGTCAAATGGAGACACAGCAAACTATGACCATTTGATAATTCTCAGAAAAGACTGCAATCACTTGGGAAGAGGCCAAAAGCAGATGTTTACTTCAATATTTTAATTCCAATTTAAAAGCTTTACAATGCAGATATTCATTTCCTTTGAAACTGAATGACACCATTTGTCCATAATAAATGTCATGCTGGAAAAAAATACTGTCTGGGAGTAAATCAGCACAGGACGAGATTACACGAATAAATGTTGAAATGCGGACCTACAGGCAGAAATACTGAAGCGCCACTGGACCTTCCATTAAGATGAAAAGCCGATGCCAGGTATGGAGTGTCAAGAGCATATTTCGATTTTCTGAGAACTCGGGGTGGGGGTGTAGTGGAGTTTCTAGAGCTGCCTACCCTCACCCACTCCTAGTGCTTGTAGCTCTTAAAAGTTAGTGATAGTGGCCATTTCAGCATCAAAAGAAACACACTGCATAGTTAATGGGAGTAAAAGGTGGCAAATCCCTCGTCTGAGCACTCCAATCCTCTTTATGAGCCCAGGGGGTAATGCGTCTGATCTTTGATTGGCTGCGTGTTTGCATCTGTTAAAGAGCTGCTTTTCAGCAAAAGATCACCATCGTTAAAGCAAATGGTCTAAGACTGACACCTCATCGATGAAGTCCTGGTGGTAAAACACAATCAATACACACATACAGCGGCATGATGGAGTGAGTGGAACACTGCTGGCCTGCCTGCGCTACAAGACGGGACACAAATGCACAGGCACATACTGCAGCTTTACACAGAAATGGCTCACAATGTTCAGTTTTCAAGCAGAGTTGACAGTAAGACAAGGTGAACTGCAGATACATACTTGTATGCAAACCGTCAACAACAGCCATATTGTCATCACTTAGACTACTGGTGAACGCCACCACCTTGCTGTTTCTAAAGGTTAAGGCCTAAGGCCCTCATGGTATCTTGATAACAACAAAAATGAGTCGAGAAGGACTTTAATTACATTTTTTCCTACTGGAAGTTACCTATTCCAAAGCATTTTTATTAACCTCTGATACTGACTTTCAGGATATTTATTTTTTGTCCAATCTCTAGATAATTGTATTTACTCACTGTAGCAGTTCTAGCAGACATATTCAATGCATAAGAATACAGAGGTGTGTGGCCCCTAGCTGAAAGCAATGCCAAGTGGCTGGTCTCCTGGGTGGACAACTTTTGCTGAACTGTTTCTGGCAAATCCCAGTGGGGTTGGCTTTAAAGTGGCAGAAGGATATTACAGTAGCAATACCTCAGTGTTAGGAGCACACAAGTCAGTCTTTCAGGGGCGCGGCGCTGCACTGTGTGACACCTCATAATGTTCATCACATAATGTGTAAAAGGGAGCAACTTCCTTAATGAACGCGGTGAAATCAAGCGTGAGAGCAGCCTCAGCATACATAAACAAATGTTCAACCCAAACCATTGTTGGATTTTGTTCCCTTTTATAGCCCTTTACCTGTGGCTTATGAAATGTGTGTGCAAAAGAATTCAAATTATCCAAGGTCATAATCGGCCAGTAGCGGGTTTCATGTAAAGGTCTTTGATTTAATTATATGTGGCACGACATTTCAAATTTGTGATAATTTTTCTGTTTCCTCATTAAGGTACAGTTACTTGGAATAGTCGGTCGTTCCATTCAAGGCAGTCGTCGTTGCCAGTGTAAGCTCCAGTCGCCCATGGCCCTCACCTTAGATAAGTCCATGTCCTGATTTAATTGTGGAGTGCTGTACATTAGTCAAGCTAACCCACATCACCTAATGAGACCATGTAATGGAATTGTGTGGTCACAGGCACAAGGTGGGAAGGAACCTTAAACAAGGCAGTGGCACATCACCACTGGGCATCCAGAAACCAGTCAAACAGCCATTTAAAAAATGGCAGACCAAGTCAGGTTTATTGATTGGGCTTGGTTGTGGGTTCACATCCCGCCACTGACACTGTGTGACCCGGAGCAAGTCACTTCACCTCTCTTGTGCTCCAACTGGAAAAAACAAAAGAAAATGAAACCAGTTGCAACCCATGTGTTGTAAATGGGCTGGGACTAAGGCATCAGACAAATAAGAAGGAAATAATAAAATCAAAAGCTATGAGTACATACCGGATTAGGTATTGTGACTTAACCAACACTTCTTCATACACACTCGGCCCGCAGCGTCCCCGTCCATGTTGTAGATTCACTCATTGTCTTACTTAAACTGCTTACACGCAGTGGGCTTTGGGCTCATCAGTGTGAAGCATCGCCAGCACATCTCACGGCTCCACAATGTGGCCTCAACTTTATACAAAATACTTCTTTGCAAATCTACAAATCCATCTCTGTTCATGTATGAAAATGCAATTTGCTCAGAATAAACCTTTAGAAAGACGTATTTTACACCAAGCCAGTTAGTGACATAGACATTGATAGCAGAAAAGACGTTTGCTGCCAGCATTGTTGTTTTAGCATTTATGGATTAAAAATTGAATTGTTCCATTTGCAAACATGTTAAAGGAATTCCCAGAGCTTTTTACTCAATTCTGCTTTTCCTCCAAAAATAAGGGCATGAATCAAGTGAATGGACAAAGATTTTCCTGTCACCCTTTAAAAGAACTGAAGTTTTTTATGGTTGCTCTACTCTCATTATAGAGACTTTTAAAGGGCAAATATCACAGACACTTAACTGGTCACTAATCCAAGATGGACTTACTGTATGTGCAGCGTATTAACAAATCTCAGCTGTCTGAGCAAGAGAAAAAAAAGAAACTCCAATGTGGACTCGAGCAGGTCTTACATTTCCACCATAAACATTAACTGACATTTATTTGATTGATGCTTTGATCCAAAGTGACTGACAACATTTGAGATACAACTGGTTCCGTTTCTTTTGGCCTTGTACTTGCAGCTCAGACAGGTGAAGTGAGTTGCTCGGGGTCACACACTGGTGTCAATGGTGGGATCTGAACCCACACATTTCCTCTGCGCCCACATGTATCCTGATATTGGAAATGATAATAATAATAATAATAAATGAACATATGGATACAGCCACACTTGTTGATTAAAACAGAACAAAGTAGTAGAGAATTATGTGTTTTGTACAGGTTTCAACTTTGTTTGTCTGAACTTCCCAGACTAGGTTAAGAAATGTCACAAAAAAAAGATTTCATTTAAAATCAACATCCTGCTGTCGCCCAGCTCCAGGAGGCCTAGTCTGCATCATGGAGGGCCACATGCCCAAGTTTGTATTTTTCTTGGTGCAAGTCAGAGGTCAAGCTGGCCGACTGCGTGAGGGTCTGCCCTGACGTGACGTGTCACTCCAGCTGAGGTTGCTTCCTGTCTCGTACCTAGTAACGCACGGCTTGGCTCTGCCTCTCCACCGCTGGGGCTTAAACTAACTAACTAACTACACTAAATGGCTTACTAGCAACCATCCCACTGATAGAAAGGTGCGTGTTTAGTGGACACTTACAATACAGACATAAAGAGCACAATTTTATGAGCTTTACACTTTGACCATTACGTGAGCTCGTCAAATACATGGACAGACTTCCTAGTTTATGAATTTGCTGTGTTGTTTTTCCAGTTTTATGAGGCACAAGACACGAACCAAACCTGGACAGGAAGCCAGTTCAGAATGCCTGTCACCTAAAAACCCCATCGGAGCAGAGCTACAATAGCCATTCTCCATCTCCATATTCTGTCCCATTCACATTAATTATCCATACGACTACTGTACCACATATAATATTTATTCCTATGTATATTCGATATGTTATTAGTTCTTTGTGTATATTTGTTTATGTTTCTTCTAAAGTTGTTAAAATGGAAACTGGGTAATTAAAGAATAATGAAAGTTGTCTTAATAAATATTGCCCTGTACTATGTGGAGTACATGTTCATATGTAAAACAGGGTCTAACGTGGAGCACACTGCTCATTAATTTCAAGGATAAAATATAAATTGGAGAAGTTGGGAAGATCATGCAAGATTTTCCTTACACAGGGCCACTTCTGGGAAACAGAGAAACTGAAGCAATGAAAATGGAATCGGTTAAGTAACCATACATTTACACTGGCAGGTGGTAATTTAAGGCCTCTTTACAGGCACTGTTTATATACGGAGACTAGCAAGTGGGCAGTGCAGAAACAGGCACACTCGACAGCACACAGGACTATTGATAGGATTTAATCAGAATGTTGTATTCTCTCTTGTAACAGCTTAATTGGTGTCCTTCTGTATATATGGCAATCAATAAACCAACAGCACATACTTTAAAACCTGAGTGGCACAACCAGGAGTCGTAATGGCTTCTCCTTCTGGAGATTGCAATATGTCATTATAAATGGCTCAAAATTGGAGAATTAAGAAGGGATTAAGAAAATATTTGTGATTCTGTGATGATGGACGTAACTGGAAGTTGCATGCAACTCAATCTGGCTTCACAAAAAAAAAAAAAAAAAACTTATTTGTTTGATTGTTATTAAATAGTTTGTATTGTGCAATAAACCCCAACATTTTTCTCTTTAAGAAACTGTTGATATCACACATTCTTCTCCAAAACTGGTATTAGTCAATGCATTTTCTGAATCAGAGGGGTCTAACAGAGGGTCCCCATTAATCTGAAACTTCAGCAGCACTGTCAAGCAGTCAACAACAAACACTGGACAATTCACAACATGGCCAGAAGGCCTACCCACGTGTGCGAACACACACACACACACACACACATAGAGAACCCCCAACTAGTCTGCACAGACACTGTGAGAACGTGCACACTTCCTACACACAGTGTATTTTCTCCAGTACTATTCTTCATACATTAAATGTGTGTCTAATACTAACTATAAAGTTGCCCATGTTGTGTGACTCTGAATTGATCTTTTACATTTACTGATTTACCTGATACTTTAACTAAATCAATTTACTATTCAAAAGATGCCAATGTGAGTAGTTCACAGGAATCTCTTGGGATCTTAACTCTGGGTTAAGTTACAGGGACTGAGTCTACAACCTTAACAGGCAAGCCACTTACATACTTACAAATGAAATTGGGGTAACTTAGTTAAAGCATCTTTGTTTTTTGATTACAGCAGCTAAGTTACCAAGGTAAACTGAGGACTGATGAACACATCAAGACTACATAAATGCAATTTCTAAACTAGACAATATGGTAAATCACCAAAAACATGACATCAATTAGTAGGTAACCAGAAAGGATAATAATGAGGACCAGTCTGTCTTTATAACACAACACCAACACCACATGCACACATTTACTGTATATGAAAAAAAATGGGCAGACTAAATTTACATCAGATGAAAGAATGTGAAGTTGGCACTATTATGAAACACAGTGACTTTCTTGACCATGATCACATATTAAGCCTTAGAACAGATTTTGTACATTTGATTTTGAAGTTAATGCAGATCCAATTGATTTTTAGGTAGGGTAGTGGCTCTGCAGCTAAGGGCTGGTAACTCGAAGGTTGCCAGTTTGAATTCTGGCAGTGCCAGAAGGAATACTACTCCACTGGGCCCTTGAGCAACGCCCTTAACTTGCAGTTTCTCCAGGGAAATAGTACAAATAGCTGACCCTAAAACTCTGAGCAAGTTATGATATGTGAAAAAAATTAATTCTGTATATAAGAAATTGCAAATAATGTAAATTATAATTGTATTTCATTTAGAACATGAAAAATCCAGTTTTTACAATCGGTTTATTCTGCTATTACTGTGTGCACCTTGTTCTTTTTCTGGGGTCTGCTTAGGTTTTCTCATAGGTACTCTGTAGTACTAGAGTGTTGTGCCATGTTAGTCATAATGGATGCAATGAGACGTCAAGCTAAATGACACCTTTTATTGGCTAACAGAACAGAATAAAATATGTAAGCTTGTGAGGCAGCTTAGGGCCCTTCTTCAGGCAAGTTGTGATTACAAGTTACCTGAAGAAAAAGACATAAGCAGCCTCAAAAGCTTGCATATTGTATTCTGTTCTGTTAGCCAATAAAAGGTGTCATTTAGCTTGACGTCTCATTGCATCCAAAGTTACTCAGAATTTTTTTAAGCAGGTTCAGTTAACTGGTACCTCCAGACGAAGGTATGTACAAAGTAAAGATTACAAAATGTACACAAGTAATTTAAAAACACTTTCTGTAATGTTTGTTTGACATTCAACATTGTGTAAAAATCCTGTAGAACTGATAGCAGCCAAACTAGTCTGCTGCTCAAACAACTACAGCCAAAATCCCAGGGCAGTACTGATGCACCCAAGCTAAGCAGTAAAATACCTATAAAGTACTTATTCTAAGAGAGTTAGCAAAACTTTCCTCAACAAAAGGACTCCAAAACAGCTGTAAATTGCCATTCTGCACCATTGTGAGTTATTGAGAATGGTATTATTTAACTGCCTCTAAAACTTTCTACATTTCTATGAACGTTGCACAGATTCATGCTTATCAATCTGTTGTTTTACAGTTCTTATTTTGTGTAATGCATCATAAAAACAATTTTAACAACCAATAGCTTAACTAGCTAGAAATTTTATTGGTGTCTCCATCTTTTGTAAATGACCTTTTTTTTTTTTATACTTCATTGAAGGCAGGACAGTAAATTACTACTACCGGTAAATTAGCACAGAAACTGCGTGAAATATGGGCAAAATTTTGGTGTAGTTGTTAAATTTGCTGCCACACAGAACAGTATTCTTTATTCAAATGCTGTCCCTGTCCATTGTCTGTCTACAGGGAGTTTGTAAATTCTCCCCTTTGCCTGCATGGATTTTCCTCACACATCCCTAAAGATCTGCAACTCTAAACTGGCCCCAATGAGTTGAGTGCGAAACAAAGCAGTAGAGTCTTAAGCCAGCAGACTGCTCATTGCTCTACAAATTCAGATCCTACATTTTTGTAAGCACATGGGAGCAGACATGAGTTTGGATAGACTGTGGATTTGAATAGCACAGGACAGAGGCTGTCTGCATTATATGCACCAGGTAAAGTCAAACAATGAAGAGCACCCAGCAGGATGGGAGAAGATAGCATCTGAAAAGCTCAAACTATTGAATGAATTTGAAATTCAAGAACATGGCTTTCCTTTCGAGTCTACGACTTTCTCCTGTACTGCTAAAGAACTGTTAAGTGGCCTGTCTTACTCCCATGACACACCACCTCCCTTCTCCTATCTGAGAACATGAATATTACAAGTACTGGGCTTTTCAGGGGGAATATATATAATAAGGTTAACAATCACATGTCTAGACAGCCCAATACACAAAATTCAGACCCCACAGCACACAATACATTTGTTTACCTTTTTAGAAACTGACTTTATTCTACACAGGATTACTAACACTACCACAAAAAATACATTTTAAAAAACAATTTTTCCTTGTTCACCAGGATATTTCTAAACAGTATTTTAATAAGACAACTATTTACTAAAAGATTTATAAATAAATAAGGAACGTTTCTATTATGAAATGTTGATTTCTGATATTGAAATGATCACTTCATACAGTATTTTGTTTTGTTAGAAGAATGACACTATTCTTTTTACATTTAAAAAACTGAAATTTTATATAATGTATACACTGTAAAACGTTTTGCCCTTTTATATAAGCAAATAAAATAACTGTTTTGAAGTTATTCTTGAATCTTATGATCTTGTGAATAATAGAAGTATTTTGCATTTGATTAAATGACTGTGTTTTTCTTAGTCCTCTAAGCAATAACAACATTTTACAGAGCACTCAAACAAGGTAAAAGAGTGCATACATTATAATCTGTAATATCAAATAATGACAAGCTAAACAATTTAAAATTTTGCCAAATATTTTTGTATAATTCAAGGATAAATCCTTTAGTGTGTGTCTCCTACTGCTGGTTTGAAGTCTGTTTGCCAAAAAAGGGATAAGAACTTAAGGGAAAAATAATAGATGAAAATTTTCTCAACTTTTGGGTTCATCCCACATAACTCAACAGTATTTTTCACTTGTAATTATTATTTCAGGTATCTCCTAACCAGTGATTTAGATGATTTTTAGGTAGTGAATAGTATTCTTAATATATATGCAATAAATAAAAATATTAAAATTATAGATATATAAAAATCTACACAAGATTATTAACACATTTAAAAGCTACTTGTTTTCTTTCTTTCATGAATGAATGATTCATGCTTATTCATTTGAGTCTTCATTAAAACATTGAAGAAAAATATGACTGAAGACAAAGTAAAATTATCAACGGTGGGCAATGTCACAGTAATTTATTCTTTACACCACAGAAACAGCAGTAGGTTGTAAAATTATCAACAAAAATTGCTCTATGAACTGAAGTATATAAAAGTTAAATGTATGTGACAGGAGTAAAACAGAACAAATGCCTTAAATTTGTTAGTAACGTTTAAGGTTTGTGAAAACCTTTAGAATAACATTTACATATTTGACTATGTGATCAACTGCTTTTGTGTTAAATTCCAAATTGAATGCCCATTTTTAAAATAAATATATAAAACAGTTGCTTTAATCAGTAGTGCCTTGTGCCAGGTTTGCATTAACAACTTTTATACAATATTAATTATCCATAACATTAAACTGTAAACTTTAAAACCAATCACAAATTGTATGCATTGTCACAGTGTTTACATGAGCTTTAAATTCAGAAGACGTCCTCTTTCTCAACAAGGAATCGCCCTTCACTGTTTGTTTAAAAGTCTGTTAGCAGTTAATAAAGATGCATTTCCTCAAAGGTGCTTCCTGTGGGGACTATATCAATGCTCTGTTAAGTTTCTTTGATTTCTCTGTCCACCAATGGCAACAGCTGGTTCAACTACTATTGTGTCACATCAAAGGAAAGAAATGGATCTTGAGATCCCGCCCACATTAGAATTCCCTTAAAAGTGATGCATCTCAACTTTGCCACCTAAAATCACTCACTGGCCTTTCTACAATACTTCTGGGATTAAATATACTGCAAGGATTCCTTTTGGAGAGATACGCTACTGGAAAAAGGGAGACATGTACTAAGACTGTTTTGTATTCTTTCAAATTATCAACTGAAACAAAAAGGGATTTTTTTTTTCTTTCATCACCACAAAAATGCAGCATTCATGCGGTAAGTTATTCTTTTATCATACTATGAAAAATATTGTGTATCATGAAAGAATTTTAAAAAATAAATTGAGCAAATATTCACTAGTTTATGGTTGAAATTATACATAAGTTTAAAATAAAATATATAACACTGAAAGAGTATGCATTTCTAAAAATTTAAGTTTATTGATAATAATGTAAAGTTATCTTAAATCTGTAAATAATTAAGGATTCCATATAATTACCACTCCTATGTAAAACAGTTTTGGAATTACTTAAAACAATAATTATGTTTTTAAATTTTAAGCTGTCTTATGATATGATTTAATTACATTTAAAATGACGACTACTCTTGGAGTACAATAACTAAACCTTGGTCATTCTCATTCCTTCTGCCAGATCTAAAGCCCAACTTTAGCATTCCAGTCCCTACCTTACCTCCAACAGCACCCGAGTCCTACTCACAAACAAATGTCAGGATGAGTCTGGAAGACTCCAACCTTTGGAAAGCATTTCATGAGTGTGGCACAGAGATGATTATCACTAAACCAGGCAGGTAAGAAGTGAAAGTGAACTACTCTAATTGTAAACATTCTGGAGCACACTGGAATTCACAGCAGATAGATAAACAAGGAACAATGAAGACTTTCCTAGCTTTCTTGCCAGTCACCCAGTTCTAGGTGCAGAGGATGATATGAACTCCGTTTAGTTGCTTTTAGGCCATCTTAAAACCCAGCTAATAAATATCTTCTTATTTTCTTTTCAAGGCGTATGTTTCCACAGTGCAAAATAAATGTTACCGGTCTAATACCATATGCCAAGTACATCTTGCTCATGGATCTAGTACCAGTTGATGGATTTCGTTACAAGGTGAGGAAATGTATGGTTATTTCATCCTAGGATGCACATAAACATTTTAAAAGAACACTATGCTGTATAAAGTTAACATTAATTTTATATAGTCTCTTAAAATTAAGCATTACAGTTCATGTGAACTGACCTCAAAAATAGAATTAAGAGACAGATATTAAAGACCATTTCTTTCCTTGTTTCAAGCCTACCATGGCAAGTTCACTCTCAAAGAAAATACTGCATTTCAGTCATTACAATTGTCAAAAAAAACCATTTTAACACTGCCTGCCAGACACAGAATGTGGAAGCAAAATCAGAATTATTATAATGTATATACTTTTCTCTGAATACTGCAGTTCCCAATTTCACATTTTTTTTCTGCCTTGTATTTTGTTCACAGTGGAATAAGGACAAGTGGGAGGTTGCTGGAAAAGCTGAGCCCCAGCCCCCTTGCCGGACATATATTCACTCGGACTCTCCTGCTGCCGGCAGCCACTGGATGAAACAACCAATTTCATTCCTCAAGGTCAAACTGACCAACAACACTCTTGACCAGCATGGCCATGTAAGTCATTTCTTTATCACATCTTCAACATTATCACATAAGACAAGATCAAGAAAATTAAACCTTTATTCTACTGTTCTCTCTTAGATTATTCTACACTCTATGCATCGTTACCAACCCCGGTTTCACATTGTTCAAGCAGATGACCTTTTCAGTGTTCGCTGGAGTGTGTTTCAGACCTTCACCTTTCCTGAGACAATTTTCACTGCAGTTACTGCTTATCAAAACAGCAAGGTGAGAACTAATATACATTTTTATCAGTGAAAATGCATGTCTGAGCAATGTGTTCATCAGAAAAAGTAGAAATGTTTACAACAATGGCAAAATTACATTCTATATGCTGTCATGGCTCGCTGCTACATTTTATGAAAACAAAATGTACCATAAATATATTTCAAGTGCTTAGCATACTGTACAATTTCTCAATGACGCTGAAACTATTTGCCTACATTGACCATACAGAAGTATGCCTGTAAGAATTAAACAATGGTTATTGTACCATCTAATGCTTAATTTTAAAATACATATTTATTATTTTTTTTTAATTTGAAGGGGAAGATTTATCTTGTTTTTTTTTTTTTATTCATGACATAATACAAATGATTCATTTACATCTCTGCCTACTACTTTCCAGATAACTAAACTAAAGATTGATAATAACCCCTTTGCCAAAGGCTTCAGGGAGCAAAGAACCAATACAGTAAGGTAGGTGAAGCCCTCTTTGTAATTTATATTAGTACTTTACAGAAAACCATGCACCATGCTTCAGGTCTCTGGATATCAATCAATAAGAAATCAGACATAAAAATGTACATTTTCCTTTTTGTAAACCAGCAGACAACGGTCACTCAGAGCTCATGTGCGGCCAGAAAAGGCACAAAAGAGACAAAGCCCACTTAAAGATGAAGAGGAGGAAGAGCAAATGCAGTCAGGTTTGTATTCTTCATTAATGAATAGCTTTTTTATTTACATACATACAGGACTTTTGACCTATAGCTCCAAGGACTTAAATTCAGCTCCCAGCATGGTCATTGTCTTTGGAGAAAGCACATTCTCCCTGTGTCTATGTATCCATTCTACAAATTATCTTGTTTCCTCCTACACCAAATAAACACAAGGAGTTTAATTAGAGTGTACCCAGATATGGGCTGGCATCCTCCAGGATTGCTTCCAGCAACCTCCTTGCCTGTAATAGTAAAAAGCAGGTTCAGTAATTGTAAAAATGGAAACATTCAAATGTAAATCATTTAATTTTGATTATTGTTCAATTCAGACATGTATTAAGTTACTAAAAATATATCAGATTTTGTTTGCCCCTGTTAAACTGAAAATGTGTTCACAATATAATACTGACATAGATTAGTATTATTATTGGCAACAATCCAGTCAATGTAATTTTTTTTATTTTTTTTTGGTACAGAGTTTCAAAGACCTTTCTACGAAGGTTATAACCAAGAAGAGGTAGTGTCAAAATCCAAAGATGCCTGCCCTGTGAAAGATGAGAGATTCTCCCCCTGGGGATGTGAGCAAGAACATTCAAACAATGTCCGGACTGAATCACCACACAGTTCAGAAACAAGAGACATTTATAATACAGAACAGCTGGTGCCAGGGCCCACCTCTTATCATCCATACAGGTAAGCCAAAAAAAAAGAAAACTTATTTCTGTATGATTGCACAAGACAAATTAATTCAGTTTAAGGTAAATAGGTGGTAAATTTTTGATTTTCTTTTCCAACAGATTTCACGGTTTTGGAAAATCACCCTCCCCTTCTTCTTCAACCTCATCACAGAGTAGCAGGCGGCCAAGCTTCAACTCTAGACCATCTGATGTAGCCACAGTACCAGAACAAGACAACAAGAACTGCTCACTGGACACAATGCCTTCTTCTTGCCCAGTGTCACTGGCACCTGCTCCCAACACTCATCAAGATTACACAGGAATGTTAAACATGGCTTTAGCACCAGCGCCAAATAAACCTGGTGTTATCAGTCACATTTATAATCATTATGGCGCAGAGCAAAGCCTCACCCAGTGGAATGGGCCACCGCATAGTCAATACGGTTCTTCCAGCTTCTCGGCACCCCATCATCCTTCAGAATACAGTACTCAGAGCATGCATCATGGCTATCACCATGGAAATATGGCTGACTGGAGTCAATATCCACTGTTTTCATATTCTTGTTGGTAAAACAAAGGAAAAATACTAACAACTAAAGAAAAATAGTAAATATTGCTGCTCTGATTCTCCTTTCCCACTAGCTGGTAAGGAATAGTATATGTTTGGGGGGGTTAATGGTGTGTGCATCAATCAACTGAGTAAGCTTTGAATATTTGAGAAAGTTGTGCTTGAAGCAAATCTATGGACCCAAAACTTAATATAAAACATGTGACAAATAACTTTCTGGTATTAAATACATACATATGTACATATCTACATAACTGCAGCTAGAGAAAAAAATAATATATATATATATATGTCACTTTCAAAAAGTGACCGCTTTGCTTTTACCCTTAAGATATGCCCTTGTATCAATAGTACCAGCAGTGTTTTGAGAGCAATTTTGTTTGTAAAATATTCATTTATTTTGTCACCTTTAAGCTGCTTTTGTATATTTTTGTTGAACTGCACCAGGCTGTTTTATTGTTATTGTGCATTGTTGTTGTTATTTATTTTGCAACATTAAATATATTATTTTTGTAAAAAGTTATGTTTCACAAAAACAAAAAAACCTTCTATAATGTGTGTTGTATTAGGCACAATGGCTGGGAAAAAACACAATAAAATCAAAGAGAATACAATTCTGCTGGTCTTGTATAACTTCCAGTGTTTTCCAGTTGTGCCTTTAAGATGAGCTCATGAAACATACATAGTATGAACTTAAGGTTTGGGTTAACACGGACCTCCCAGTAAACATTCAAATGGGTTATACTTGACTACAAAAGGAAGGTATATTATAATTACTGTTGTCTTGTGTTCAATAACATTCTTACCTGCATGTCTAAGTCAAAATAAACTGGTATCAAAATAACATTTTGTTAACAGCAATGTTTAGTTTAGTTCTTTAACAACTTTTTATTAAAAATACCCATTTTATAAAAATTGATACCTAGAGACTGTTACAACTATAGTAAATTGAAATTGTTCAGCTTTGCCTTATGCACTATTAGACTGTAAAAACAAATCAAACCTGTGAAGTAATTTAATTGACTGTTGTAATTAGGGTGCTTGTGTCATATCCTAATTGAGGTCTCTAGTTATTTCCTTCTAAGATTCAACTAAACATTTGTCAGAAGGAAAAAATACTGCTACCTGATTTCTGTTTATTTCCTTTCAGAAAGGTACAATTCAAAGAACACAATATATTAAGTTTTCTGATTTAAAAAAGTGAGCTATTCCTGCATTGTAAGCTTTAACTCATTAGAATTATATACAATTATTATAATGACATAGATTGTAAAGGTTTATTTCCTCTATTCCTAACAATGTATACATTTTGTTTAGATCACAGTTAATTTACCCTTTTCCCCAGATAGTAAAACCCTAATTATTTAGTCACAACCTCCATTCTAGGAATTTATGAGCAACTATTTGTGTAACAATTGCCAACAACATTAGAAACAAACCACTTGACAATATTCACATGTATGATCATCACAAGGTTTATTTGGAAACCAAATGAGTTTACCTTTGTATTCTAATTACATCAAAACATAATCTTTTAATCTAACTTTGAAAATGCTGGTAAATTGTGGTACCTGCTTAATATACTGTAAATGTTCTGTTCCATCTTTCCAAACATGTAGGTTTTATAACCTTAAGTCCACTATGAAAAATGTGAATTGAACAGATAAAATATTTCAATCAAAGACCAATTATGAGTAAATTGTTTTATTTTTCAAATAAAATTGGTACATATTTCTAATTAAGATATTCTCATGAACAGGTTTCCCTATAATCCGTAATTAGATAACCAAGAGAGCAAAATGTCAACTAGCTGAGACAATTTTAAATATGATAATTAACTTTCAGAAAATATTGAATCTGTATGTATAATACAATGGGATATAATATATTAATATTCCCAAAAGATGCAAGTTTTTAAATTTATTTTAAATATACCTTAATAGAGAGTATAGGAGAGACAGTGTTAGCTGAATAAAATAAATGCAGAGAGATTTTCCTAGAACACCATCTGTATGTTCTGATCTAAATCAATATCACAAAGCTAGACTTAATATTAAAGAATAGTGAGAGCCTCATTTACCTAAAAAAAAATTAAAAGATACTGCTAAATACAAACGAGAATATAAATAATGCAACAAAAATACTTAAATTTTAATATAATTTACTTATATTAGTAAAAAAGGAGACTTAAGCACATCAAGGTTTTATAATTTTAGCATCAAGTTTGAAAGTTTGCTTTTTTTGGTTCAGTTTTGCAAGCTTACAGTAGTACAAGATTCTGTATTTTTAGAAGAAATCATTATTTTGGACTGCATTAATGTTTAACAGAAATTATCAGCAAAATATTACAAAATAGTAGCATACACAAGAGTTGAACTTTAGAATAAAAGAGAAAAAAAAAATATTTCAAGTGATAAAATAAGACATCCAAACTAACAGTTGCTGTGGTACTGTACATAGCTCCAGATGGTAATGGATGGCATGGAAATAAATAAAAACAAAAGCAATTGTTCTAAGAATATCTCAACTTCCTCATTTGTGAGGTACAACAGGATCTGCCTAGAAAGCTCCACAGAAAGGGAAACAGTTGAACTCATCTAAAAACATAAGGTGTGCAGATACAGATAAGAGATAGAAACATTAATGTGGTTTAAACTACCTATATAAGTATAGAAAATGCATTCTAGTGTTTCATGGCAACCAAAATTAACAAGATATGTCAAAACTCTGTGCTAGGAGATCTTTCTGCTTGTCAACAACTTGACGCAATATACTACACCTGTTTACAACATATGTAGAAATTCAACTTATATACACTCTTCCAGGATAAGATTTGATTTTCATTAAGAGGTATAATTTTGACAATTCACTCAGGAACTGTATATATTTTAGAAGATTTGCCTCCTTTCACATTGTTCTGAAAACAAATGCCAAATAATATCAGTTCTTTAAAGTGGCAGCACTTCAGCTCAGCCATGAACTTAAATCTCTGTACATAAATCAAATACTTCTCTACTGAACAGCCATTTGTCCATAATAAAACCAATCTATAGTGATATTATTATAAATTATAATTCTCATTTGAAAAATTTCAGAATATTAACAAAATTCAGAGTCTCTGTGTTTTTCAACACTATTACCTTAATATTTCCATAAGTCCATCAGGCTCTACTTTATTTAATCAAGTTTAAAGGGCTTCCATTTAAGTCACACTTGCAGTTAAAAACGTAACTACTCGAATATATTAACATTATTCTCTGTTAACTTCTTAAACTGAAAAAAATACAGCATTGCGTGCATGGTTTTCATTATAATAATCTCTTGGTTACTAAACGTCTTTGACATTTTATTAATGTGTCACCTCAACCAACTTTCGTTTAGTGTACTTACTGCAAATCCTAGAGAGAGAGAAAAAACAGCGACGCCTTCTTCTTACAAAAACGTGAAACGGGGAAATTTCAGAATACATGTAAATGCGTGAAATCAGACCTTTGGTTTGCACATCACCATCAGGTTAACATTTAGGAAATTTGTTTACCCTTAACTTCTCATTTTTATTTCAAATTCAGGGTTTGAATTATGTCTTGTAAGTCAGGGAAGCTCATCTAGGTCATTTTACATACTGTCGGGCTGGGAGTACAAAATAAAATAAAGATAAAATGCTAGACTGTAAAGATGTAGGGCAGATCTGTAAGTAACTGTCATTTCTCTGAGTAAATCAGAGTTACCGGCTTTGTAACAGACCTGTTTTGCTTAATATGAACGACATAAATGGCATTTTCATTGGACGCATATTGCAATTTTATTTCCTGTAGTATTTTCTGTACATGGTTACTTAATGTATTTCTTAGTAAAATACATGCCATTTCCAGATCTCAGAAGGCATTAACCATTTAATGACTTAAGCGTAAAATGAGCTGCTACATGCGGAGTAATTGTGGTCCGGCCAAATTGGAAAGTTATCAGCTCTCAAAACACGGCCTGGAGAAATCGCGCTGTCGTTTAAAACTGCTTTGCAAAACCGAAATTGTCGATGCTTTACTTGTTCTTTTTTACGTTGTTGCCTGTTGATTGAACGTCAATAATAATGTTCCCGAGTGCCTTCCGGATGTTTAATGTAGAACAAAATACATTTATTCAAGACTGACAGGTTTTTGTTGCTTTTCATCCAGTTGAAAAATAACGAGCGCATAGCAGAACTGAAATGGAGATGTCACTTATAATGAATATTCGTGACCAAAAAAAAAAAAAATTAAAATTACACTAGAGACCTCACAAACATTTATGATGCTCATGCCCCACTATCCTATCTGAATGGGCTCGTCTTTATTCCTACAAAAAAATCTACTTTTTTCAAATTAATTTATTTGTACATATTAATACATTTACCTTCATTTTTAAATAACAGACTTTTTAAAATGCTAAATGCGTATTACGTACACATAAACATTATATCAAACCAGTAGAAATATGTTACACAAGGAAAAATATTAGTAAAATAAACATAGTTTTAGTTTTAAATTTATGAAAATGATCTAATTCTCAGTGTAAGAAAGAAAAAGAAAATTAATTAAAACACATTTATATTGTTGGAATGTAAAGCTAAAATTCTGTGAATACTGACAAAGTTTTAGAAAGTTTCTTAAGGAAAAAAAAAAATCACATTTTTTCTAAGCCAGCATTTTCCAGTACAGGGTGGCCTAAAACTGGCAGGCTATCCTTGTAGCAAGGCGAACAGATTAGGAGGCCGTTTTTAATTGAGATGCCTGTCTAGGTTATGTGCACTCAATATAAACCAATGGACATTCATCACTAACCCAACTCATTTGTCTGGGACATGGGTAGAAAATGCGCATCATTCTCTTGGTGTCTGTACAGGTTACCCTTTAAAAACTAATTTTTGCTTGAAAGGTAGACACAATGTGTCTATGAAAGAAAAAAAGTCATGGATTCAAACTTAAAAACCATACTTAAGTTGGATATTTCATTTATGTCCCTTTTAAATCCTGATATCTATGAAGGCCCCCCTCACCATATTCTGTTGCTTGTTTATAAAACACAAACAGTATAAATTGTTAGAAATGATTGACACACCAAAATAACTAAAGTGACCTTCAAAGTCAAAAAGATACTGACCATAACACCAAAAAAAATGTAAGTGCTCTGATTTCTTTGTTTAATGAGTAAAAAAAAAAAATCAATCCTCCTCTAAATTAACGAAAGCCTGCATACCAGCAGGGGAGCATTGTTTCAGGGACAGTAGGTCGGGAAAAACAATAAAGGTAAGTGAGGGACTTCAGAGGCAGACCTCCCCACCCCTCCCCTTTTCTTTCCATATCCTGTGTTTGTTCATTACAACCTTTTTTCCCCTACCAAAAGAACCAAGTACATACAGGAAAACAGAAGAGTTAATAGCCACCTTTACCTGTTTGGAATAAAGGGCATGTTCCTTTCTGGTTGTGACATGTACACCAGGAGTGAGCGGGAATATTAGAATATCATAAATCTGTATATTTACACATAGATCAATCTAGTTGTTTTTATAAGGTCAGAAAAAAAATGACAACATAGTATGGCTTTAAAGGGTCACATTTTGCACATGATGCACTTATTCATTTGAGAACTGATTTGCATCTTGCCCTCACAGTTTATGGAATGTCTAACTATATTTACCACAAAAATATTAAGAAATGGGTAGCTGAGAACAAATTAAAAATTAAGCAGCCATTCATTTCCTTTATTTAGCTTCATGTACATAATACACAGTACATAAACTATACATTTATACATATACATTTTCAAATAAATTCTAAGACTGATCTAAATTCTGTCTGGCTATAAAATGGAGATTAGTAAATAAGTTATTGTGTATAGTCTTATTTGGTTTATGTTGCAATTTGCTTTCTGTAGGAAGGTTAATGGAAAGGAAAAAAAAAACTTACACACATAAAGAATAAAAGACTGGGGAAAACAGATTAATCGGCCATAGCAGGAACTGTTCTTCTGTGCCAATCCCCCCTGTGAACAGAAGAAACCACACTTATTCACAGAGATTTTCACATCTATTTTGGAAGGACACAACATGTTAGTTGTTTTCTTTAATGAACTGTCACTACATTGCCCCCAAGTTAAAATAATATCATAGAAATTGAAAGAAAACGATTATAAACTTTGTATACATATACATACCCACCTCAAAAATCTCCATATTCCTAGTGTAATCTAGTTTCCAAGACAGTCTTAGGTGGGTTGAATGAACACACATCATTTTAAACTCAAGCATTCCTGACAAAATTTGGCACTACATTGAATTTTCCACATTTGCTCTTCCAACTGATGTCATACATCAATACTCATGCAAAAATAAAGCATTTCCTTAAATAACTTTATTATGTATTGTTATGGACATCATTGAATAGCAAGAAGCAGACATCACCAGGTCTTGAATTTGCATATGCACATATCAGATGTCTAAAAAGCTGTGTTACATCACAACTTCTGCTGATTTGCCCACAACTACACCTGCTCCCCCGAAACACTAAACTGCAAAATAAAGACATTTTGGTTTACTAATTTAATAGTTGCAAAAACTATTATGAAGCCTGTTTCATCAGATTAAACTCTATACTGTGTGTATGATGCTCTGTATATGTTCTACACAATGTAGGCTTTGAACTCAAAATTTGATTGCACAGTGAGTTTGCCATTGAGAAAGCTATAATGCACAATGCTAGCACACAATGTTTTTTGCTCTTCTCTATATTAGTGTATATGTAATGTAAATAATACAATTAAAGAATAAATGTTAAAAACTTACCAATAACTGAAAAACAGCGTAAAACATATTTTAAGACCTGGTTTGCAATGCTGCCATACCAATCCAGTGTCTTGGATTTACATATAGGTCAGAACACTGTCTGTGCAGAATTTGCACAAGTTCCCCATTTTGAGGTTGTTTTCTCTAAGGACACTGTTCTCCTCTCATATACAGAACATAAGAATGTTAGACTGACTGGAAAAACCAATTTGGCCTAGTATGAGTGAGAGTGGATATGTAACTTTGTTCAGCACTTCACCAGTAAATGCAGTTACAAAGTTTACATGTACTCCTTATGTAATTAGTAAAGACACAGATTTGTTTAAACAGATAGGAAAACAAAGTAGTTTGAAACTAACATAAACAGAACCTAACTATACTGTCTATTAAAAAAGCTGAACTACAGCCATTTGACAATAGAGGAAAGGAGAATGTAAATTCTGTAACCTGATTTGGTGTCCATGTTTGTTTTTTACTATGTACCCATTTCTTTTGGATGTACTGTGGACTAAGTGGATTTTAAAAAAAGAAAAACACAACAATGAATCACTTTTATTGTTGCAAAAAAACAAAAGATACAATCTTGAATCACATTGGGAGAATCAAAGAGAATGTCATGTTGTGCCTAGAGCCTGTAAATTATCACAAGCATCACAGTTGTGAAAAAAACAATGTGACAAAAGGCAGCTTCCAAGGATTGGGGAGGGGGGAAAAAAAATCAGGCATCTGCAACCATATGGCAAGTAAATTAAGAGGTCATGAGTGTCCCCTGGTGGGCAGTTTCTGCCTTGCAGTGAAGCAATAAGGATTAAAACAATGAATAATAAATAATACATCAGGCACACAAAGCAATAAGCAGTGTATACCAGTAACAACATATTGTCACATCAAATTAAAAGGATTACAAATGAAGACAAAAAACTAAGAAACAAGGCCACGGTCTTCCACAAAATCTTTAAGAAGGAATCGCACGCATGCACATACTCACTAATCAGCCTTTGGAATCATCTTATGCTCTTATAGAACAAAACTAGTCCAATATACTGAGTTTAACTGCTAAAATAGGGAATACCTAAGTTTAATATATTTATAACATTAAAAGTTTAAGTTTAAATGCAAGCATAGAATAGTCAATAATAAGCTATAGCAACAACATAGGATAAGAACCCATGTCTAATCGCTCTGCTTTTTGAGATTTGAATCGTAATGAGCCTGCTACCTCTGTGCTGCGGTCAGTTTTAACAACAGTGCAACAAAACTGCAGAATGGTGTTCTCCACCACGTTTCCTCAGCCAAGAGGATACAGTAAATGACGAGATTCTTTTCAAGTGAAAACTCTGTTTACATATACATTTCCAATTTGTATATTCTCACCTGGTATTCAAAAACTCTGCTGCCAGCTCACCTCCATAAAAAAAAACACAACATCTCATACAATTAGGAAACTTGAATAGCAAAAAAATAAAACATAAACCAATTAACTGCAACTAGTTTTACAAATACATTAATTGTTCTAATCTACCAAAAATTAGGCAAATGCAGAATTACGATGCAGAAGACACAGAAGGTGAGTAGGTACAGTATGCTCTGATCTTTCAATAATATTAGATCTTTATCAAGGAAAACACAGAATGTGCATGTTCACATGTCTGTGTAGATTTTTCAGTGGGTCTTCAAAACCCACATCAATAAAACTATATGTAGGGTTGATTGTTAAGTCTCATCTTGCTTTGTGAATTTGCAAACCAATGGAATAGGGCTGTACACAAATATTTGATAGAATTCTGTATTAAGCTGAAAGTGTGGTGAAGTTTTCCGATAGATATTTTCTGTGCATAAAACAAACTAATCGTATTTATTTTTTCTATATATACATGTATCCCCTAGTGCCATGATGAGTCTTTAGATATGCATTGTGCCAAAGTCAGCTTTAAAGTGCTGCTGTAATAAACAGAAACCAGCACTGAATCGATCTTCTGTCTCAAACCTGCAATTTAGCCTGTGTGAACTAAGTGAGGGGATATTCATTTCAATTATTCCCAAGGTGATCTTTGCTATACAAATGAATTGATCACTCTGCGTAATGACACCTATTTAAAAAAAATAAAAGGAGCACTATCACAGACAAGCTTTTACCAGTCAAACAAATGTATAGATCAAGTGTATAAAGACAAATGAAAAGTCAAAGAAAATGAATAGCTATCTAAACCCATTTCTGTATATTTTTTATAGAATATTTTATAAACATTAAGTATATTTTTCCCCTTGGGATTAATAAAGTATCTATCTATCTATTGGAGACAATTGGAAAGTGCTTAATATTCAAACTGACATTTAGTCACCAAATTAAAAATCTAGCTAAGCAGAGAGTATCAATTACATTTACTCGTAACTGTTTTAAAATAAACATGAACACATTACAGTTTAAAGGATACAAAAAACTTTATATACTGTACAAGTTATAAGCATCCATTATCATAGTCTCGGCTGATAAAATATGCTTATCACTGTGGGTGTGCAACCAGACTTAGAACTCTTGCCTCGTGGAAATGTACAGCAATCAGTGTTCAATATTTTCATTTAAAAGTATGAGGGAGTACTATATAAAACATCATTGCATGTTACATGCAGAGTGAATATCAAGTTAAAAACAGGAAAGAATAAGGTTACAATGTGAAGTACAATTAAGTGATTGAGCAATTTAATTATTGTAAACAGGTCTGAACAAATGGACCAGGCTTCCTTCACACTCCAGTGTGATAAAAGCTAAAAGCTACAGACTGGTTAACCATGGCAGCTGCAGATGAAACAGCCCTTAAAAGCTCAAAATAAAGTACGAGGACTTAATAAAATGAACAGATAGCACAACCAAATGGGAAGTTTTTTCTAGAGACTGAATAAGCCAGGAAGCAGAAAGCACTACAAGTTTTTGGGAGCTTTTGAACCAGACCCCCCACCCCTCCCCAAGCTCAATGATTCACCTATTACCCACAATTTGAACCATATGGGGTTAATCAATAAGTCACTTAAAAATTCACACATCTTGAAAAATAAAATGTTTTTAAGAGGACAATTAAATCTCATCAAAATGGGCACAATCATTAGGCATCTGTATCCATCTGATAACAAAGAATTTCAAGACTACAAAATAACTAGAAGACTGTCAGGAGTATTAAAAGATGGTTTGCGAAAAAGTAACACATTGTATAAAGCAAAGCATGGATTAAAAAAAAAAACATAAAAAGCTAAAACAGCAGTGAAATCTGAAATTAGGAAAGGATCACATCTCCAACATTCAGACTTGAAAATTAGCAAATGTTGATATTAATGTTCTAAAAAATCTTTTAATAGTTTAATTTCATATATAGTTTTCCCTTAATTATGTCATTATGAAGCAAGACATAAAATTTTAAAACTATATAGATTGTTTTAAAGGTTGTTATAGAAGTAGCAAAGGAGATTTGTTTCAAACCTTAGGTTAAAATGCCACGATAAGTGTTTAGGATTTAATCTTCAAATGTTCTTACCTTTCAAAAACAACTGTGCAGATCTTCTTAAGCGAATAACCCTAAAAGATAAATACAGAAATGTCATGTAGCTAACAAAATTTAAAAAAAAACTAAAGCAAAGGGCTATATCTTATTATTTATATCTTCATGTTTTCTGAAGAGAATTTGAGTAAATTCCCCAGAAACAATCTGGGGAACAATATGCTCTCATTGTTAAAATATAGCTCATGAGAAAAAAAATCTTATTTTTCTTATTGTTTCTATTGTATCATTTTTACTATTCTGAGGAGACATGCAAGTAAGGATTTCATTGTGTTATGAACACGACAATCTTGAACTTAAAAATATTTATCTATACACAATGCAAGTGTACAATACTTTTTTCTTTTTTTTTTTAAATTTTATTGATTTTATTGAAATCACACAACATTCCATACAAATAGATCAATTTTTCAAGAATAGGATTGAAAACAAATCAACCCCCAAGTGTAAATGCAAGTGTACAATACTAAATGCACTCCATCACATTTGTTTGCACTGGCTAAAGATTCAAGAATGAATTTTAAACAGGGTAACCAAATAAGTAGTAAAAAAATGAGCTAAAAGTGACAAGGCTGCCCATAAACAAATCCCACCTTTATATTTTATGGATTTGGCTGGAGTTTTTAACCATAGTGACTTAAAAAAAAAGAAAAAGTGGAAATCTAGATTAGACACTAATGATTATTGTTTTCTTCTAACTGGACATTTCTTTCACATCATAGGCTGTTGTACAGTATTCATCACTATTGGCTTTTATTATTTCGTAAACAATTTTTCTTTCCATTCTGCATTAAAACATGAGATTTGAATTTTAATCAGCAAGTATATGGGGTAAGCAACATAAAATGAATATCTCAAGATATTATAAAATTAATATTCAGATAGTTGAGATGTCTAAATGATTAAAATGTCTGAAACTCTTTTCACAATATCTCAAAATAAGTTGCTTTGAATTTGAATATATCTGCAATACATTTCGAGAGATTTCAAATCGACCTTGGTGAGCATTTTAATATAACAGATATTCATTTTAAATTACCTCAAAATCACTCCCAGCAAAAACTCCTATCTTTTCACTGTGAATTTCAGGCTATTTTAAGAGATCTTAGAATTCGAGATACCTTGAAAAGTGCAGGACGTGACTTTTAGATCTGTAGAGATTGATTTCAGTTACTCCAATATGATATTCGGATATCCTAAAAAAAACAATTTCTTAAGTAAAGCTTAAATATTTTGAGATACATTAAGATATCCCAAATACAGCAGAAACCAATTTTAAGGTAACTGGAAATATTTTGATTCAAATGCGAGTCAATGCAATGATTATTGTTTGACATGTCTTAAAATAATATCCAGACCATTGGGAGATCTCTGAAATGCATTTCAAGATATCCTAAAAAAAGGTTTCCTGTGCATCTCCAGATATCTCACATACTCTTTGAAATAACTCCAATTTAAAATCTTTCAAATTCATTTTAAAAAATCTGAAACGGACAAGAATTCCTAATCGACAGTACAGTTAATCTTATACACTGTCATTTCGAGATCTCACGGGTAGCCTTCAAAATATGTAAAAAGCCTTAGTGTTTGTAAGATCTATTCGAGAAATCGCAAAAGGCACGAAAATGTTATTTCAAGATATCTGGAAATACATCCGACGTGGCTTAAAACACGTTTCAGATATTTTTTTATAGTGATCAGAGGTTCATAGACTTTACCAGGATGTCATTTTTAAGATATTCTGAAGTGTACTTAAGATATCACAAAAAGCATTTGAAATGTTTTAAAATACATTATGCGGATATGAAAATACTGTACAGAATGTCTGAGAAGTCTCTAAATGTAAATTCAGCTTGACATAAAAGTGTGACAGCACACACACGCCAGCCAGAACGATATTTTATTGAAACAGAACTTTACCTGAAATTGCCTTCTAAAAAGAACTAATTCCCTATAAAATAACGCATCAAGGTTAAGGAATACGTAATTCATTGATTCGGACGAAGCTAATTCGTCGTCAGCGCCTGCTTACCTGGCGGGCTTGGCGGGCTTGGCGGGCTGCGTGAGGGCTCGAGGCCGAGGGGCGTGGCTATGACTGGTAACCCGCCCGCCCGCCCGCTCGCCCGCTCAAAGCTGCGCGCTTCATTCTCACCACACACGAGCGCAGGTGTTTGTGATGACAATTGTACTGGGCGTCTGCGAGTAGCAAGCAGCAAATAACTGTTCGGTCATCCGTTTCTGTTGAAATTCTACTTTACTCTGATTTTTTTTTTTTGGAATAACTGTTCTTTGTATGAAGTAGAAGAAGAACGCCTGGAAAGAGTTGTATGCATGTTTTATGGAAGATTGGCGGTCTCTATCACTTCTGGAGTTAATATGGGGGTGCGTGTGCCGCCACTGAAACTAGTACAATTCAAGAGTATAAAATGAGAATATAGTGTATTACAAGAACCACACATCTATTTTGAGGAGAAACAGACTTGGAATCACATTCCGCCAGGTAATACTTCAATGCTAATAAACTAAATTTGAATGTGTTGCAATGCACTGGTATAAGTATCCATTTATAAAAATACTTCGATATTGACTTTTAACCTGTTTGGCCTAGAAACCATATTCCATAGAAGTTTCACTTTGTCTTTTTGACAAGGCCTATCCTAGCGACTACGTGTGCTGCTTTAATTTTTCTTGTCAAAGTGGGCACTGAAATGTATTTGCGTAGCTCCGCCCTCCCAGTACAGTGCACATCCATATTTGGTACGCCACGCCCATTCCCGTTACATTAATTATAACTTACCCCTAGCAGGGATGTGATTTGTTGATGTTTATGTTCGCCCAGTGATGGCCTTGTCCAAGTGTTGCTCCTGCCTTGTGCCCGATGCTTGTAGAGAAAGGCTCCTGCTGCCCAGCGTCACCTGCCCCGGATGAGCAGGTTAATGTATGGATGAATGGGCTATCGTTTTTGAAAACAAGACGTTATTCATCTGTTGCACGATGAAAAGCGACCAGTTTTTTAGGGAGATGTACTTGACAGGGTGAGCAAACATGAAGTTGCCCTTAATATCGAGATTCACATGACAGATAGAGCCTTATTGTAGATTCTTGACAGACTATTCAAGGTTAGGTATATTACCCTTCATCTGCTAACAAAGCATACTGTAAACGCTTTCAGAGATTTAATTGAATTTGAAATTTATGAAGCCAATATAAACTTCATTAATGAAATTTAAAAAGGGGGTAACATTTGAGGTAACATATTTTTATATAAAGAGCATTCACACAATTTATTCTGTTATATACTTGTACATTTTAATAGTCCTTTACTTTGTATTAGAAATATTTAGGTATGACACACAAATTAACTATATATATTAATATATAAAATATCTTAATATATAGCTCTCTGGTATTATGTCTTATGCATTTCTAGGTACAGTATCTGAAAATGACAGCCACGTCAGTTCCAGAGATCTCACGTATATTGTAATGTGTATGTAAATGTCCCTATGTATGTTGATATATCTTAAAATAACTTTGCATTTGATATATTGGAAATGCAATATACAATATCTCAGAATGGCATCCTGTAAAATTTCTCTCTCTTTTTAAGACATCTTGGAATGCATTCACAATATCTCAGAATGCACAAGACCTTATCTGTAAATGTATTTGATATCTCAGAATTTAATCTTGAGATATCTCAGTGTAATCAAGGTATCTGAATAAAACATTGGAGATATTTTCACACTAACGCTCATGTTAGATTTCTTATTAAAGTTTAGATAACTGAAATTCTTAATATTTTATAAAGTGTTTGTACTCCATTTGAATATTTTAACTCAGATTTTCAACATTTTATTTCCTATCTTTAATACATTTTAAGCTATCCGAAATGAAATTTAAAATATCTCAGAATATCTTTATATTAAATGTCTTGTTTCAATCGGATGTACTTTCATTTTAAGATATCTCAGACTTTAAGTCAATTTCAGATATCTCAATTTTATTATAATATAATGAAAGTCATTGTTATTTCATCATATCTGAATGTTATCAGATTTAGTATCAAAATACAATTAGATATCTTTAAGATATTTCCAAAAATTTCAGAATAATTACAACAACCTAGATATCCGAAAATAGATAGAAAATCATAGATAGAATAAGATGTTTTATAGGCAGTAATTATTTGGAAATAATTTAAAATATCTTAAAATTCATACTATTGATATTGATATAAAATTATTTTGACTTCTGAAAATGTCTTGAGATATGGGATATCTTGAAGTGCTTTTGACATCTCAAATTGTATTACAGATGTTTCAAAATATAAAGAATCATTCTGAGATATTGTAAATTGAGTTTTAGATGTCTAATGTGGTAAAAATCATTTTCAGATGTATCTTAAACTTAAAAATATAAAACTTCATGAAAAAGCATTTTTTCTAAGTGTAAATATCCAGAGACAAACTACAAAACATGACAGAAGTATAGCTGAAACACCTTGCTGCTTTCTAATAATAATAAATAATAATTCATTACATTTATATAGCACTTTTCTCAGTACTCAAAGCGCTATCCACACAAGGAGGAACCGGGAAGCGAACCCACAATCTTCCACAGTCTCCTTACTGCAAAGCAGCAGCACTACCACTGTTTCTTACAATAACTTATTAGTATTGTCAGGTGGTACCTAATACGGCCTTTTGATATTTTTTACCAAACCAATGTACCTGGACAATGCTATAGAGACAAGAACCAAGCAATAAAGAAATTTGCTCATGATCCTGTTTTTAATACTGAACCACAGTCTATGATGTGCTGCCTTCCTGTGCCTTAGCAAGCATTTATTTCAATGTTTAAATTATGACTTTCTTCAATTCTACAGTAATTTAGAATTGTTTTGTTCTTTTTATATCTGTTTTTAGGTGCAAGCGTTTTGGGTTCTACAAGGATTAGGCACTGGTTTAGTTCAGGCAATGGGGGAAAAAAAGCTATTTTTCAAAATGCCCGTACCTTATGAAAGTGCACTACAGGTAAGCTTTGATTCCTGCTCTACATTAATAGGTGAAACTTAATGCCAACATGTTTGTTTTTCCTGTTCCGAGGAGGTTAATAATCAAATATGTTAACTTGTTTAAATATGGTCTTAATACATATTTGACACTTTTCCTGGATAGATAATTTAAGACAGATTCTGTTTTGGCAATCTTGACTTTATCTGTAAATTGGTACATCACATTGGTGTTATTAAAAGGAGTATTAAAAATAGTATATGCACTGTGTCGGAAAACATTTCTGGATACCTGAGTAACACATTTATATGAGATCTTTGGACATCTCATTCCAAAACCATGAGCATTAATACTGAGTTGCAAAACAGCTCAAAAAACCTCCAGTCTTCTGGAAAAGCTTTGTACAAATTCTGGAGTGTGTTTTTGAAAATGTGTGCCCATTCAACCAAAAGAGCATTTGTGAGGTCAGTATCTGTTCTTGGATTAGAAGACTTGCCAAAGATGTTCAATATGGCAGAGGTCACAGCTCCATACAGGCCACTTGAGTTCCTCCACACCAGATTCATCGAACCATGTTTTATGGGCCTAGCTTTGTGCACATGAGAAGTCGCTCTTAAGCAGAAAAGTAACTTCCTTAATCTGTGCAAAGTTGGAATTGCCCATTTATCTAAAATGTATTTGTATGCCGTGGCCTTACAGCACCCTTCACTGGAACCAAAGGGCCTAGCCCAAACCCTGAAACACAGCCCTAGACCATTATCCCTTCTCCACCAAACTTTACACTAGGCACTGTGCAGTCCTAAAGGTGTGTTCTCCTGGATTCTGCCAAATCCAGATTGGCCCATCCGTATGCCAGATAGTGAAGCATGAGAGGCAGTGTTTTCAATGCTTCAGAGTCCAATGGCAGTATTCTTTACACAACAAGCCAACACTTGGCATTATGCATGGTAATCTTATACTTGTGTGCATCTGCTTGTTTGTGGAAACAAACTTCATGAACTGCTGATGCACATTGCTGTTGCTGATGTTACTTGCAGAGGTAGTTTGGAATTTTGTAATGACTGATGCAGGAGAGAATAGTTGATTTTTAAGCACTGTTTGCTTCTGGGCAGATCTTAGCAAAGCAGGGATTTTATGTACTGACTTGTGTCAAAGGTGTCGTCCTATGACAGGACCATGTTTAAAGTCCCTGAGCTCTTCAATATGACTGCCAATGCTTGTCATTGGTGAATATTATGGGCTTGTTTTTATGTTTCCTTTAACAGTGGATGTGGCTGAAGCACCTCAAATCAACAATTTGGAAGGGTGTCCATATAACGTTGGCTATATAGTATATAGAGGGCTTCTTAAGAGGAGTGTTAATGATTTAATTGCTGGTCACTCTAACCAACAGTAAATGTTGCTTGAAGCACATGTATTTCTCAGTATTGTGCACTAGTGTTTTTGCAGTTTCTAACTAACAAATTTCTCTGTTTAAACTATGGATGTTGTGTAAATTTTGCATGTTCCTCTAAATTTTGCAGCCATTTTCTCTGTGGATGCATGATTCTTTGCATAGTCCAAAGATATCCAGTTTGAATTATAAGAAATTCTAAATGTGCTGGATTTAGGTGTGTTTTTGAGCATTTATTATGATACACTGGCATTATATTCAGAGTTGGTCCTTCCTGTAAACCACTGTTGCCAACAGACTACATCTCACTGCAACACAATGTTGGATTGGCTAGTTGACTAAAGGAAATCCAGTTTGAATAGTGTTATTAAATGCTTGTCTTTAATGCTCCTGCTAGTAAATTCCTTGCCATTATATACAAATACTTCTTCATGTGTTTTGTCTCCATAAGCCTTGGTTTACATGAGCAGCTGAATCATTACGAACATTTTACTTACTCAGCATTTAAATCTAATTCTTAGCAGCCATTGAGGTTTAGATACCAGTCCCATGAGTGTTTGGTCCACATTCTTTTTAACTTCTAGTGTGGTTAATATTTGGCACTAACGTCTTTAAATGTCCAAACTATTTTCTCCTCTTCAAATATCTGCATTCCATTTGGACTATAAGCTGGACTGCTACAAAAGTAATTCATGTAATTAGTTTCATGTCACTGCGATCTTTGGACAATCTTCCTAGTTTCGAATTGCATGCCCAGTTACTGTCTTTGTGTAGTCTGCACCATCTACCAAAGTCTATGACCTTTTCTTCCCCCTCCCCAAAGGTATGCTCATTTTGTTGATTGGTCAGTTCAGACTGGCCTAGTGCTTCAGAGAACTGAACTTTGCAGCTTTTTAAATTTATATTATGTATTTGGAATTTGAGGGGCAGCTTGGTTGGACACAGTGTTTTGTGTTATGTATTTGTTTTTTCTTTATTCCTTGTTGTACTTTGATTGTGTTGTGTCAAGGGCTCTCAAGATTAGATAATTGCTATACGTGTATATTGCAGTCATTACAAAGCACATTATGATAGTAGAAACTGGTTGTTTTTACTGGGTAAATCTGGCATTTTTTTGGCTCTTCTTATTTAAATTGGAATGTTGCACATTTTGAAAAGAAATCCTGTAAATTTTCCATTACTTGAAATTTAGTATATATTATTGTTTTATATCTTACCCATATATTGTTATTTCACTTGGCACTCCCTTGTGTTGCCAGCATGTAGCACAAAGAGGAAATCGACCCTATGTGCTGCAACCAGTCCACCAATCAAGCAAACCTAAGTTTTTACACAGTACCCTTTGCCATCTTTAATCTGTGCCCCCATGGTTGTATTGATAAAATCAGTTTCAATTAACACCTGTAATCCATTGAAAATTTCCATTTATAATTATGAATACTTGATCCTGTCCCTTGGAAACTTCATTTGCTTACACTATAACAATTCACATCTACTAAAGTATCCTCATCACTCATACACTATACTCCTAACTTGCTCTTCTTTGGGTATATCATTAATTCTTTTATATCTTTCTTTTGTAATACAAAGACCAAAACAGTGCATAATATTTGAGATGCAAACTTGCAATATCTTTACATTGTATAACAGAGCAACCATTATTGAATCATCCAACTCATTAACTCCATTAATGTGATTGTTCTAGATATGCACATACTTGATAAAAACAGTGAATGTTAACTTAGTTTGTTGTCTTATTTATTCAGTTCCACCTTTAATACTCACTGATATCAAAGTACATTAAAATCCATCCGTCCATCCATTTTCCAACCCGCTGAACCCGAACACAGGGTCACGGGGGTCTGCTGGAGCCAATCCCAGCCAACACAGGGCACAAGGCAGGAACCAATCCCGGGCAGGGTGCCAACCCACCGCAGGACACACACAAACACACCCACACACCAAGCACACACTAGGGCCAATTTAGAATCGCCAATCCACCTAACCTGCATGTCTTTGGACTGTGGGAGGAAACCGGAGTGCCCGGAGGAAACCCACGCAGACACGGGGAGAACATGCAAACTCCACGCAGGGAGGACCCGGGAAGCAAACCCGGGTCCCCAGGTCTCCCAACTGCGAGGCAGCAGCGCTACCCACTGGTACATTAAAATGAATGAAGGAATTACACTATGTTCTTTTTAAACACTATGAAGGAAAATAAAAAAGCAAATTGGATTAACAGTCCTAATTATTTTTGTTATTTATCTGGTGTGAATTGAGGTTAGGGTTGTCTCAAGAACTGATACTTTGACATCAAGTCTGCATTAAAATTTCAAAAACCTTTCAATACTAAGAAAATCAGTATTGTACTCGTATGTGACTGCAAGTGGACAAACTGCTTTGTAAGTCATAATAATAACAGACAAATTTGAGTAAAAACGACATACAAAATGACTCGCAGTGGTAATGACACGACACATTAAAAAAAAGCAGTTGTCGGGTCTGGAAATACTGTGTTTAAAGCAAGAGAATGTCAGGCTGTGATTGTGAGAATTGTGCCTATTTCAAAAATGCCAAAACACACACGCAGGCTTTAATTAGTGCCGCTTCTAGCTTGTTATGGAGTTAATACAGAAACAGACTGATACATGGATTGAAAACACGATGATGTGATTGATCAAATGTGAGTTGTAATTCAAATGGGAGCCAATGAAATGGTGGCAAGATTATTCATTTTAATTCATAGTCCTAATAAAGGAATGGAGGCTTTACATTCATTCTGATTGTTTTGAGCACATCTACAGATGTCTATTCAAACGTCTGTTCATTTCCTAAAATGGCATATAAAGTTAATGGTCACTGAGGAAACCTTGCACTCATCCACAATTATACATATAGGACTGTGGGATGTGGGAGAAAGCTGCACAATGGTAATGCTAATATCAGTGGTACCTAGTAAAAGTCAAGGAAAGCTGCAAACAAGCAGGCTGTTTCCCCATATGGACAAAATAAAATTACATCTATTTGGCTTGTCTATACAGGCAATGAGCTGCCCCATTTGTTACTATCAAAATAAAATGTCTTTAATCGGTGCTTCAAATCACAGCATGTCTCCCTATTAAATATGACACATGCCTTAGAAACAGAAACACAATCGCCAAGACATGCAGTTAGCAGCACTGCCAAAACTACACTTTTTTTTTTATTAAATATGAATGTGTAAGTGCTAAGTTTGTACATTTGTTTGGTTTTTGAACGTAAACTAATGTTCATGAGTATAACCCCTAAGGTGTGACAAGTGTAGTAAAAACATATGTCATAGAGTTGAATGCTTAAAGGAATACTCCATACGAAATGATTTATTTTACATGTACTTACTCCATGCAGTTTGTAGTGGTGGTTTTGTGGAGAAAATACGTAAAATACTCTAGTAGTATGGGACCCAATTGTGACCAGCGCTGTACAACAGCAAACAATGTGAATAACGTCATGGGGGGAGGATTCACACGTAACTAGTGTTGCATAATCCACGAGTCTGTTATCCATTCATATACACAAGACGTGCAAAGTGCATGCATTTTTTGCTAAAATATTAATACTTCCGGAAAAAATGGCATACAACATAAACAGGAAAGGTGCTGTGCTTTTGGACTGAAGAATTCTCAACAACTGGATCTTCAGTTCTTCAGCATCCATCATTACAAAATTCATGGGGTAAATAACAGCAAAAATAAAATTAAAAACTTTTGGGTGGAGTATTTCTTTAAGATAAATTAATTACAGGGAATGTCACTCGGATATATACACTGACATATGCAATAATAAAGTCGAATTTCTCACATAAAATGCTTTAAAAACAGCACAAGAAAGGTGGTTTTCAAAGCATTCTGAAATAATGGAGTAATTGTACACAAAGACACCTTAAAGGAGGGTCATATGAAGGAAAAACCAAAGACCAATTTTGACAAAGTAGCACAATTTTGTTGTTTCTAAAATTTGAACTAATTTGACTCATCTATTAAAATTTATTCTTTCATACGTTTTTTAACCAGCCAACGATGACAATATAAATATTAAAATAGGAAATGTCACAAACCTAATAGAGTAATCCTCGAAAAAGAATGTTGTTAAAAAAAGTTTTAAACAGTTTGTTTACAATAGCTTGAATTATCTTAGAATTTATTCAACAGAATTTAAACATTATTTTTCAGTTACTGGAGAGAAAAATAAAATGTGCATGTAACAATTCAGGTAGCCTCCCCCTTGTTTGTTATTATTTGTATTTACTTATTTGTCCGACATGTTTATCCAAGGTGACTTACATTTATTAAACAATTGGTTACGTTTCTTTTGGTTTTCCAATTGGAGCACAGGCAGATCAAGTGACTTGCTCACGGTCACAGTGTCAGTAGTGGAATTTGAACCAACAACCTCAGAGTTTGAAGTCCAAAGTTTTAAACACTACAGCACACTGCCTGTTCATGGACACATTAAAATTTAAGTCCTACATTGTATTTTAATATTCATTATTGCCATTACTAGTTTACTTAAATGATAGTTGTGTGCCTACTTGATTGATATCTCTATTTTAAACTGTTGTTACTATAAGTACTGCTATTTTATTTTTATTACATGCACAATATTGTTCCTTGAGTAATGAAAGCACATTTAATAAAAAGCTATTGAATGGGATTTTGTTTTTTTTTTTTGTCATTGTATCAAATAGGTATCGAGTATCAAACTTTCAATATTATTTGTATCAGATACAAAAAATCTGGTACTGCAGCATGCCTAGTAAGGGGTAATATGATGAACTGGACTGACCAGTCCACCCTTTCTCCAATCACTATTATGGTTATAGTGGATACCAAATATTTTTTTTCTTTTAGAAAGATATTAATATTTTCCTAGTTAAAAGATTAAGGAACTGATTTTTGGTAAATTTAAATTCAAACAGTTTACTTAAATTTGTTAAAAATCAGCTTAAAATGTAGTTTAAAAGAGGCTTGCACACTTTCCTTCAGGCATGCAATGGCTGAAAGGTCAATACAATTCATAAATGGCAGTTAAGAAAATACAAAATAAACGGTTCAATTTGATTCTTTATTTGTATGTTGCAGTTTAATATTTTCCAAAATATAGGACTAAAGGACTTGTTTCTGTAAGTTATTTTTCAAGAAGTTTGGGTTAGTTTCTACATAAATGATGTTAATAGTTGTGGGAATGAGAATAATTGATTGCACAGAACTGTGATGCCAAATTTAGGATTTTATCCCTTCACTATTGTTTAGTTTCAACACAATTATTGAACTACTTTTTTTACTTAGTACAGTCATGAAGGTGGAATATAAATAAAATGTACTACTCTTATTGGATTAAAAATCTTAGGTAGCCCCCCCCCAAAAAAGCACCATATACCAGCTAAAGCATGTTTATGCTGTGAAAGTCAGTTAACAAATGATGACGCACTTTGACTGCTAGCAGCCTGTTAAACATGCATGCATTTGCTTCAATAACCCAGTTACTCACAGAAACCTAATTTCTAAAATGTCATGTAAACTCTTATTCCAGTTAGAGAATTACTGTTATTCACATGTGATAAACCTGGTTAACAGGAGTAGATTTCTCAGCGAATAACCTGTTTATGGACAAGGTAAACTAAAGGGTTAAGCTAAGGATTTATAGTCTGCGCATATATGTCCGTTGCACTCTGCCAGCCTGTGCATGCATTTGCTTCGCACATGCTTTAAGTTACCTTGGGTGGAAGCATCCACAAAAATCAAAAATTTCCACAGCATTCCTACAGGCAAACTTGTCCTTCTTCTGACTGAAATAATCGGTCTCAATATTTCAGAAATTGTTCAAGTTATGTTGATGAAGTGAATGTACAGTGCTTCACTCAGCAATACAATCGACAGCAGTAGGGTAACGTAGTCCAATTACTTTTTAAAGTAATGGGTAACCTATCAGAATATCTTCATTATCATTGTCATGAGCGGGGTGTGAGGAGTCTTTTAAGATGTTTTCCGCTTTCCTGAGGCAGCGAGAGTTGTGCAGTTCAATTACACAATACTTATCTCATTTCAGCAACAGTGGGTATAAGGGAAATAGCATGTATGCGTGTTTCTTTGCAGAGCTCAATCACACAGAAAACATTGTTCCAAGTGCAATCTGGTAACATGAACCTATTAATAAAGCATCAATTTGTATAAACACTTTTATAAAACAGAAGGAAATTTTCAGGTATCATTCTTATTTTCTGATTCACAGTGGTAGCAAATGATGTTTAAGTCTGTTTAATGATGTCTGAGTGTTTTAACAAAGAACCCCAGAAGATTACTTGTCCATGTAAATGCTGATTTTTAAGAAACCAAGTTTCTGCCATGACTGGGTTATTAATGTTGTTATTCTGGTTATGTAAGTGCATGTAAATAAAATTATGCAGTCAAAAGATGGACTGCAAATTTGGACAAATTACTACTCAATTAGAATAGGACAATGTGGACCTCATCATATTGAACATGTAAAATATTATTCTGAAGCAGTAACAGTGGCCTATGTGGAACTGACAAAAAATGTCATGAGGCATATACTGCAAAATTTCACAAACTGATACCAGACTAAATTCAACACTGGCATTATACTGTAAAGGTTGAAAATGCCAAATGTTGCAAAGAAATCTGCTCAGAAAAAGCAGTTAAATATGTTAGTTTAAATACAGTTCAATTTGAAAGCTTCAACTTTCCAAAAGATGCTTTCAAATGTTAATTTCACTACAAGCAAAACAACTAAAGGAAAACATTAAGCCTCATTGTCCAAATAGTTTAAAAAATAATTTCTAATCACCGTTTTAGCTTCTGCTTGTGTTATAAATATATATTGCTTTTATTACAGGTTATTGATATGTGCTGGAAATTAATGTATCTAATCCTTAAGTCAGTTATCAAAAAATATCTTTTAATAAGTGTAATTTAATTATGATCTTAGTCCATTTTTTGTTCACTGTACAAAAAAAACAAAACAAAAAAAAAAACTTAAACAGGTTATGGTGACTGAGTTTTAAAAACTATTCTAGACCTTTCCGTATACTAAAGGCACAAACACTTCAGTAGGCTTACATACAGCATGCTGCAAAGCATATCATCTTGCTTTATGAACTTGCAAGCACTAAATTATTTGCTAAACAATTTTTTTTTTTTCCTTCCACATACACTTTCAAGATTAAGATCTCCCTTTTAAACATTGTTCATGTGTATGTTAGGCCACTTAAAACTAATCTTGCAGACGTCTGCAATTAAATATGAAATGATGTAAATTATGGAGGTATAATATGTATATTTTATAACTGTCACTTAACACATACCAGAAAAATTTTTTGAACAGTAATAGTGGTTTTTTAACATATACTCTATTTCCATATAAAAAAAATGATTGAATGTTTTTATTATTTATATTAATGTAAAATGAGTACAAAATTTCCACACACCAATCAACCACACCTATTACTGTTTCCCCACAATACTTTAAGGTCTATAAATAGTCTAGAACAAAAAGTAAATGTTTACATGAAAACTGAAGTGAGTAACAAAGAAGGAACTGTTTGTTTTGGAAAAAAAAAATCCCCCCCCTATCAAAAAGAAACATACTGTGTATAAAGTCTGTCAAAAAAATGAATTTACTCATTTTCATTAAGCAATATGAAAGGAATCTCACCTATTGACTATTAAAAGTTATTAAACCAATCATACTATGTTTTCAAAAACACAAAATTATCACTTCTAACTGTTCTGCTCATGTTAACGTGAAGCAGAGCAAAATGATATGTTATACTCTCTTCAACAAGCAAAGAATTATTTCAGCTTTAAGAGCCAAAAAAATATACAAGTAGCCAACAGCACTGTTCATTAAAGGAAACATAGCTTCCTGGAAAAAACTGAATGCTGGCAATAGTAGCATGTTAAAGGTTTAATTCATAATGAAAAGGTTGACATAAATCAACTTTGTAGTAGTAAAAAGTGTAGGGAAATAACCCTTTCATATTTTGCAGTGCATAACCAACAGTCCTAAGATGTTCTTTAGTCTTTTGTTACAAAAATATACTTCTTCGGGGAGATCTGGCCACTGAGTACTATGCAATGAATAACAGAAAAACTGATGTTAAGTTTATGTGTATAATCTCCCATAGGTAAATGAATGATGAAAATATGAAAAAAAAAAAAAAAAAAAAAAACTTTGAACATTAAGGCTTTGTGTCAATTTAAATTTTATTTGCTTGCACTGTACATCACGAGTCCATTCAGCACTGGTTTAAACCAAGTGACATGTTACACGTGTAAATGGCATAAGAAAATAAAAGGCACTAATTTGTTTAATAAAATAAGAAAATACATGGACACTTTAAAGGTACCCTAAATAATGAATACAAGAACTTTAATACTGTTATTAAATTTAAAAAAAAAAACAAAACAAAACAAAAAAAAAAAAAACTCTAAGCTTGCACATAACCCCTAATTTCACTTGTATCGCAAATGTTTTCAACTACCTTTATTATGTAGTTTATATGTAACTTGAAATATTAAAGGCCAGTAGTTCTGATTATTTTAGATTCAGAGGGTTAAAAGTCAAGCCTAATTTAACACAGGAAGAGAAACTACCATCCCAAAGATTCTATAAAAGGAACCAAAATAAGCTTTAATCAAATTACATGGCAAAAAGTGCTGCTTGTATCCAACTTTTGAACAGTAATGCTAAGAATGCCACAGCAGAGGCCACTTTTCCCCGTTTAAACAAATTTCTTGTACACAACTCTCTAAAATATAGAGCTATGTGTACATTTAAAACAAAAGTAGTAGCACAATGTTTTAAAAGGGAAACACTTTCACAAAAGGAAGAAATACAAAAAGATCCAAAAAAAAGAAACAAAGTACAGTTGAGGTGATTGGGCTAGATTTGCAGATTTTGACAACCCCACCTTGTGACTGCAAATGCTTAATAAAGCTGTCAGTCATAAATCTACTAAAGTAAGAATCTAGGCACCCCCCCCCCCCCCCACTTTCTTAAGGTAGTTCTATAACTCAAAAGAAACACACAGATTGTAACTTTGGTAAGAATGATGACAGGTTGTAAAATAAAATATTCAACTCTTCAAATGACAGATTACAGTTCTAATGACAATGTGCAATATCTTGCTTCCAGTCACCGTGCCATGTATTCTTTGATGTCTACACATTAACACATGCATGCAGGAAAAATCAGTTACATACAGACATCTTTCATATCCATTATCAGCCAAGAAAACATTGTTGAAGTGTTTCCCTTTCAACATTTTTTGCACCAAGCACTAATGCAATTTAATTTTCTCTAATTATCTTTGTCTACCCTACATCTCTTAAGCTGCTACTACAACATAAATGTTACACTTAGCTAGCCTTACTGAGACTGTTGCAAAGATAAAATAGCCTACAAAAATGCAGAACATTTTAAAGCTGTTTTGTCGATACTTGACAGACTTTCTTTAGGAAACGATGGATGTAAACAGGATTATATGGCATTTTACTCACTATTCATGAGGGTGACTATGCATCAGGCACATCTGAAACCATGCCAAAAATGGACTATATTAAACGTTGTTGAACTCAACAATACAGTAAGTTTTAATCAGATTTATGGCCACCTGCCTATCTATATGGATTCTTTGTGGCGTGCTGAGTAAGATGAGAGATGTATTGAGAGACAAGGGATACAAAGAGAGAAATTTTTTCCAGTCTTTGTAAGTCGTTTATGTCTCGATTTTCATAATAGAAAGTTAAAAGGTGCTTCTTAAAAACACTACTGATTGAAGTCTTAATTCCAAAATAACCCAGCAGATCAATTTTATGGCTCAGCATTACAGCCAACAAAAAGACATTCTCATAAAACATTTTAAAATAAACAGTTCTTGGTAAACTCAGTTTCATTTAAGTAAATCAAAACAGGAAAAAGGGGTTAATCGCAGTCTATAGGCAGAGCTCAGAAGTCAGAAATAAATCCCAGCTATTGCAGCAGATAATATTAATTATATTTCTTCTTTTTCTGCAGACAGAAGTGCAGTGTGAGCATGATACAGGGAACCATCAAATAACGAAGCCAGGCAACAGTACAGGTTATCCCTGTTCATTTAAAATTAGCACCTCCACATTCTCATCATTCGCCATCTTCTGGGTTCTGGGGATCAATTATTTTCACGTGAGTAAAGGGAAAAACACCTCTTCGACCATTCACTTCACCTTCCCACTGCCCGCTAATGTTCATCCTTGTTACTTTTACAATGTCTCCAACCTGAATGTGGGATAAGAGAAAGAAGTATATGTTAACATACATACTACAAATACCACCATCCATATTTGAAGGTGGAGTACCATTCCTGTTTTTATAGAAAATAAGTTGCAATACAAACACTTTTAAAAAGTGTAATTTTTTTTTTTAATGTATTCATAATGGACACATTACTTATTTTTACAAAACACTGGAATACAAAAACAATTACTGTCTTGGAAGTTATTTTCTGGGGATTCTAGGTCATTGAATATGAAGATATTTTAAAATAAATTTAACTAATACATTCATTCAAAATTCAAAGTTAAATACCCTTCACTATCAAAGTCATGCTGTTTTACTGCAGGAAAAAGGTTCTCCAACTTGACCTTGAATATAAGCACAGGTATTTCAGCAAGTCACAAGGAATGGCTTGGTGCTGCTATGTATAATTTCTGTCGAGAAATGTACTTTTGCACAAAATTAAGCAATATTTGTATTTTAGACAAAGCTGTCAATAGTTTTTTCTTTTTCTTCTTTATAGTTCACACTTTCTGTAGAGTTGTAGATGATAATGAATTTTCTCATAGCCAAAGCCATCTACTATGCTCATTAGCAAGAAATGATAAATAATGAGGTATCATAAAACAAAACCTGAAACAGAACTAGAAATTTAACTGATTACACTCAAAAAATCTGTCAACCCCACAACGAATTTTAGAATGTTCAAAATAATGGTAGGAACTCTGAGGTACTCACATGCTTCATTAAGCTTGAAGCTAAAGCAAAGGTAAATGTCAAACATATTCTACAAATAGAATATGGCTCATTTTTGATAAGTTATCAGGAAAAAATATTTAAGTGCCAAAGTGAATCTACTACTTCTTACAAAAAAGAAATGGTACAAAACGTACCTTTCTTTCAATAAAACCTATTCACACAAAAATAACATTTTCTGGTTGTGTGAATGAATGAAAAACTTAGACTAACTGAACTACATGAATAAAGAATGAAAAAACTTTTAATATATCTAAAACAAAAATGAAAATGTCCTCACAAACAACTACATTATAATGATAGTATCCCTAAATTAGAAAACAAAAACATTTTAGGATTTTTGTCTTATTCCTCTATACACAGCTACAACTGTGATTGATATAAGTTAGTGTTAATTAAACTAAAACACACAAAATATATAAGTTAAAATTGCCCCATTATCATTACAAGAACTGGCACCTTACAAAATAATGTGACAATAAACCCGTGAATCTATAAAATGCACAGAAAATTAAAATATTCTGAAACTGACTTCAATACTGAACTTAGTCAAGCCACCCAGGCAGCAAAAGATACAACTTTGCCTGACATACCAGTTCATATCACTCATATTATATATCATACTGTAACAATTCAGTCACAAATCAATATAATACATATCCAAATGTTGAAAAACAAAAAAAAGAGAACTTTAATATACAGTATTTTCTATCTTCATTTGATTAAATTACCCTAAAGTAAATGAAACAACTGACCTCTTTATCAATATTTTCAAAGGTTTATACTCTGTTCAGATTTTAAAAAGCAAACCAAATTACTGTCTTCTTCTTTAAATTCAGTTATTCCTCTTCATTTATGTTTAACTCAAAGGGATAACTAAAGCAAATAATAATTTGAGATTTAATTCTAGTTGTCTATATCCATTTTTAGTTTAAAAAAAAAAAAAAAGCAGCGTAAATTTGAAAATTACTTTAACTGAACCATAACAGAATGGGTTCTTTATTAAATAACAAACTAGCAAGATTAACTGGCACCAACTTACCTCTAGTGCCAATGCTGTCTTGTCATATGCACATGGCACTCGTTTTTGTATAGCTTTAGCCATGACCGGTCCATTGTTGGTAGAAGGCAGAGGATTTATGACAGCTCCTGGTGTATTTGGTGGCAGAGGTGAAGGTGTCTGTGGCTGAGCATAGGCATGTGCAGGCTCAGGGATACCATAGCTGTTTGAATTCCTATTACCATGAAACTGATGCTGATGAGGTCTAACAAGCTTCTCTACATATGGCACAGGAATCATGCCTGCTCGGCCTTCCTTGTTGCGGGCACTCCACCACTGCTCTTCAGGTTTTTCTAAAATTACAAGGATTTCTCCTTTTTTGAAGGGAAGATCCTCTGCATCATTCCCAGTGAAATCATACAGAGTCCTAACATACTCCAAATTCTCTTCTGGTGGGCCCATAACAGGTGCTGGGCTGGATATTACACTTGGATTGGGGTACCTAAAATTAAAAATATACACATTTACTCCAGCAAAAATCACTCACCATATATAACAGACACACAATCACTCACCATATTTAACAGACAAATCTCCTGAATGAGATCACGACAGCAGCTTATTTTAAGCTTCTACTTTGCTCTAGTTATTACCTGTAAATTTAAAATACTGCATAGGGTTCATAAATCAGTTTAAATCGGAATATGTTCCTGAGGTAGAATAATTGAGTTTAGGAAATTAATGTTTTAGTATGCAAAAAAAAGAAAATCTAAGTGAAGCAATTAAAAACAATAAAATGCACCACACTCTGATGCAATTTATTGTGCATTGTACATGTCTTAAACACAAGTTCACAATTGTTTCGGAATTATTTTCACTAAAATATACCAGGCAGTCAAAGGAACCTTATTTTTGAGAAGGGGTTCATGTCAACACACAAGACATATATAATACTAGTTTAGTGTGGCAAAAACAGTCACACAAAGCAAAAAAAAAACAAAAAATACATATATATCAAGAGAGTTGTGATATTTGTAAATGCAGGGAGATTATATATATATATATATATATATATATATATATATATAAAAAAAATCACATAACTTAATCTCTATCGTCCAAGTTATTAAGAGATGCTGTCAAGCTTGGCATCTTGGGTACAAACCTTTTTTCCCTTTTATATAGTCCTGCAGATAATAAATACTGTAGCATCCAATTTCCAAACAGCAGTATCAAAACATTAAATGCCATACATTATGTTAGAAACAAGATGGGACACTCAGACTGACTCAATGCTATCTTTTAACACCAAGGCCATTCAATATCATTAGATATATTGAAGGACGATCCCAAGAGGATATTTAGTTTTTTAAATAAGCTCAGGAAGTATAATTAACAACCACGATCCCTTCAGGGATCCTCAAGAATTGCAAATAAAGTAGTAAAATGAGTCACAGTTGATACATTATAATGCATGAAGTAATCGGTATACAATTATAGAGATGGGATATGTTGCCTTAAGCATAATGACTTATGAATTTTATTTTTCCTTTCTCCACTACTACCTCAAGAGGGTCAAGAGTACAAGCCTGCTTTCTAAATTAGCTTATTGATGTGGTTTACTTATCTAAATGTTACTGGATCCACTCTCAACAGCACAGGAAAAAAAACACACTGGCTATCAGTGTTAAAGAAAACGTAAAAGATTTCTACTGACATTAAAGGAATGTAGTTTCCTAAAATGAAAAACAGCTTACTCTATCCTCTCTTGTATAGTTCCTCTGTTCTTTTAGGTTAATCCTGCTTGTCACAGAGGTAGAGACTCGAGTATCTGTAGCAGTGCGCCAATTCCACATCCACTCTCTGGAAAGTGACATGGCATAGAGGCTCTCTGGTTTGGCCTGTCTGGCAAAAGTCAATAACAAATTCCTTGGTTTTGCTGATGCCGACTTCCACAAATGTCTCGACATGACTACTACACTCTTTCACCAAGCCCCCTGTCAATACATCCATTAGTGCAGAACCAGACAATTTCTGCAAATGAATTATATATTGCTCATTTGGGTAATACGCTGTATGTTATATACTTTTTTTATGTAGTTTAAAGTCAAGCAAAATGACACCTTTTACTTTTTTTATGTGAAATATACCAAATGATTATCCGTCTACACTAAGGCCAGAAAACTGAGATATGGCTTGAACACATTTAACATCTTAACTAATAATCTAGGATATATTCTGTATTGGGATCTGTGCATACTTAAAATGTGCAGCATTCAAACTCGACTCAGTAGTTTGACAGAAGTTTAGCACTGAACTGATATAAATCACATTTAAAGAGGCCTGTGTCCATGTTATACATGGTATATTAGATGGATATATTTAAAAAGCTTGTTTTGCTTTGTCTTTTTTCTATTTTTCTTTTGCTTTTCGTGTATTTAAAATGAATGGTTGGATTTTTGTATTATTAAAATGCTATTGTATTCTAAAAAATGAATTGAGCACACATTTATTCTTCAGTTTTGCATTAAGTCAGCATATGCATAAACAAACACATTATGTGCCAGTTATTCTTGTGTGAGCATTTATTTTACTATGTACACAATTATGCTTCTATGTAAAAACCTGGAATTGTGGCATTTAACTTTATCTAGGTAAAATACGAAAGTAATGTTGCTGATAAAGCACAGTTATTATTCTAACAAGAGAATAACCTTATAATTATGTACACAACTTATAATGCCCAAAAAAGTTTTTTTACTGTAAACAATTATTTTAAAAGTTGAAATAACACTTCTACACAAAATGTCAGTTTTAATAAAAGGAGACTGCTTTCAACACCCTTGTGTTAAACTATATTGCGTTAAATAAACGCAAACGAAAATGTACATGCAAACGATGTGGCTGAATTCTAATAGCTGATGAGTTATTAAAAAAAAACTTCCTCATTTTTTTGTCTCTGTTGGGATCTTTGTCATTAGATATCTAAATGAATACTTTTATCTATATCACAAAGAATAGTATTAGTAAAATACTGGTATATACCAGGATGGCCTCATCACAATTAACGACCACTTACTTAGAAAGACAGATACACGCGTAAACTAATTCACTTATGATACTACATGTAGACCTTTTAAACGTATGTTGAATAAGCTATAATATAAAGAGTACAAAGTAAGTTACTATGTCCTCCCAGTTGGTCTTATCCGATTATGTCTCATTTCTCTTAACTTTGTGTTCGTTTTTTTACCCTCTTAGCTAAGAATTAACGGTCGTCCACTTTTTCCTTTTACAAAACAATGACGACAAAGGCATACAGGTAGTCATATGTAATTTATAAATGCGTGCTCTTTGCATTGACATGTTATACATAATACTGTATGGATGCATACACATACATACATGCAGAGGAAACAACCTTAAAAGCGGAACAAACGATACAGAGATGGTGTGCAATACCACGCAGGCCTACCATTCAACTTTGGACTTGTCATTCAAAAAGTTAAACACTCTTCTCTCTCATTCTCTTTCTCACCTGGACGTTGGTTCAATCAACGTCGTCGTATCCAAATAATGTATTTTGTAGAATTCCAATAGGGCCGGTAAGTGTTCAAATTCCTGATCACCGATTTTAAACTTCTTGTTGGGCAGCGAGTTGATGATATAATGAGACACTTTAGAGTTCTCTGACACAGAGAGCACATAATCGCCAGGGCATGTTGACGAATCCCGGACCAAAAACACGCCGTGCCTCTGTCCCTGTAATCGGTTCTGGGCCTCTTGCCGAGAAACAGGACCAAAATACCAACTGGACCTATCCGAGGAATCGAAGCGCGCAGATGACATGGTCTTGTTTGCGTGTCAGACAACCCCTTGAAGATCTATAAAAACATCAAGATCCAGGGCGACTGCTCACCCCTCCGAGCTACTCCTCACAAAACAGGAAAAAAAATTAATTCAAGCAACTTTCAGGGTCGGTGACACAGCGAAACTTCCTAAGATTCTCCTTCGCCAGCACGTTTCTTCCAGAATGTCCGGAATCCACTTTAGTTCATTCTGCTGTCCCCCTAAAGCCACATACACAAGATATTCGTGTTAACGTTTTAGAAAAAAGCAATAATAAGACGTAGTTTGCGACCTTCACATATAACCGTCCCTTGTTTTTGGGAACCATCCACTGCTGGTGGACTTAATTTCAGAAACACGGCGCACAATATAATCGGGGGATAATATAGATTACTTAACCAGATCTGCCCCCATTGCTTTAAAAAGGTTGCACATTGCTTCTGTCCAGATCTACCTCGATTGCGTTCCCACTACTAAGCTAACTGACTGTAAGTTTAAATAAGGAAGCAATTTATTAATAAGCTCTTTTTTTAGCTCCAATACAGACTTAAGATTCTACGCGAAAATGGCGGCCTGCGAAAATGTCTTCAGATAGAAATACAATTCACACTTTAAAAAGAAAAATTGCATATTCTTCTTTTCACAAGCAATATTTTTTCCAAAAAGTTGGTATCGGGGTTAAGTTAAAAAAAAAAAAAACAGAACCAGTTCCGTAACAGATAATATTCAGTTCATCCTGCTCCTAACCCGATTGAAATCAGAAATGGCGGACTGAGGGCGGGTCCGCACGTCACCACCTTTCCACAGTTCGACGTGCTCATTTACGTAACGACTATTGCGAGTACGTCCCATCCGTAAGAAAGGGCGAAGTTGGAGCCAAAATGGCGCTACATACGAATTCATTGACTGGCGGGAAAACAATGTCCATTTTAAAAGACTGGGCTAGGATTCATATTTATTTTTTCATGTATTTTGTTCAACCAGAAAAAATAAAGTTATTAAAAATAATAGTACTCGTATTTAAAGCAAGATTTCAAGCATTGAGTGCTAAAAATACAAAATATACAGTACTTGTAGTTTTTCATTCCAGGTTGCAATAAGTATGGTTTAAAACAATACTGTAATAAACTTGTGTGAAATTATTTTAAATAGATAACGTGAGCAAAAAGTGTTATAAAACTGCACACAATCATTGTTCATATAAGTATTTCTTTCTGTGTGTTTAAAATGGTGCTTAATTGATTTGGGAGAATAAGGAACCTAAGAAATTTGACAGAAGAGACAAGACCATCCAGTTCATTTATCACTCATTTGCTTGGCTAATAGCTAAGCTGTCCCAATATCTCACCCAGACACTTTTTCAAGGTTCAAACCCAGGTCTGGTAGAGTTCCCACAACTCTTTGCATAAGGAATTGCTTCCTGGCTTCTGTCCTAAATGCACTTCCCCATAATGTCCACTGATATTCTCAAGTATATGGTTCACTGTTAAGCCGAAAGAATTCAGCTGGATCTACTTTGTCAATGCCTTTGATGATGCTGAAGACCTGAATTAGGTCCCAGCACAAATTCTTGACTGCTCAATACTTACCAGGTATATATCATTATGACTGTCAGTGTCTAACATGTCCTTAACTCCTGGGATGCACTTGGTTGCTGCCTTCTGCACAGCTTCAAGTGCTTCTATGTCTGTCTTTGTAGCGTAGTGACCAGAACTGTACACAAAACTACTGATGTTGTTTCATGACTGCATTATATAGTCTATGCATAATGTTTTTTATTTATATTCAGTATACTAAAGAACGGGTTTGTCATAAATATACTGGAAAAAAACAGTGTATGTCAAGAATTTTTTATCAATCACTTTTTTATATTCATATTTAAAACAATGACATTTTGGAGTGCGTGTTTGTCAACTTGTGTTTCAATGCTTCATTAATTTTATTAATTTTGCTTCAAATCTTATTCTCAAGACTGCTCACTGTTAATTACAAAGCAATTGACAACAATGTTCATTAATTCCTGTATTTTCAGTACTGGCTATACTCATTACAAAGTTGTGCATAGCTTAAGCCCACTCTGATAAAAACAGGTGTAAGGCAGGAATCAGTCATAGGTGGGACACAAATTCCTGGAATGTATGCTATAAGGTGTATGTCTCAACCTTTTAATATATTTGTTATATTTTATTTTTATGTTGTAATATAAAAATAATTAAATATTGTAAGTTAAATATTGCATTTAATTAGTATATGCAAATATTGTATTTAATTGTAATGCGCAAAGGGCTAACACACTTAAGATCAAGGAAATAAATTGGGAAGAGCAGGCCATTCAACCCAACATACAGTAACTTGTCATTTCTAATTTAGCCATTTTTTTTCAGAAAGTAATGATAGGAAAACATTTTAACACCTGTCCCCATACCCTAAACAATTGCCAATAAAGGCAAAATGTGTGAAAATCCATCCATCCATCCATTGTCCAACCCGCTGAATCCGAACACAGGGTCACGGGGGTCTGCTGGAGCCAATCCCAGCCAACACAGGGCACAAGGCAGGAACCAATCCTGGGCAGGGTGCCAACCCACCGCAGGACACACACAAACACACCCACACACCAAGCACACACTAGGGCCAATTTAGAATCGCCAATCCACCTAACCTGCATGTCTTTGGACTGTGGGAGGAAACCGGAGCGCCCGGAGGAAACCCACGCAGACACGGGGAGAACATGCAAACTCCACGCAGGGAGGACCTGGGAAGCGAACCCAGGTCCCCAGATCTCCCAACTGCGAGGCAGCAGCGCTACCCACTGCGCCACCGTGCCGCCATGTGTGAAAATTGTACATGTATTATCAGACAAATATAAGGAAGAAATGAATATAAGGAGAATACAAATCTTCCACCATGCATGCATGCTCTCTTGCCATATCTGTATAGATATTGAACCCTATGTATCAGCTTGAGTGGACAAGCTCACCTCCAAAGCTGCCTCAAGCACTCCTGTTCTAAAATTATGGTCTGAGACACCTTTAATCCTGTTTCAGGATTATTGCTATTTTACCCCCAAAGCCATCTTTGGGATCTGATCCAGCACTAGATTTGTTTGAAGGCATAGGGATAAAACTGCTTCTAGCAATTCCTGACATTAGTGCAACCCACTCACGCTGCCCACTTCCCCCCACAACCAACCCAGAGAATTTGTTGGCCTTTTAAGAGTCAGTTTGGTAAAATGAATAATATGATCCTTTTCTCAAGATAAAAAACTGCTTGCTACCTACTAGTGGTTAGGTTGGAGAGTTTTGGCCTTCTGTTAGTCTTTCTTGGTCGTTAACACAAATAGGCATTTTCACCCCATAAACCCCAGCTAGGGTCCATGTGCTGCTAGTTAAAAGTCAGGAGACCTTGCATCCTCGGGCCAGCCCTTTTCAGCAACAGCTTCTGTCTTTTAGGACAGTTTTCTCTGCTTTTTGTATTCAGTTTACCTATAGGGCTAACCTACCTGTGTAGTTTTTTGTCTGCCTCGTTTCGCTCTCTGGCTCCCTCGCAACTACTTATAAGCTGGGCAGAGATTCACAGTCTCATCAGAGTCGGGAGGAGGTGGATGAGGCTTACCAGGAGGACAGTGTAGGAAGAAGATTGTATTTCTTTGCTGGTTATACTTTCATCATGCTTACCTGTTTGTCAAGGTAACATTATTAATAAAAGGGAAAATATTTTAACCTGTGACTGTGTTGGGTGTGGTTTTGACTGAGGTTTTTGGCTCAGTGATTCCCTCACTGGTTTTATATTTATAAACTGCTGAAAAAAATTAAAGGAACACTTTGAAAACACATCAGATCTCAATGGGGAAAAAAAGCCTGCTGGATATTTCTACTGATATGGACTGGGTAATGTGTTAGGGACAAAAGGATGCCACATTGTTTGATGGAAATGAAAATTATCAACCTACAGAGGGCTGGAATCAAAGAAAACCTGATAATCAAAGTGAAAAAATGATGTGGCAGGCTAACGCATTTTGCTGAAATTTCATTGCAGCAATTCAAAATCATACTCAGTAGTTTGTATGGCCCCATGTGCTTGTATACATGCCTGACAATGTTGGGAGGTGGGGGGCATACACCTAAAGAGACAACGGATGGTGTCCTCGGGGTTCTCCTCCCAGATCTGGACCAGGGCATCACTGAGCTACTGGACAGTCTGAGGTGCAACCTGTCGGCGTCGGGCCCTCTGCCCACCCTCATGAAGCCTGTTTCTGATTGTTTGGTCAGAGACTTTCATACCAGTGTCCTGCTGGAGGTAATTTTGTAGGGCTCTGGCAGTGCTCATCCTGTTCTCCCTTGCCTAAAGGAGCAGATACCAGTCCTGCTGATGGGTTAAGGACCTTCTACAGCCCTGTCCAGCTCTCTTAGAGTAACTGCCTGTCTACTGGAATCTCCTCCTTGCCCTTGAGACTATGCTGGGAGACACAGCAAACCTTCTGGCAGTGGCATGTATTGATGTGCCATCCTGGAGAAGTTGGACTACCTGTGCAACCTCTGTAGGGTCCAGTTATCACCTCACGTTACCAGTAGTGACACTGACTGTAGCCAATGCAAAACTAGTGAAAAAAACAGTCAGAAAAGATGAGGAGGGAAGAAAGTCAGTGGCCTCCACCTGTTGAATCATTCCTGTTTTGGGGGGGTCATCTAATTTGTTGCCCCTCTAATGCACCTGTTGTTAATTTCATTAACACCAAAGCAGCTGAAAGTGATTAACAACCCCCTTGGCTACTTAACTGACCAGATCAATAGTCCAGAAGGTTCATTGACTTGATGCTATACTCTGATTAATAAGTGTTACTTTAATGTTTTTATATATTAAATATATGGATATTAAATAGTATTCTGGTTCTTTCTTGCTCTTTTATTTTTTAAATTAAAATAATTTTGTCATCCTAAAGAGTATGGAATAATCTTATTCAAGTAAAATACTTTTTTCAGAGCGTCTAGAAGCTTCTTTTAAGCTTAAATCACTGTTGCCTCCTAATCATAAATTTAACTTTAATCCTGGTGCAGGATTTAAACATACTGTATTGAGTAAAATTTACTACTTGGAGAAACTTTGCCTTTTCTTATGTATATCTAGTGGCAAGGAACGTTAATGGGTGTGGTTAGACCTCCTTTTCAAGGGTCCCAAACAGATACTGTAACTGATATTCCTGCTAACCATCTTGGATTAATATGGCAGGGTTTCCATGTATTTCAAGGAAAGGTTGATAAAGGTTTCAGGACAAACTATAGTAATATAGACTTAGGTACAGTATATTTAAAAAAACATATGATGTATTTAAATTATAAGAACAAGAACAGAATAAGGTGAAGTTTTGGGAACTTATTGGGTAACCTTATTTAATAATGAAAAAAATGAAAACAAAAAAAAAAAACAAGTGTTTGGATGCCTGATGTCCAGGTTTTAAGTGTTCCCCCATTGGCAGCCACTTTTGAGGATGTGTTGTCTCCTCGAGAGGTAGGTTTGATAAAGAAAACCAACTTCCAGTCTAGTGAATCCTTATGTAGCCAGCAGGGTAGAGCTACTATGAGAGAACCAGAAGTGATGTCAGTATTCATCCCAGGTGTCTTCTTCAGATCTGAGGATGGAAATGGTGAAGGAGTTAACAGCTGCACCACCGTCTTGTCTGATAACAGAATTCTTGCCTTGCCAGAACCTTACAAGACATTCCCAAACCAACATCCAGTGTAGTGAATCCTTAAATAGTCAGCAAGGAGGAGCTGTTATGAGAGAACCGGAAGTGATGTCAGTATTTCTCCTGAATGTCTTCTTGAGATCTGAGGATGGAAATGGGGATGGAATCAACTTTTGCGCCACATTTTGCTCTGATGTTGGAGTCCTTTTGCCTTGCCAGAACCTTAAAGATGCTCCCTAAGTACACGTGTCTGACAATATATATATATATATATATATATATATATAATACTGATTTTAACTTCACTATGGAACAAGGTTAGCTTAATGGGGAAAAAAAAAACTCGCACCAATATAAATTCCTGTGAGTGATCTACTTTAAATTAGCTTAAATTTTCAGCCTCGAGTTCTATTTAATTTGAAACATTTTCTTGTGACATTGAGATAAAGAAGCCAATGCAAGCAATGTTCACCAAGGGCAGCTAGATAATTACATTTATTTTTAGACTTCAAGTAGTATAATATGGGATTTAAAAAATAGAGCAAGATAAGGCCTAATTAGGCAGTCATCTCCTTTAATGACATTCTGTCATTTAATTATTTTAATAGTATTCTGCATTTGTTTTAAAAGCACTGTGAGATTTAAACTACATATGACAGTACACTAGGTTGTACTTGTACTGTACTTGTGCTTCTGTTTTAAGGATTTCTGAGAGTTCAAGTCATTTACTCAAAAATGTTCACCCTTTCATTACATTACATCAGGCTTTGTCATCTTACTGTTCTTTAGGATCTTGTTTTACATGAAATACTCTATATTCAAATTAAAATGAAAAATATATATTTTCTATGATTGTGTTTAATTTATTTAAGCCATTAATTTATTTTGTATATGGCCTTTAACAATAGAACTACTCAAACGGTGATGACAAAGCAATGGGAATAATATAGGTATGTATTATTTCAAAATCATATATCGTCTATATCATTCTTCAGCCTTTTTATTCCAATAAATGGTTTTGGAGTGCCACAGTTTTTTTGCAATCAGTCAAAAGATAATTAACACTGGAAAGTGTACAAGTCGATATTAGGGTACTTAAAATCAAAACGTTTTCGGAAATTAATTTCCTTTGTAGTTTTAAGTGATTACTTATTAAAAAACGGTTACGAACCAGGTAATAAATGCCGTTACCCCACCCTCCTTTATCTGTAATTTAGATATTTTTAAAGCATACTCATTTTACAAATGAAACAGTCTGTAATTGATTTAAAAAATAAAGTTTGTTCGAGACTGGGATAGGGCTTAACAAAACATAAACAACTGATTATTACAGCATTATGGCAGTAGAGCTCACAAGATTATAAAAAGGCATTATATTTTTGTCAAACTTGCCAAAAGAGCCAAACTGTATAATTTCTGCCATACTGTTTAGGTTGATTATTTCAGGAAAACAGAATTGCAACAACTGAGAAAATGTCAACACAGTGAATGGAACCATACATTTTCTCTGTAATTCCAAGTGTACACGGTATCTAATAACTTTACATTTCTATTTTTAAAACTGTATTAATTCCAAAATACTAGCAAGATGCATAAACCAATTCTGCAATAAGTTAAAGATTAACAACATGTTCTGGACAGGTCACTTTGCCTGGGTTCTCTTTTCAAAATACGATATAAGAATTAGAGCAAATCTTTACTTAGAACTAAGGCAAATCATTGAGGCTTTTCTGAAATGAGCTTTTTAAAAACACATTAAAAACTCCTCTGGTGTGAATTGAACTACTTTCACTCATTTTTATTGTTGACACGAATCAGAATAAAAAAATAGTATTGACATGAACAAGATTGCTTTTTATATATTTTCCAACAGTATACAGAAGTGAAATTCATTTTTTTCTCTATGGGAAAGGTTTTAGATGATAGTTTCAACAGATCTTTAAAATAATTAGAATCATATGTCAATTTATGAAAATTAGCTGCTGTTAAAATCGAGTAGTGGCCATGCTGCGTCATCATTTTGGAAAAATGCAAAAGAATATGGCATTCATACATAAATGTTTACATGTCTGCAAATGTGGTCACTTTAGTAGATGCTGGTCTTGCAAGATACAGTTTGTATTATATTTTCCAAGTGATCTAAAAGCATTCTTCTACACAGTGGTGTTTTCAGGCCCCTTATATCCCCACCCTATATGCAATGATGTAGCATAGTGGCAGATGAATACTGCTTACAGAAACAGAACGACAGTAGTAATTTTGATATTGGGGGCTATGAAAAAAGGGTTAGCACCACTCTAAAGTTTCTGTATTTAGTATACATTATTAAATGAATAAAATCTTTTTGGATATTGCATCTGAATATTTAATGCAAAGTATTAAAATATTTTGCATTAAAAAAATAATGTAATACTGCAACAATTTAATGTAGGGTTAGAAAAGGTTACAAAAAGTTACAAAATAAATGACTGTATGGATACACTGTAATATCTGTGCATTAAAGATATTGTGTGTGTATATTACACACACACACACACACACACTGTGCATCTGGTAATAATCTAAAACATAGTGAACTAGCATGCAGATTACTTCATAAATAGAAGTGACACATGTTTACTTTTCAGGTGGTGAATGAAGTAGTTCTACTTCTATCATTTGCAGGTTCACTTCTCTCTCTTGAAGCATTTGTCCCTCTTGCACTTCCCTAACTATAAAGTAATCATTAGAATAATGCTACAAGCCAAAAATTAATTTTATGTTATGTTAACGCAGCCTTATATTTGGACAATGTAAGTATATTAAAATTCCAGTATCCAGTATTAATGACTTACTCCTGCTAGTACATAAAACATGCTTGTGTATGAATTCTGCAGCATTGTGATTTATTAAACAATATCTGTTGACACTCATTGGAAATGCATATCTACCTGTAATTGAACAATAGGTAGCCACACATAGACATAAAACACAAACAGATTAAGGAAGTATATTGTTTGTACAAATTAAATGGAAGTGTTTCAATGCAGAAGGTTCAACCATCTTTACAGAATTACATTTAAGAGAAATAAATAGCAAATAAACAGTAATACAAAGGCAAGGACAAGGCACATTTGTGAATGCCCCTCAAATCCCAATAAGGATCAACAAACCCTTTATTTCAAGCTAAGAACACTTTCCTATGATTGATTGATTAATTTTATTTTGAATAGTATGCAGTTTTTAAGTAAACAAAATAAAATATTCCAAAACATTTTCATCTCTTTTGACATCTCTTATTTATATTTACAATTTTAATTGAGGGATACATCTTTTTTCCAGTTTACTTAAAGTTAGCACACACGTTCTTGTACTGATATTTTGGTGGTTGTCCAACAACATCTTGCATTTATGGTGCTCAATACTAATTATTCAATTCTCTTATCTATAACACTTTGTTGTCTTAGTCTTTGGGATTCCATAACATGTAAGTTCTGCAGATATTTCATGATGCCGGAGAGACCTCAGATGACGTAAATGAACAAAATAACAGCAGTGTTAAAACAAACAAGTATGCACATTATACAGAGAGTTTGCGCAAATTGTACAATTGTAAAACTAACCATAAACTAACTATAAGGAACATTGTTGGAGATAGGTTAAAAAAAAAGTGGATGGAATTGCATTTTCAAGTAGGAAAGCCACTTAACGGTGGAAGAAATCTCCAGATGGTCATTCCCCACTTCACATAGCCAAGGATAGCTATGCTCTCTTATTGTGGTGTCTAATATTGCTGCATGGTTAGAGAAGTTGAACAAAGTAATCATTACCATGTTGTATAAAAATATACCCAATATAACTAAAAAAATGCTCTTTTTGAGTTTTTAATGTGAAATGTATAGAGTTATTTTACTGGTAAATCAGTTCTGATGCATATTCCTAAAATATTTTTTTTTTGTTTAGGTCTATTGTAGTGGTTTCCTTTTGTTTAAATAAATGTTACTTAAATTGCAAAGGGTGAAGAAATAACGATCTAGTTTATATGCTGAAGTGTTAAGATCTTCAAAAAATTGTTTTCTTACATATAATAACTTATCTCCTCATACGATGCACTTATAAAACAGTAGTCTTACTAAAAGCCAATGTCTATTTATATAGTGATGGATGTGTAATGCAGTTACTGTACTTCCTGTGATTTATTTAAGCAGTTGTCAAGTTCAGTCCTAAACTTACCTGTAGGTTCAGGTTTTTGTTCTAACCAATTTTACAAAGAGATCTCATTTAATGATCTGGTCTTTTTTCTTTTCTTATCCTGCATATAAAAGAAGGCAGTAGTGTGACAGTTACATTTACAAAAAAATAGGAATAATTAAAATTTTTACCATAGGTTTAACTGCTTACCTTTCTTTTGTCATATTCGTGTTAATTGACCTTTTTTTCCTATGGAGTTTGCTCCGTCAGTTGCATGTTACTTATTACAATTAAGGAAGAATGGAATAAGCTTGGGACAATTGTCACAATATGCTGACAGGCTTCACAGTGATGCTGAAAATGTTTTTAAAACCAAGGTGGAAAAAATGTAAGTTATCCTAGAGTAACATACTTAAATGTTTGTTGCATTCCAAAAAAACTTTGCACATCCAGTTTTGTATTTTTTGGATTCACACCTATCAGAAACTGGGAAATAATAGTTTGTTAATTAGGGTAGGAGTCCAATTAAAAGACAAAGTTAGATGGGACAAAAATTTGTAGCTACAAGGGGCCCCCAGGACTAAACTTCAGAAATAGGGATTTGATGATGAATGTGGCAATGGTTAGCACTTCTGCCTTACAGCTGTATGTGCGTGACTTGGTTCTTACTGTATTTTCATCTTTTTCACTGTTATTGCATGGGTCAAACATTTTCATGTGTGTGTTTTCTGTATCCAGGTTTTCTTAAACACCAAAAGGTTACTTGACAAAGCTGAAAAGGATTATACAATAAACTGAATAGGCCACATACTGGATTAGCTTACTGTTTAGATCTGGTTTCTGTATTGGGGCCAACGTTGTCAAGTTTTTGAAAGAAATTCCTTGGCACATTGACATACAATATAATGCCAAGCTAAGTTTACTCTACTGTACCTAGGTTATATTTATTTTATTAAATAAGTTTTAAGTACAAGTGTCTTTAAACGTGACTCAATAATAAATGCATGGCTGTGGTCTATGACCTCAATTTCTATATTAACCTCTGTACATTCTTCTATATTTATAATAAAAACTTTAGATGTATTCATTAGCTGTTTAAATAACACGCTTTGTGATGGACTGCCATTCCATTTAGGGCTGATTCCTCCTGTATGAAAAGTTCTGTCAGGGAAAGCTGCTACTCCTTGTGGATGTTTAGCTTACTACAGGAGTAAAACCATCTGGAAAAACTGAACTTATGCGTAAGCATTAACTGGGCATTGAGAAGTAATAGCCTAAAGTTAATGGAATAGCCAAAGGGACTGTCGTCGTAAGACAGCCGTCTTTGGTAGTTGTTATCAACAGTAATTTTTCTTTATAAATAATGTGCTGAGAATGGCCAAGGCAGTTGGCTGGTGAAATTAATTTATCTGCTTGTTACCAAAGTTTCAGATGAGGCAAATGATATCTGCCTGCCTGACCCTAACTTGGCTAGTCAGGATGTAATTTCTTCAAATATATTTATTTACTTTTGTAACAAATAAGTCTCCTCTTCTACTTCTTTCTTGTTTGTCCAGCTTTGTCACAGGGTCCACTATTCTGTATATTGTTCTTCACTTTGTTCGGTCAAGGCTGTCTTCTGGGGCAGTGTTGACATGCGTCATGTCTACCTTTAGTTATTCCATCCAGTGTTTTTTCAGTCTGTCACACAGCCTTTTGCCTTTGGGTTTGAGCTTCAGGATTGTTTTGACCATTGTTAGGTCATCACTACGGATCACATGGCAATACTATCGCAGGTGCGTGATTGCTACTACTCCCATGATCTTCCTCCCATCTTCATTGGGAGTCAGACAGTGTCCAGTGAAGCATTCACATTTCCTTCATTCCTTTCTTTCCTGTCATCTTTCATATTACAGCTTTGACCTTGTGTATGGTAAGTGGTGACATTGGTCCAGAGACTGGTTCTGCATTTGGCATCGGTAGATGCAGAAATTGCTGATTGCTTAGCTTTGAAAATAGTCACTCCAATGCTGTAGAATGGTGGTAAAATCTCACAGGATTTGCACATCCTCATCTTTGATGTTTTTGACAATGTTGATGTCTTGGGTCACACAGTGATGTGAATTTGCTAAGTGATAAATCTTGTTCGTGCCTCTTGGTGTATCCAGATGATTGTATCGTTTTGGTAGAGAGCATGTACCTCAGCACAGTTGAGGATTCAGCAGCTGTCGTCATTTCAGGTACACTGGCCTTGTGCATCATAAAAATCATCTCTCCCTGACCTCAATTTGTAGATGGTCGCCTAGAGTAAATAACAGTAAATGTGTCAATACTTCCCCAGAATTTGTCTTTCTCGTTGTCTGGGCAGACCTTCTGAGGTGTATGTTTTGCCTTCACCGCAATCTCCATCCATTTTGCTACCACCTTGGATGCCTAGTACATGCCAGTTTCAAGGCATGATCACTGCCAGGTATTTTGTGCCGCCACCTTCTCTTTGATGGCCAGTTGGACTTCTTCGTTCCACCACCAGGTATACTTGTTGATGAAGTGCTTTGCGAGCTTAGTCTTTCCGAATTTCTCAATGGTGGCAGTGTGGATTTAGTTGACTGTATCTATCCAGTGGGCTTTGACTGGTTTGTTGACAGTGATTGTGCTAAGATCATTCACTATTTCATTTTAATATGGGACAATATGTAGGCTAGTTGATTCTTATGCGATCTTTATGTAGAAAAGGCAATCAGATATTTAGTGTACCTTGAATACAATGTTCCAAAACTTTTTGCTAACTACCACACCAGTTCCATTTCAGTTTAATTTCTGACCATTGTACTAAAATGTGTATCTTTCTCCAATGTCCCTCTCTTTCCCACCTGTACACTTTGTTTTCTGCAAACAGTCAATGTTGATGTGTCATTGTTTCAGACCATCAGCCAGTTCTTGCCAGCTACCAGTGACAGTACCAAAATTGATGGTGGCAAGGTGGAGTTGTTGTTGTTTTTTTTTTTTGGTACTGCTGTTGCAATTTTTGGATTAGCTTCTTTTGCCAGCTAGGTCCATAAGCAGGTAGCCTTCACAATTTGTCCAGGCCACTCAGGAAAGGGTAACATGCATAGCCTATGGGGTATACCCTAGCATTTACAGTTAACTTTTGAGATGCCGTTACCATTGGTGTTTTGCTCCACTTGTCGTAAGAAAATGCTGCCATTAGTCAAGGTCCCAAGTTCCCTTGTTTCCAGTTGGCACTGCAAGGAGTTGGTGATGGAATTTTGCAGATCATAACTAATAAGTTTCTAAGGAGTATTAAATAACTGCCATTGCCATAAGAAAACTTAAATTCATCAATTGATGCACAGTCATATTACTGCCATTTAAGCTTAGGAGAATGCTTCCGGGTTCCTTCATGAAGAATGCACAATCATCTGACACCCCCAAACCATTTTAAGGCAATTGTCTTTATGGAAGTTAATTTGTCTATTAATGAGACTGAAAACTAACTTAAGTGGGGGCTAAATGTATAATTTCAATAATGCCAAATTTCCATGTCTTAATATCTTCACCGTGGGCACTGCATTTGGAGGGCACATTTGTTTAAGTAAGGCTCTAATAGTTAAAGAACTCTTTCCAATAAAGTATGCATGCCCTGCTGTAATGTGTTTTTCACCAGTAGAACTAAAGGTTGATATTAAAAACAGACTTCCATTTTGATACAAGTGGCCATCTTAAGATGAAAATAAACATAATATCCAAAAAATAATCAGAGTGGTTGGATCAGAAACAGAAAAAATAAATACTGATGATCAAAAGGAATGAAATAAATGAATTCATTCAGACCACTTATTTCTGTCTTCAGCCATGGATTGTGTGGGAAACAGCCCGGACACAGACAGGTAGACATGATGGTTTCACCACACACACGTTTATTTACAATATTTACAAGTTCAAGGTGCACAAAACCCAGTGCCGCAGCACCAATCACCCCTTCAGTCCTGGCCACACAACACAATGCCTTCTCAGTCTCTGGTCCGCCTCCACTCCTCTCCACCAAGCTTCGTCCTCTTCCACCCAACTCTTGCCATTGAATGGAGGGAGGCAGCCCCTTTTATACACCCCCGGATGGACTTCAGGTGCTTCCCGAGGAGCCTCCGTTGACACACCCTTGTGTGGTGGAAGCTCTGGCTGTGTACCTGGAAGTCCTCCGGGTGTCCCCAATCCTCTTCCCCCCAGCACTTCCGGGTGTGGCGGAAGTGCTGAGGTCCAGGGCTCCCAAGGCATCGGGGCGCCCCCTGGCGGTAACCACGGGCCCCTACAGGGTTGAGCTTCCAAGCTCTGTACCCGTGGCCCCCAAAGCAACCAGGGCGGTCGCCCCCTCGTGTTCTGGAGGAGGTACAAGCCCTCCTCCGGTCCTCCTGGGCGTCCCGGCCGGGGTGCCACAACTGAAACAACTGAAATATCATCATTCACAAAATGAAGGTAATAGAAACCTTGGTTCAAGTTGGCTTCTCACCTTCTCAAGCTTATTGAAAACATTATCTTTTGTAAAGGCAGTTACGTTAGTGAATGAATGTTAACTGTTACTAGCTGAATGGGAGATGAAATGTGACAAATGCTAACCAAAAGGAAATGTGGAGCTGAAACAGGGGCCAAGCAAACAGCAACACTTCTTCCAAGCTTAAATAAAATTAGCAACTAGCAATGATCACAGAAGAGAACTTTAAAATGTATAAATAGCTGTAGAAATACAGCATGTGTATGTACTCTGTATATATGCATACATGTTTTGCATGTACTTGTCATTATTTAGCTGTTAAAATATATTAGTCATCTGTGTTCATATGTAAATCTGTATAGCACTCCGAGTTTTCAACTAAGACATAAGACATCATTAAGTTATGGGTTTAATTTCAAGAATATTTTTTTTCTTTTTCCCTTTTGTTTTTTTTTTTTAATACACTAGGGATCCAATCAGCACATTTCTGTTTTTACCCTGCAGGTTTTTGAAAAAGTGAATTAGGAAAAATTCTATTTGTTATCTTTATAAATGTCATTTAAATACAGAATGTGATAATTCCCTGTTTACATACTATCACAAGACTCTAGTGCAAACTGTCCATTTTCAGGAAGGGAAAGAGAAGTCTTTGCTCTACACAGGCAGGAGTGTCTGCATGCCTAAGCATGTCTTACTACTTGAAAAGTAACATCTAGGTAAAGGAGGAATGTGTTGGAATCCTCCAGTACCGTACTGTAGTTTAAACTTGGTGCATTCTGTTTCTTTCAAACTCTTCAAGAACACCATTATATATCAAGTGCCCTTACTTTGGAATCACTTGAATTCAATTGAATTTTCAAGGAATTCCTTAAAAAAAAAACAAACAAAAAAAAAAACTGGATGGTGAAATGTTCCGAGACATTAAACTGCAGTTTTTTTTTTCGATTTACTTGTCTTCACAAATTCCAATGTGCTTAAGTCATTTGTGCAATTTGACAATATAAAAATAAATGACTCGTAGTTTCTCCAACAGCCTAAACACATGTTAGAATGTCACTAGTTATGAGTAAATGCACTCTATCAGTCTACAGCCCTCTATAGGACTGATATCTGCTTTTTGTCTCCGTGTTCCAGGTACCCCAAAACTCTGCAACTGTTTGAAAAAGCTGATTAAAGGTGAACAAATTAACAAGTGGAGGCAATAAAAATAACAGAATTGTATTGATGTTTGACTTTATAAAATGTTTTATCGTAAGCAAATTGAGGGATAGTACAAAGGCTTAGAGGTTAGTGCAGAGGCTGAATTACCACTCAGTTGTTCCAAAGAAGAGCCCGTTATAGTAATTGGTTACTGTAAATAGGATGGTATAAATGAGTGTGCTCTGCAAATAACCAGCAATCCAAGGTTGATTCCTTCATTGAAATCCAAACTGCGAGGACATTCTTCAATCTGCTGAGAACCTGTGGGTTCAGAAAATGATGGCATGATTAAGATGCTTGAAAACATCATTACTTTCTTCTTCTTCTTTTTCCCCTTTCTACTGTGTTGTTAATTTGTATCACAGTGGCTAGTACTGTTCCCTCACATCTCAAGAGGTATGGGCTCAGTTTCTTAGTATGACACTGTGTTGAGCCTGCATGTTCCCCTTGTATCTGCAGTATTTTTTTTTTATTTCTGACCGATCCCAAAAATGTGCTAGTTATATTAATGGCGATGCTTAATTTGTTCAGTTTTAATGAGTATGTATGTGAATATGTACAGTAATGGACTGGCATTGTGTCTAATGTTACCAGCTAAGACTGCAGCCTTATCGCTATTAACTCAATTCTGAACTGATTCTTATTCCTTCTAAAACATGTGGATAAGAATACTCAAATAATTTAATTATAATAGCATTTACAGTTAATGTCTGACTTTATTATGATCTGTTTTGGCACAATAATGTAATATCTTCCAGTCACACAGTTTGTTACACAATAGGGGAAAACCACATGCTCACTTCCTTATACGGGAAAATACAAATAATTATTTAGGAACTAGACTGAGTCAAATTCTGCCTATAAGTAATAAGATTTGCCAAATGAAAATTTCATTTGATTCATCAAGAAAGGTTTGGACACTTTTATGAAAATGCATGTAAATGAAATTCACTGTACTGTAAAACAGAAGTTATTCTTCCATTTTATATTAAGGGAAACATTGAATATGTATGTGTATACTTAATTAATGTGCAATCTGGTGAATCCTTGAGGCTAAATTATGTTACTGAAAGCTTTCTTTTAAATGAGATTCTGCTCCAGGAGTTACCTTCTTTAACCAGCACAGACATACTGTATGACAATCGGCTTAAACTGATATGGCTATGAAAACCCAACCAGATAAGGCATAGGTCTATAAAATGCAATACTTATTTTTGAATACTTTAAGTTAAATGCATAACAACAAAAGGCTTTCAGTTATTTTTTTCTGCATAAATATTACAATATAAAGATGCAGGTTAAGTCTTTGAAGCTGGAATGAGGCATTGAACTTGTTTTCAGTCCTCACTAGAATTATCAGATTCATCCCAGTCATCTGCACTCAGTAAATCATCTAAGCCTTGGTTAACTGGTAGTCGAAATGCAAGATGCTCTGTGGTCCTGTTTTCAGTATCCATTACAACAGAGCGAGGAAGAATCACAACACAGGCAGCTAGGCCAGAAAGGTCATCTTCAAGGCATGTTCCATTAAACCAGATGTCCTTTGTAGCATCATAAATATGAACATAATCCATTAGGTTGCAACGGTCATGAGAACGGCCTCCTAGTACATAAATCTGATTGTCCAGAACAGCAATACCAGCTTCTCCGTGCCCAGCAGGTAATGGGCTGACTGATGTCCATTCATCAGTGGCTGGATTGTAGCAAGCAACCTTAGAAAAAAAATGATTTAATTAAAGACAATTTGTGTACAAGCATTGACCACAAAAGCAATTTCATTTCACTTTCATTATGCATCAGCTTTAAAGAGAAAGCACTCAGAAATGTTACTGTAAAAAATAAAAGACAATGTTGTTCTTCAGGACAAACAAACAAAGAGATGGCCCAAGTCTTAACAGTGCAAACCTTTTGTGTAAAACTAAAATAGATAAGGTACGTAAGTAAATAAATAAATACACACACACATACACTTTGGTCTGAACACACACCTGAATGACTGTAAGGCAAGAAAATTAAAAAAGAAAAGTTCTGACTTGGCTGTCACATTCACAGCAAAGCATTATGCAGACTTTTTGCTATTGGTATAAAGGAGCCACTCTAGCATTTTTTGACACACTTCTGCTGTTTAATTTGGTGGCTGAAAGTACTCAGTTGTAGTGTGTCAGAGAAAGGATGTGCAGCATTGTTCATAATAATACCAAATTTTGTTTTAATTCTCCTTAATCCCAAAGGCTAGTGTTTTATTTATATATCCCCTTTTTAAATATAGATGTCATCCATTTAAAAGGTTCTCTGTATTTCATGGAAACAAAGAGATTTTTGAACACTGAAAACTGTTAGGGAAGTTAAAGTAAAATAAGGAAAGATTACCACTAGTACATCCTTGCGGGTGCCATAGTTGTCATTACTGCCACCAATGACATATAACTTGCCACCAAGCTCCGCCATGCCATGCCAGGCACGACAGATTAAACTGTCAGCCTTGCTTTCCCATGTATCTGTCTGTGGGTCATAACAGATGGTCTCCTTCAGGTAGTGAGATCCTCTACGTCCACATGTTATGTAAATCTTTCCTCCAGCTACAGCTCCAGCATGAGCGTACACCTAATTTGAGATGGCAAAAAAAAAAAAAAAATGTAATCTTCAAATTATATAATTTTTTCAGTATTAATTTCTTCATTGTTAATCTCTTTTCAGTGGAATGCATAGTTTTTGGATTGTGTTGTTAAATCACTTGATAAGTACTTTGCTTTACATTTTTCAGAATAATGGCTATACAGTAGCTGCATAACTTACAGTTGGGTACTTTTTT